>NC_133489.1:6470268-6663634 GCF_025370935.1 Choristoneura fumiferana
AATTGGTCCTGAATTAGGGCTCTGCACTATCCGGTAACTTTTTATTATCCGGATATTTCGGATATTTGAAATCTCAGTATCCGGATATCCGGTTATTTTGAATAATTGAATAATTTTCCAAATATTTAAAAAAACGCTAAAAACAATTTTAAATTTGTTTCATCAGACGAATCGTGTTAATTAACTTAATCACTGATTGTCTTATACGCACGTTAAAAATCATTATTTGTCACTTTAATGAGTGAAATAACTTAAAAACGCTTTATAACTTCTCTGTCTCCTGCTTGTTGTTATTTTGCCTTACGGACCAAGAGCCCACGACAGCCAGACCTTCGTTATATTTTAAAGGCTGAAAGTTTTTTTTATGCAAGGTGTTAATTTTTAATATAACTGAAAACCGGAAAGCACTTTGCTCAGAAATACTCAGAATCGAGAGTAGATTCGATTCATTCATGTCAGCCGAAAGACGTCCACTGCTGGACTTAGGCCTCGCCCAAGGCTCTCCACGCAGACCAGTCTTGTGCTTTTCCGCATCCAACGCAATTCAAGCGATCTTAACCAGGTCGTCGCTCCATCTTATTGAAGGCCTACCCGACGCTCGTCTCTCCGCTCCGCGGACGACATTCGAGAACCTTCTAACCCCATTGGCCATCAGTCCTGCGAGCACGCTCACTGCCACTTCAGTTTCGCAATTCTTCGGGCTATTTCGGTAACCTTAGTTCTACTGCGGATATCATCATTTATGACTCTATCCCGTAGAGAACCCCGAGCATAGACCTCTCCATAGCCCTTTGAGTGACTTTGAGCTTCCTAATGAGGCCCATCGTGGCGCCCACGTCTCAGATCCGTATGTCATCACTGGCAACACACCACTGGTCAAAGACTTTTGACTTCAAACACTGCGGTAATTGCCGAAAAAGACACTGCAAGCTTCCCGAATGCTGCCCAGCCGAGTCGGATTCGACGAGTGATCTCTTTCTCGAAGTTAGACCTACCTAACTGGATCGCTTGTTCCCAGGTATACATAGTCGTCAACAACTCGAGCGCAGAGCCTCCGACTATTACGGGAGCTGGCACAACATTAGACATGACTTTCGTCTTGTTCCATGTTATTTTATTTAAGCTAACTCGGTGGAACGGAAACAACTCTGCTGAGGTCAGCGAGCATAGCACTGAGGTCCTCCATAGTCTCAGCCATGACTACAATATCGTCGGCGAATCGAAGGTGAGTGAAGTACTCCCCATTATTATTAATGCCTCGTCCTTTCCAGTCCAGAACCTTAAAATCATCTTCCACAGCAGACGGAACAGTTTCGGAGAGATCACATCTCCTTGTCTGACTCCCCGCTGCAAAGGAATAGGCTTCGTGCTCTGGTCCTGTAGTCGGACTATAACGAAGGATTATAACGATACTATAACGAAGGTGGCTCTTGCGGGTTCTTGCTCTATTATAAGAATAAATAAACAATACAATACAAAGCGTATTGTATTGAACACCAAAAAACATTCATTATAAAATGAAATCAGAACTTAAAGGTAGGGTAGGAGACGAGAAAAACAGGGGTCTAATCGCTAAAAAAGCAATCTCTTCTTCTACCTTCTTATTCGACCTGACGATGTTATTAACATAGAATCAAGAAAAAGGTGATCAAGCAGAGGTGTGTAATGTAAGGTAAAAAATATATTGAAGATTGAAAAAATACATAAAATATAATAATATTAATAAAATAAACACATACATTACTTACATACACATTTACCAGAAATTCATCATCGCCACTACCAAACAAGAATTAAGAATGTACCTACCTAACTAATAAGTATTGCATGTAAACCTTCCTAATACAAAAAGAAATGTATCTGTGTGTATGCATACACTACACTAACCTCTCACAATGCGCGAGCGCGCGCTTGATATCAGATATTCGAATTATCCAAATTATCCGGATAATGAAGAGCTTCCTATCCGGTTGAAAATGGGCGCGATATCCGGATAATATGGATATCGGTTATCCGGATTGCAAGCCCTAGTCCTGATTCAGTTTGTTCGCTAGTACGTACACCCGAATTGATAGTCATGAGCTTTTTAGATAAATTATGTTATTGTATCAGCACAAGTAAATTATCAATATGGTCTTGAAGATTTGTCGAAAAATTTGGCGGTACTTAACATATTTTGTCGTTACTGCACGACTAAAACAACACAACACTTACAGCATCTAAAGTTCAGTTGTTACATCATTCGGCAACATAGCAACTTCAGACACCTATACCGAACAAACAACTAACCAAATCAATTTCTCTCACGTTCATTGTCATGTTTCAAACGTGTTGGCCTTTTATGAAAGACGACTGTTTGCCTTGCTCTTATTAACATATGTGTTCAATGTCATTAAACTGCATTAGGATCATCAAACAATGTTGTGGTTAAAATGGTGTTTTATGACATAACAGCACGACACCAGCGGCTGATGCTAATATTTGTACGCTGTCGAGGTTCGCCGCCGGATGTCAGGTGTCGGACCTTATTTATTCATTTATTAACTTAACAAAAAATTCCGTCTTTTCGAATTCTAGTAATACCTAACTTGTCAAGCTTAGTAACAGACTTGACAGGCAGATGGAAAACCTAGCAGTATTAGTAACATTATTCATTTAATTAATTTTCCTGCGATTAACCTGATCGTAAGTGTAGATAAGGCCGAAAATTTAACCCACTTGTTCAGTACAAATGTAGTTGTTTTACTACCGTATTTTGTCGGAAAAGTTCGTATTATCTTTTGTTTTTCAATAAGCTTGAGTAAGCTAGTGAATACACTGCATGCGATGTACTGCATCTGTAATAGTCTAGGTATTCTCTTTGGCCTTGAATCCATAAGCATACACAATGAGACCCGTTAACGGGTGAAATTTTGAGGAGCAGAGGTCTTTTAGGTGGTCTTTTAGGTGAGGTTATCACCACTTCTTTCTGTCATGCGGCATAAGACGAGGGTAGAAAGAGATGGCGAATGCGATCACGAGTGCCAGCTGCGATACGGCCACGACTTAGGTGTAGGTTTAGCTTTTAAAGCTCTCAGCAGGCATTATAAACAAAGTGGTAAACTTTTTGGTACTTTGAAGGCATATAACGTCGTAGCGAGGGTTTCCCGGCAGCATTCTGTTATCTGCTCGTAGAGATGAATCGCTTTACGACCGTCAGCCGTGTTTACTGCTACGTACATTTACGACGTGTATGCGCAGGAGTCTATTTGTTTTGTGATAATTCGCTAATGGGTGACCTTTGCGTGCACCCCGGAGATAGCGCGTTGCGTAACGGTCCTTGATCGTGAATGCGAGGTGAAAGAGATTTTGAGGAAATGTAGAGGCTGTTCGCAAATACAATACGTTTTTATTTTAAAATAAGAAAATGCTTTACATTGGAAGTTTGGCCAGTCTAGCTCCTTCGTTTGTAAATGCTAGTTAGGCTTTTTGAGTTTATAATGCATTCGTATAAATCTGTCACTTTGAGATTTGCCAAACGCAGATAAAATATAGTTAGATAAAACCAGTTGTAACTTTTTATGAATATGGAGTTAGTTCTTGTCATTATTCTGTTCTCGTCGTTTCTGTACTTTTAATTCACATTTGTTCTATTTGAGACCTTGTCAATAAACAGGTAAAAATACCAGGACAGGGCAACAGCAACGTGAACAAATGTATCCAATTTTACTGTAGTAACAAAGTGGATACATTGATGCGCGGGCGCAGTGGCGTTGTGTGGGTGCTAACTGCCCGGGGCGGAAGAAAATTTGCCGCCTTTTATTTAAGTATCCAAGTAGTAGGTAGATCTATATCTATTTAAAAGACTAAAATATACAGTAACCCTAAAAAACTTACCATTTACTGTGTAAGGAATTTTTGCGCCCTCTGAAAGCAGCACACTATGCCATTGGTACGTATAGTGGGCACTGGGCACGCGCCCTCCCCCCTGTCCCTGCGTGTTCTGTCGTGACCGTTGCCGGCAGGTGTTCGACGACGTGAGCGTGGAGCTGGCGATGGCGCTGCTGCAGCTGCTGGGGCAGGCGCCCGCGAGGAGGAACTGTTCCGCGCCGTCGCCGCGCTGGCGCGTCTGGCGCACCACTCGCAGGAAGTGGCGCAGCTGGTGGCGCTGGTGGGGCCGCCCCCCGCCGCCTTCAGGTACAAACCACGTCGCCGCGCTGGCGCGTCTGGCGCACCACTCGCAGGAAGTGGCGCAGCTGGTGGCGCTGGTGGGGCCGCCCCCCGCCGCCTTCAGGTACAAACCACGCCTCCTCACCTTCGGATACACACCATTAGGAATTGTCCATAAGGTCAGAACAGACCACCGGATGACCACTGGATGACACCCCCATCGATTGATGAACACGAACTCGAACACTACTAAGTATAAACACGATTTCTTTGAGCGGAATGCGGCTAAGTTTTTCTTCTCGTGTGTCGACCGAGTCGTCTCAGGCTCCATCCGGAGGAAAAACAGTGCTCCGGTATAACCACAAGTATTGGCAACATTTTCCACTATGTTTTCTACCGAAGAATAACCTGCTAAGATTACTTTTGTGTGATACTTAAATATATTGGCGCCCAACTCGGGGCGTAACGTGAGTACACTTTTAAACACAAACAAGAAAATTAACGTGCGTCCATTTGATCATCTTTTATTATAATTTCCATACAATATATCAGTGATATTTTACTTATGTGTGTTAAAATATTTGTTTTCCGTTTCCAGAGGAACGAGTCCGCGCTGCGACGAGAAGATAGACCTTATCATGCAGAAGGTCAAGTAACTTAGACTAGAAACTATTTCTAATGTATTATGAACAAGCATTTTAAATCAACGACTTCGTTCGATTCTTATTTCATTGTTTTTAATGTTATTATTTACGTAGCCTACCTATTGGTGCTTGGACATTTTGTAGCGCGGCGCCTGTCAGCTTTGAACACTCACATTTCTCTAAAGCAATCTTAAAAATATTAGGCTTATTCATTTATATTTCGATAGCAAATTGAGGATTATTGAGTATTAAAATTTTGGTGTTAAATATACCTACTCACCGGCACAAAATTTGGCCCACTCTTCTTACACAATTACTTATTACTGCATACATTTGAGGGTCAGATTTTTTGCCACTCAGTATATAAATCGTCTTCACGCAGCAGGCGCCAGCGAATTATTAGATTATTGTACGGAAATATTGTAAATAAACGTTAGCTGTCGTTAAGTCGACAAATCTAGTGTAAGTACCTGAGCTTATGAGATGTATTGTATTGTTGTCTTTGTTTGAACTAAAATTGGAAGACGCCATCTTCTGTTTTGGTCGGACAAAGATTGTTGCACTAATATAGTATAAGACGTTGGGCGGTTATCGGCCCGCGGCAGCGGCGCTGACTGATTGATAATATATTTATGAGATGTAAGCCGTTGTTTCATTTCTGTATATAAGTTTGGTTACTACCTAGAAGTTAATATAATACTAATTGCCATAGTTGATATTGTTTAATTTACACTAAGAAGGTTTTTTTTTATTGCGGTTGCCAGATGTTTTACAGTGTTCGATGTTCAAAGTATATGGCGTCACCGTCTGCTGAAAAATATCGAAATTATGAAACGAAGTGTAGTAGATGGGTTTATTTTTTTTTTTAAAAAATATTGGGCAAAGTTGGCATGTGTGGCATACATAAAATATCGCATCGGGTAATGAAAAAGCACAACGTTGACAATAGTCGTGGTTAGTGCCCACATTGTACTGTTTACAGCAAGGCTGGCCACACCTGGGCTAGGGCCGCCAAGTGGCCCGCCAAGCCATTTGTATTTGCCGCCTTTCTTCTTTTCTTTGCATATGATTTTAGTAGTTAGGTATCTAATAGTAATGGCTCGTCGTATTTATAAAATTATTCCACTTAATATTATAATCGCCAAAGTTTGTAAGTCTGTTTGTTTGTTAACTCTTCATGTATAAACCGCTGAACAAATTTAGATGAAATTCGGTATACAGATAGCTGGAGGCCTGGAGAAGTACATAGAATAGTATTTATCCCGGAAAATTGCATAGTTCCCAGAGAGCGATAGGCGCATTCGACGCGGACGGAGTCGCGGCCAACAGGCTAGTAGGTACTCAATAAATTCAAATGCAAAAGGGTACCACCACCACCGCAGTGGCTGCGGTGGACGGCAGGGACCAGCTTAGATTTACTGATATCCTAAGAATTTATTTTTGAATTCTATACTCGTACATATGTTGCCGTCTGAGACCCGGATCAAAGTCCTATATAAAAATAAAAATTCGGTCCAGTAGCTTAGATTTTTGGATGTTTGTTACGAAATTAACTCAAAACTACTGGACCGATTAAACAAATTCTTTCAATAAACATTAGAATGCTAAAATATTCCAAAGTGCATAGGCTATATTTATTACCAGAAAAATTAGGGTTCGTACTAAAACTTTAATAATGTAACCCAAAGTGTAAAAAAAAGAGCCATAATAATATATTTCATCGCATGCGCTGCGGAAACTATTGATGATAGAACAAAAAATGTTCTACGATGTTAAAGAATAAGTACATCAATATCTACAAAAAACTGCGCAATACCATTATGCCCAACTATTGTTGCTATGTCCCCATAACTACTTTTTTACGTTTTAAAAGTTGATAGAAATGCCGACCAAAATTAGATTACCTATGTTATCCAACTTTGCATTATTCCTTACTTATCCAAATAAATCATTTTATATTCAAGACTGTTTCAGTACCTGTAGATTATTTTTGAATTATTCAAATCGGTCATTCCATTCAAAAGATATTACGAATTGAAAAATATCAATCCATTGAAAAGTACATGAGATACAATTTACTCTACGACGACGCGCCCCGGCTTCGCGCGGACATAGTTTTTGGGGAAAAGGAGCTCCAAAATGTGTGTGAAGTGCCTTTGAGACTTTTTTACCCGACTGTCCAAAGGAGGGTTATTTTGAAAAATTTACCCGTGCGGAACCGGGGCGGCCGCTATAGTTTATTAATAATTTAACACATTACATAGTAAATACCATAACCGTATTGTATCGACCGCCTATTATTATTTAAATTAGTCTGTGTGTGCTATTGACGTGCGTCTTTGCCGGTCCGATACAAGTCTTTTCATTAATTTTTCATCAAAGTCGGTTCAATATCCTTGTACCTGAAGTCTAGGACCATTTAAAGCCTAGTATAGAGGCTGTCCTGTGAGTGGAGAGTGTGCCTTCGGTCTTCGGCAAGCAGGTGGTATGAAGGAGCAGCTGATCAGCTTCGACCCGGCGTGGGACCGCGCGCCGACGCTCGCGCGCCGAGGGTCGTCGTCGCGCCGCACCCATGTGGACGCCCAATGACGATCACGAGATACCCGGCTCCACCGTACAAGGTATCACCAACAATTCAAGTCTATGTACCTTACCTACTATATTACCATACTCATACTAGCAGCCCATAGCTCAGAGTGCGACGTGTAATATTAACCAACACGATGATGCTGAAGACCAGCATTAAATTACAATTTGACCTTTAACAATAACTGAAAATTATGCAAAACTTATGTTGACCAAAAAGTAAATAATCAGCCGTCTGACGAAGTTAACGGAATGAATAACACGGTATATTTAATGAAAAGTTTTAAGTCTCACAGAATAAGTAGGGCTTAGGCCGTGCGTTTATCACATATATCTACAACTACTTATTCTTGTGGTATAAGTAGGTAGATACTTTTGTTTCATCGTGTCGTGACAAATTTCCATACTCGTATTACAATTATATCGTTTTTCGACCGTCCTAACGTAAGAAAAGACCTATCCGTCTTAGCTCTTAGACAATAGAGTCCAAAATGTTCATTTTGCGTTTTTTATTTATTATTGTTAAGAACAATCAATATAATGACAGGTACCTAATGACTCTTTATCCATGCGATCTAAAAGCGGACCTGTAACACCGACTGTCTTCGGAAATCGACGAACAACCATTAACGTCACAGGAAAACTTTAGTCTTCTGTTTGGGAGTGTAGTTTATGATTTAGTTATTTGGACAGTATATGATGGTAATTACGGAAACCTGATTATTCGCAAACAATTCTTGGAAGTGCTAAAGCGTAATCAGTAGCACGCTTCGCAACATGTAATTTAGCTTATATTTTAAGATCTCTCATTTAATTTAATTTTACATATGTTATAATGTGCCTTCTTCAGGGTTCAGCACGATTCGCACAAAATCTGTTATTTATTCAATTGTTGCGATTTACTGTTGCACACCTCTTTTATTATCCTATTTTATCCATTTCATTTAGGTTTACTTATTTCGATTTCGGTCGTCGACGAGATTGCCAGATGTACGTAAAAGTTAAACTTTACTTGACATCGAAGTTCTTGCAGTATTTGCACTAAGTGAATGTTAATGCGTAGGTACTTATCAGCGGAAAATTAAATACGTTTGTTCCTCGCTGCTCTGCCACACGCGGACACGCCGCTACTACTTTTGACATCGAAGAGCAAGGTTGTAATTGCGACAATTTTTTAGAGGAAAAATACTCGCAAACGTTTTCTTCAACTGCACTTATCAACGTTTTTTCATAAAACTCCCAGTACAGGGTCAACAAGCCGCTACAGGTGTTATTACAACCTGATAATTAGTGTGTACCGAGTTACGTATTTAGGGACGCGAGATAAAGCCGGGCGCTGCGCGTGCGTCGCCGCACCAGTCGCGGGATCCTGGCCGGCGTGCGCGGCTGACAAACGTTCTAATTAACACTGGAACCATTTCTAATAAATAAAACTACAAAGATATTAAGTAGTATCTTAATTGTTATTAATAAAGTGATAATTTAAAACTATTAAAAGGAACTATTTCTTTCGTTCATTAGAACTGCGTCCGGCTCTCGCACCGGTCGTTTGTATCGGCGCCGGTTTCCTAATTTGTGGTGTTTGATCTCACGGTTTTGACGATGGACACAGAGGAGGGCACGCCGTTCCCGACGCAGAAGGTGGGCGGCGGGTGGCGGCGCGCGCTGGAGCGGCGCGTGCCGCTGCTGGCGTGGGCGCCGCGCTACTCGCGGCTGGCGGCGGCGGCCGACCTGGTGGCGGGCGTCACGCTCGGCCTCACGCTCGTGCCGCAGAGCATCGCCTACGCCGCGCTCGCCGGCCTGCCCGTCCACTACGGACTCTACTCCTCCTTCATGGGTTAATATCTATCACTACTCTGACACTGCGTTAATGCGTTTCCACCAGAGATGCGCGAAGATGTGTTGCGAACGATTCCAATCCAACGAAGGACCAATCCAACGATACCCCACACTATAGGGTTGGATGAGAAAAAAAAACACCCCCACTTTAAGTCTATGGGAGGTACCCAAAAAATATTTTTTATTGTACTTACTATTTTATTGGCATAGTTTACATATATATACGTGCAAAATGTCAACTTTCTGGAATTGATAGTCCATGAGCAAAGCCGCGGACGGACAGACAGACAGACAGACATGGCGAAACTACAAGGGTTCCGTTTTTGCCATTTTGGCTCCGGAACCCTAAAAAGCGTGGCAAAACTGTCATTTTTTAGGGTAATTTTTTTTAACTATCGGAATCGATTGTGCAATGTGCTCTTCATTCTGTGTAGGAAAAACCATATTTTTCCAAAATTTTAAAACAGAAAGGGTACACTTTTTTTCAAACGCCCATTTTCCACATCACTCCATCTCTTTAGTAAAGTAGTTAGATGCTTTATGTCTTCGCTCTCTTTACTCTGGCACCAGTAGGTATTACGACACAAATTCAATCAGCCCTGTCACAACATTGTGCGACCTTAAAATGACAAATAGTCGCCGACCTCATCAGACATCTGTGGCGAGCCCTCCGGAATATAAACAGCAAAGTTTCCATAATATTGTTATCATGTCATACTGAGCCTTGTATATGTCCATTGTTTCCTAGATATGAATAGTGTAGATATGAAGGCTAGAGTGAATAGGCTGTTACTGAACCAGTGAGATACACCTTTGGCCTTTGGCCTCATCTGCACTTAACATCAGGTGAGGTAGGGGTCAATCACGGTCAGTTATATGTAAAAAAAGTGCAAATATACCTACGTAAAAGGTAACACTACCTACCTACTATCTACCGCTTACACGTCTCGTATCGGTATTTCGCGTCCTGTTTTTTGAAGAATATCATTATTACAACGCGATTACTATTGTCTTCGGAAAAAAAAGATTCCAATTAAACTGCAGCAGTATTTTTTGATCTGAAAAATGATTCCGCATTGGATTCTCTTTAGCCCATGTAAGTAAATGCAGAACGTGTGCATAGTTCTAGAGGTAGAGACTCCTTTTGGCCTTATTACTTAGTAGGTAAGCAAGCATCGATCGAGCTGATAAAAATGTGCAAATTACATCAATTTATTACGAAGAGCATGGTGAGCAGGAAGTTCTTTTAACTTAATGTAATGAAATGAGTACCTAACATATTCTAACGCTATTGAGGCGTGTAAATATTGCAACCATTAAAAAAACAGTGAATATTGCACTATATTAGTGAGTAGTGATCAAACAATTGATACCAGAACCAGAAGTATAAATCAATGTCGAGGACAATGCCACTTTGCAACCCAAGTCCCTTTGTAATTCATACTTCTGGTGTTACATTTTCTATCACTGATGTAAAAAGAGCTAAAAGAAGAGAAACTAACATGAGGTTAATCTCATTAATCTGTACATCCAATTACCATGCCGCTTTTTTCACTAGTGACACGGTAATTAGTTTCAAGTGCACAGAAGAAGGCCACAATCCTTTTCCAAACCTGTGCACAGAGTCTAATTACCGGTCGCTTTTGTATGAAAATGAGTGAAACGGATTAGTCGAATTGTTGTTGTTGCAGGCACGATGCTGTACATGGTGTTCGGCACGGTGAAGGAGGTGAGCATCGGGCCGACGAGCCTGATGGCGCTGCTGGTGCTGCAGGCGTGCCACGGGCTGCCCGTGCAGTACGTCACGCTGCTCGCCTTCCTCTCCGGCGCCGTCGTCCTGCTCATGGCCTGCTGCGCCTCGGTGAGTGCTCACTCCTCAGGCCGCCGCGTGCTTTGGTTTGTTCGTTTGTCGAGAGGGTCCAAGGGATGTCATGCGCAGCATAAGAACTACCTCAAGAGAAGTTCTCTAGCCTCTGCATCTCAACTCCACTCTCACCTTAATGCGGTGGACGTGAAGAAGATTGGGTTAAACCCCAGTGGGACTCAATGTCAACGAACAAAGAGAGGGGGGCTGGCAGGGCGTCTAACTGTCTGGAGTTTGGTCTCAGAGAAGGAGTACTATCAAGGGTCTGTAGCGGAGGAAATTTCTAGCAGAAATACAATGGTAGCACACATAGTCCTAGCAAGTTGGACGACTTCTCACTCACCAAGACGTCTTGGGCAAGCGGGTGAGTTACTATGCCCTTCAGAAATCAATTGAGAAAGCTGAAGGAGGCCTACACCAACTTTACCTACAAGAAGAAGAAGAGGAGAGATCTAAGGTGACAGATATACACAAAGTTTAAAAAAGGAATCATTTTAAATAATAATTGATCTTTTATGACACAACGTGACAAGATGCACGAATTGAAAGTAAAGGATGTTTACGACTTTTGTAGTATCGAGTCGTTGAGTTATATTAAAAAAAAATTGCACTTTAAAGTTGAATATTTAGCAAACAGATCAGATGAAAATATCTCTTACTTTCCAAGGTACCCCACGTTTTTAGGGTTCCGTAGTCAACTAGGAACCCTTATAGTTTTGCGATGGTCTGTCCGTCTGTCTGTCTGTCCGTCCGCGGCTAAGCTCAGAGACGTTAGTGCTAGAAAGCCGTAATTTGGCAAGAATATACTTATCAGTCACTCCGACAGTGGTAAAATAAATAATTAAATTTTAGTGAGGGTATTTTTTTTTCTCGATTAACCCTAATAGTGTGGGGTTATCGTTGGATAGGTCTTTTAAAACCATTGAGGGTTGATAAGATGATTTTTCGATTTAGTGATCTGTTTGTGAAATATTCAACTAAACTGCAAATTTTCATTAAAGTCGAGCTCTAAAAGCTAAACTGTGAAAAAAAAATTGAGGATGGCAGTAAGTATATCGAATTTATAAGGAAATGGCTAAGATTGGTTGAGAATTTATTAGTAGTTTAAGAGTAAATAGCAGCCTAAGGTATAAAATATACCTAAACATGGAAGATTCCGTACACAATACGAAATCCTTAGAAAAATATTACTTTATTTTTTGTAATGGCTACGGAACCCTATCTTAGGCGTGTCCGACATGCTCTTGGCCGGTTTTTTAATAATCTCCCAAATGATTAGAGTGGATTTATCTGAGTTTGAAGTTAAGCGACTCAATTGAAGTTACTTAATTTTTCCAAGACACTGTGGTCGAACTCTCACTTTTTAGAAGATAACTAAAAATTAAAATAATTATTTATGCGCAGTAGTACAGCATAAAGGTTATAAATTTATGACACTTTTTTTAAATTTGTAAGTAACTGTAGTATTTTTGATTCATACATATTATTATTTAGCAAAAGAAGGTTAGAAAAGGACTTTTTTGCTAACCCTCTATGTGTCACGTCAATGACACTTGTAAGTTTGGTAATTTAACAATTTGACATTAGAAAATTACTGTAAACATATATTATTGAAAAAAAGTTAGTTACCAGATAGTTTATATCAAGGAACTGAGCAATTTGTCCAAGTCAAAGGAAATGTACAAAAACGCGGTGTATTGTTATCGTTACTGAGGACTTACTTGTATGTATACACACCAAGTGCCAAATTATGGACATAAGTAAAAATAAATTAAGCTTTAGACAAATGCTCTCGTCGTGTCGCGTCGTGCACCGCCACTGTTTGCGTCGGTTGATAAAAAAGTAAGAAAATGGGTTTATTGGACTGTCTCCTACTGTCTCGCAAACAACTTGACTGACGTTTCATTTTTAAATGTTTGTTTGCGAATAATTATGAGGTGATAACGAGATTCCGCTTAAATAACATATTCGTCATTATGAATGACTATATAACAGGCTAGGAGTAAACACATTTTCCTATTTACATAAAATCGCAAATAAGTATATACGTGTATAGTATGTACAAGGTGTTAATGAAATAATTGAAAACCTTGGACTTTGGTGGCTTTGGACGACCGGATAGCACAGTGGTTAGAGAACCTGACTACGAAGCTTGAGGTCCCGGGTTCGATTCCCGGTCGGAGCAGATATTTGTGTGAAAAATACGAATGTTCAATCAATCAATCAATTTAACCCCTGGTGCTGCAGATGCATATGGGCGGTGGTGATCTCTTACCATCAGGAGACCCACTTGCTATTTTGCCACCGAGTCGAATAAAAAAATAAATAATATTAATAATAATAAGGCAGAGGCGATTTAGCGACCACATGCATTGATTTGGAAATTCAACCTTATTGTTTTAGTAATAAGTTACAATATTCATTGTAATTCTTCGATCAACAATACACCATTGTGTTGTTGTTGTATTCTTGATCGAAGTTGTAATTAATTGAAAATACTTCTAGCTTTTACAATATACTTTGCCAGGTAGGTATGTATTCGATAGCTGCATAGCTGCTTTTGAATATGTGGTAGTATGCTCCAATAAATGAGACCTATGTTTATCCGTTGCCTAGTAGGTAGGTACCTATAACACAAGCTTTGCTTATTTTTTGGGACTAGGTCAAAATTGGTGTCAAGTGTCCCGTGATATTTATTTATTATATTTTAGAAATAGAAATAGAATATTTATTCGCTAAACGCACAAAATACAACAATATGCGAACTCGCGAAGCGGTCCCAGCTCAGCATAGTGTTGGCCGGGTAGGCCAACGTATTTTATACCTAATTTGTCGTAAAAGTGGACTCGAGCGGTAATTTTCTTCTTCTTTGACTTCAATTGAAATTCAACTTTTTCTGCACTTTCGTGCATTTTCACAGATGTGAAGCCAGGTATCGGTTCTAAGTCCGGAATCCATTCAGAATACAAAAAACTGTGGCGACAAGTTGCCAGCAACATTACATTACATTGCAATTCAATTATAATTCTAACATGCAGACAAGGCGTGCTAACAAGAGAGTGAACCTTCATTTGTTGACGCAACTCGCGCATCTAAGGAACTCATTGTTAACAAGCGATTACATCTAATAATAACCATCCCTCAAATAACTTTCCACAGCAGATAGCGTGATGAATGGCTGGCTCCTCATTGTGCCGCACTTATATTATAGTACATTGTGTCTTAAGGGCGGTAAATAAGGAATTACGAACGAGTCTATTACAAGCCCGAAGTCAAAGACTGAGGGCTTTAATGAGTCGATGTTCGTAATTCTAGTACCGCCCGTGCGACAACAATGTTTTTCATCACATTTGCAAGTAAAATTTTATATTTGTAAAAGAAAAAATATAATTCTTCCAATATTGGCGATACCTTAGGCTGTGCTCTTGCAGCGTCGCCCTCTACTCCTCGGCATGCGCCGCAACGTGCGTGTGCATGTGGTGGTCCATGTAGTCCTACAGCAGCGCGCGCAGCGCCATCAGTACGGGCACTGACTCATTTACCGACCTTGGGCTTCATGGCAAGACAATGTGTGTGTACGCGCAATGACTCATTACCGACCACGGGTTTCATGACAAGCACATTAAGGTCGAGGGTTTTATTTGGGGGGTTGCAAGCAAGGTAGCCTGTGTTAGATTTTTCTTTTTTAATCTAAACAGGATTTCAGCCTATAAGATTATAACTTCGTAGCAAAATGATAAGCAATTACTTAATAAGGAATTTATGAAGTTAAACAAAAGATCATTTTCTTGATTGGGCATTTATTTTACAATCATTATTACCATAAATGAAGTATAAAGCATATAAGAATCTAAACCAAGTTTCTTCTAAACAATATTGGTAATTATATAAGACCATTAATTTAAATAATACCTATGTAACAACTACTCAGTAACCGTAATACAATATTAGGTATTAACATAGCTACATACAGAGCATTAACCCAAGAATAATAAATAATCATAACTGATATATACTTAGCTTTTATACGGAGACCGTCCACACTGAGTACTTTGGGCAATACTGGACCGTCTGTGTCGATATCTTATTATTGAGTCCCCATCCGCACATCTGACCTGCTTTTATAAGCATTATCACTATCCCTACCCCAGAGCTCGATCCGACAAACAACAGGTAGCAGGTAGCGGACAAACAGGTAGTGTTTACGTGAAGAAGAACAAATGGCTGTTTATCGGAAAGTAGGCAAAATGTTAAGTCTATATCAGATATTGTAATTATAAATATTATAATAACAATAAATAGAATTAATCACATATAACACGGCCATTCTGATATGTACTTCGTTCCCTGAAGTACCTCCCTTTCTACAATCAGTATAAATCATATATTCAACCCATCAAAGTAAGGGTAAAATCACAATCTTACTTCTAACATTAAGTAAATTTTGTGAACATTTCAAGAATTACAATTGGAATCAATGTCTCACTTTTCACATTAAGTAGACATCCCAATGCAGTATAAAATCTCACATAATGTCTCACTTTTCACATTAAGTAGACATAACAATGCAAAATCTACATAATCAATCATTATGGTATACACTTTTCACATTAAGTATATACCTGGTAATATACCTTAAATTTATTAGCAACATTTATTACAAGACATCATTATAGCTAATTTGTAGTAGACATTTTAGTAATACATTATTTATTTTGTGGTAATACACATCAAGAATTTATTCTTACAACAAAATAATAATACTAGATGTGATTTTACATTAATGTAATTTATTTTCATTATTACCATGGTATCAACAATCAGATTATAATTGACTTTCTTCTTCTATAATCGAATTCTCATCAGTCCATTCACCTGGCCATAGCCTTAATTTATCTTTAGATACCACGATATTTCTAAGATTGCCTATTCCCCTTAGAGCATACCTATCGTGTGGAAGCAGATTAGTTATTTCATAGGGACCTTTGAATCGAGGACTCAGCTTACTATGACGCCTATGATCCTGGTTAACATACACTACATTGCCTATTGCGAATGACTTATTATTCCGTCTAACGGTATCAAACCTACTTTTGAATCTTCCTGATTCACCCAATAACCGCTGAAAAGCTAATTCTCGATCTGATCTTAAATCAATATTTGGCTCAGGCGCATGTATCTCATTTAAATGAGCTTGGATACTTGGTATATTAGCATTACAACCTATGAGTAGACGAATCGGTGTAAAACCAGTAGATTTTGAACAGTTGTATTGATTGACTGTTGCACCCTCCACAATTCGCTCGGCCAATCTGACGACCCAGAACACGTGGTGTTTAACATATTAGTAACTGTGGCTACATATCGTTCCACCTGACCGTTACCCCTGGGCGTGCCTGTGGCGATCATATGGTGTTCGATTTGCAAGTCCCTGAACAGAGATGTTATTTGGCGAGAACTAAAGTTAGTACCTCTATCAGTAATTACTTTTGTAGGTGTACCAAACTGAGTTATAGTATCTCGAATTAATGGAACTAATTCTTGAGCAGTCAGACCTTTTAAAGGTTTTAGTAAGGTATATTTAGTAAAGCCATCTACTACAAGTAATATGTATTTATATCCTTCAGACGTCTGTGAAAATGGTCCAGTGCAATCTAAATGGATTGTATGGAAGGGTATTGGAACTTTTTCTATTGGGTGTAGAAAACCTTGCTTGGGACCTGAATGATCTTTTCTCTCAATACAAATTAAACAATGTTTTAAATATTTGCGAACATAAGCAACCATTTGAGGAAACCAAAAGTATTCTCGTAGTTTGGACAATGTTTTGTCGAAACCTACGTGACAGTTTTCGTCATGAAAAAGCTGCAGTAAACTAAACCTACATCCCTTTGGAACGTAAAGTTTTATTTCATTGGGCTGAATTTTATAAAACAACAAATTATTTTGCAAAACATCGATTTTCGTCTAGATTTCCAGCTACAACTTGAGTCATCAAGTTTTGAGTTTCGGGTCAGTTTGTTGGGCTATTTCCAACCAAGATTGAGGATCATCAATCACATTGACTAAATTAGGTGATTTATTATATTTAAATCGTTTGTGATCGTTTAAAGTTGAAGTTGATATTAGTAATTCACCCACAACATTTTCTGGAACAGGTGTTTCAACAGGATTTCGACTAAGAAAGTCCACATGTCCAATATGTTTCCCTTGTTTATATACAATTTCGAAGTCGAAATCCTGCATAAACGTCCACCAACGAGCAACGCGTGGTGACAAGTCCCTTTTATTCATAGTAGACTTAATTGAATTGCAGTCTGTAAAAATTTTAAATTGTATACCCAAAAGATAAACTCTAAAATGCTTAAGAGCGTTATAGATCGCCAATGTCTCCAAATCATAGGAACAGTATTTTGATTCTACGGGGGTAGTTCTCTTGCTATAGTAGGCAACGACTTTTTTATTATTGTTAACCAATTGTATTAGCACAGCGCCATAGCCCAAAGAACTGGCGTCCGTATGTAGTTCCGTAGGTAGTTCATGATCAAAAACAGTCAACAATGGTTTACTCGATAGATGTTCTATTACAAAATTTCGTGCTAGATCTTGTTCAGGACCCCATTCCCATTTTTGATTGACTTTTGTGAGTTTAGTTATACAAGCTGTTTTAGCGGCAAAATCTGGGATGAATTTTCGAAAATAGCTTGCGAGGCCCATAAATTGTCTGACCTGTTTAACGTTACAAGGGGTAGGGGAATCAACTAGCGCCGCTACTTTTGTATCACTAGGCTTAACACCTTCGGGAGATATATGCCTACCCAAGTATTCAATATTATTTACAAAAAATTTACTTTTCTTTAAGTTAATTGCGAAACCTGCCGAACAAAGTGCTTGAATGGTTTTTTCCAAATAGTCTAAACCTTCATCTAATGTTGAAAATGGAATAAGTATATCATCTATGTATACTAAAACAAACTTTAAATGTTGTACTGCTTTTGCAATTGCCTTTTGAAAAACTGCTGGCCCATTACAAATTCCGAATGGCATTTTTAGGAATTCATAATGCCCATTAGGCGTTACAAAGGCAGTATATTTAATCGAATCTGTCGAAACGGGAATTTGGTAAAATCCATTTTTCATATCTAGCGATATAAAGAATTTTGCTTTACCGAGCCTGTCGATCTGGTCCTCGATGAGGGGAGCGGATATCTATCTTTTTCTAAGTTCCTATTCAAAGCCCTAAAATCAACGCACATTCTGTCTGAGCCGTCTTTCTTTTTCACTAATATAACAGGACTTGCAAAAGGGGAGTCACTCTCTCGAATGATTGCTTTATCTAAAAGTTCCTGAATTATTTTGTCTACCTTCTCTTTCTCAACCGGAGCCAATCGATAGGGACGATAATTAATAATCTCATTTCGTTTTAATCGTAATTTTAATTCTCCAGTTTGTACTGTACCTACCTCATTAAGGACTAACGGGTACCTACTGAAAATATCGTTTATTTTATTTTGTAAATCTACAGGCAAGTGTTCTATTTTCGAAGCTAGCTCACATGATTCGGATGGGGAGATTACAGAATTTACCTCTTTCAACACCTCACATGACTTTCTTACTAGCCGGCAACCAGATGAATCGGTAACTAATTCTATATCAGGGTAACTAAGAGCATTTCTTCCTATAAGCAGATCATAACGGAAGGCGTCGTCTCTTACCACGTTTATATCAAGTTCTATACATATACACTCAAATTGAACCATTACAGTAATTATAGCAAACACATGTATCTTGTTGTGTCCAATGCCATTAACATATGCAGATACAGGTAAAAGGTGACAGCCTAATTTTTTTGCAATAGATTCCTTAATAAGACTACAATTTGCTCCGGTATCAATTAACGAACCAATTGTCACTCCATTAATACTAACGGGGGTGAGCTTTAATTTCGCTTGCCTAAAAAATTTGCTTCATTAGTGGGAACCGTGATTAAAGAAGAAGATGCAATTCGTTGCTTATGAAAGCACACTGACTCCGTATGGCCGATTTTTTTACAGTAGGTGCAAATTTTTACCTGTGTTTTGAATGGCCTAGTCGGTGGGCTTTGATTAGCAGCTTGGGACTGCTGGGATTGAGACGGTGACATTTTAAAGCATTGCGATTGTACATGTCCTACTTGGTTACAAAGGTAACATTTCTTATCAGTATTAAGTCTAAATCGTTTCGTCCCTGTGGTTCCCGTACCGTTCGTATCCTTATCATTACTTTCTAAAGGCCGTTTCTTGGATTTCGCATAAGTTGATAACAAAGTAATTAGAGCAGAAGTTGTGCTAACACCACTATTTAGAGACGCCATCCTGATGCCAATATCGCTAATACCTCCACAAATTATTTCTATCAGTTGGGTCTCGGTGAAAGAGATTTTAGTGTTTCTTAATAATCTCAATTTTTCTCTAACATATTCGCTATACGATTCCGATGACTCTGATGTATGTAGTACGGCTTTAGTGAGTCTTTCGGACAAATTTTTTTTTTCAGGGTAAGCGTCAATAATATCTGTGCGAAAATTTTCCCAAGATCTACCCTCTAAAGGTTCCCAGGATTCAAACCACAATATTGCAGAGCCCTTAAGGGCCTTACCTGCTTTCGCTGCAGTTTTAATACTACTCCATTTGAGGTCCTTGGAGAGAGCTTCTACGCTATCACACCAGCTCCGCAATCGTTCTTGTCAGGATCGAAAACTGGTAATGCAACATCATCGTCGTTTGAATGTGGCTTAGCAACAGCGTCCCGAATTGCCGTTAGGAAGCTCGTAATAGCCTCTGCATCCATCCTGAAATTATGAAAATATATTTGTAAGTATTTGTGAACCGAAGTCGATCCCACTTCTGATGTTAGATTTTTCTTTTTAATCTAAACAGGATTTCAGCCTATAAGATTATAACTTCGTAGCAAAATGATAAGCAATTACTTAATAAGGGAATTTATGAAGTTAAACAAAAGATCATTTTCTTGATTGGGCATTTATTTTACAATCATTATTACCATAAATGAAGTATAAAGCATATAAGAATCTAAACCAAGTTTCTTCTAAACAATATTGGTAATTATATAAGACCATTAATTTAAATAATACCTATGTAACAACTACTCAGTAACCGTAATACAATATTAGGTATTAACATAGCTACATACAGAGCATTAACCCAAGAATAATAAATAATCATAACTGATATATACTTAGCTTTTATACGGAGACCGTCCACACTGAGTACTTTGGGCAATACTGGACCGTCTGTGTCGATATCTTATTATTGAGTCCCCATCCGCACATCTGACCTGCTTTTATAAGCATTATCACTATCCCTACCCCAGAGCTCGATCCGACAAACAACAGGTAGCAGGTAGCGGACAAACAGGTAGTGTTTACGTGAAGAAGAACAAATCCTGTTTATCGGAAAGTAGGCAAAATGTTAAGTCTATATCAGATATTGTAATTATAAATATTATAATAACAATAAATAGAATTAATGACATATAACACGCGCATAACTTTAAAACGGATACACCTATTTTTAACTAATGAATTTTTGTTGTTTTCTAATTATTAGGAGAAGGTTTATATTTCCCATACTTACCAATGTTGATAATGTATCTTTCTTGGTTTAGTACTGGTAAAAAAAAAATCGTACGTTTCGTTTTGTTGACGTGGTAGAAGATTTTGTTACAGTTTCTAGGTTATCTAGTAGAAGTCCAGGACGTTTTTTATTTTTTATTTGACTGGATGGCAAACGAGCAGGTGGGTCTCCTGATAGTAAGAGATCACCACCGCCCATAAACATCTAGACCGTTGTCAACACAACAGTTGCCAACCTAGAGGCCTAAGATGGGATACCTCAAGTGCCAGTAATTTCACCGGCTGTCTTACTCTCCACGCCGAAACACAACAGTGCAAGCACTGCTGCTTCACGGCAGGATTAGCGAACAAGATGGTGGTAGCAATCCGGGCGGACCTTGCACAAGATCCTACCATCTGCAAAATGTGACGTGTGACGAAAATGGAGCGGTTGAAACACTCATATAAATGACCCTTAACTCGTGAAAGAAGAAAATACTTTAAAAGAGGCTCTTTTTCAGAAAATTTAATAAAAAATATCGTAGACCATAACTAAATCGTTGGCTTTGGCTATTATACAGTGCTAATGGTATTTAAAATCAATAATTTATAAACATCGTCCTAACCGAATGGGATCCGAGGGATGGGCATAGGAGCAGAGGCAGACCCAAGAGGAGATGGCTGGACGACCTGAGCGCTTTACAGCTCGATTGGCAGGTGCATGCCCAGGACAGGGAAGAGTGGCGGAGGAAAGGGGAGGCCTTTGCCCAGCAGTGGGACATAATACAGGCTACATAAAAAAAAACATCGTCCTAATCTTCCAATATTATAAATGTGAATGTTCGTATGTTGGATTTTATTACTCAGTCATTATAAGAGCTGATGAACGGAATGAAATTTGGCAATACAAGTCCAGTCAGCAAAAAAGTCTTTTAAGTCGTTAGTATAAATATTGACAGAATGAACGTGGATAATGATTATAGTTAGTTCATGATGACTTTTTTGGGATAATATAACAGATGGTGTTGTTTCCCTTTGCCGGGTGACATTCTTTCCCGGCCCGGATAATACCGACATGGAAATACCGACCCTGTTTTTCGTGTACACGCCCATACAAACTGACATGAGCTTCTATTGGCGTGTACACGAAAAACAGGGTCGGTATTATCCGGGCCGGGAAAGTAAGAGTGTCACCCCCTTTGCCTTCCCATCGCAACCCTAGAGTCCGGAGTTCGTAGTTGGCAATAGATTTTATGTTACACTTGTATAGACAACAATAGTCATCATCATCATCATGTCAGCCGAAAGACGTCCACTGCTGGACATAGGCCTCCCCAAGGCTCTCCACTCAGACCGGTCTTGTGCTTTCCGCATCCACCGCGATCCCGCGACAATAGTAATTTATTATAATTTAATTAAATACAAACAATACAACACACTACTATATCTAAACTGTATATGTAAATATACCTGACATATATGACGACTAGATGGCCTAGTGGTTAGAGAACCTGACTACGAAGCTTGAGGTCCTGGGTTCGATTCCCGTGTCGGGGCAGATATTTGTATGAAAAATACGAATGTTTGTTCTGGGGTCTTGGGTGTTTAATATGTATTTAAGTATGTATCTATCTAAATAATTATATTTAACCTTTGCTTAGTACCCATAACACAAGCTTTGCTAAGCATACTTTGAGACTAGGTTAATTGGTGTTAATTGTCCCGTTATATTTATTTATTTATTTATTTATACCTGTGTTTTCTATGTATACTGCTTATTATGTTGGTGTGCAATAAACAGTTATTGTATTGTATATACAAAAAATAACAAATACGTTAGCATAAAAACAAAGAAAATATAACTAAAAGCAAATTGTTAGCCAAAACCTGTATTTCTCCACTAATTGGAAAATTTTACCAGTCCCCTGCCAACTTTCTCGTCAAATTATGATGAACAGTATAATAAAAATGGTTATGCATCATAAATACAGTATTGTGTATACCTATATGAATGTATGCACACAGTCAGGCCAATCTTATCAATTACTGCCACTTCCGTGATAACATCATTTAACTTAAAACAATTTTAATGGATGTTCGTCGCCGCATTCATTGAACATAAGTTGTCCCACTAATATTATAAATAAGAAAGTTTGTAAGTCTGTTTGTTTGTTTTTTGGTTTGTTTGTTTGTTACTTCAACACGTCTAAACCATAGAACCGATTTAGATGAAATTCGGTATACAGATAGATTGAGTCCCGGAGGACATAGAATAGTTTTATCCCGGAAAATTGCATAGTTTCCGCGGGATAGCGATAAGCGAATACTACGCGGACGGAGCCGCGGGTAACGGATAGTAAGTAATAAATCTCACAAACAACCACAAACAGGTAAGTAATTGAGTAAATATTGCTTTAAGCGAACGAAGCCATGAGGAAAGGCTAGCATAAATAAGTTAAATTTGGCTACAGTTGAGTCCCCTTAAGGGCCAAAGACCTGAAGGTCCTAGTTCTCATTTCTTTGATTTTAGTTTTTTTTTACGAGGTGGCTTGTAAATAGGAAGTGGCAGCGTGCAGTCGGGAAAAAATCCATCATCATTATGAATTGGGAAGGGAGAACCTGGATAGTGCCGGACTCTCACTGGCTGAAAAAATGTTCTACCAGACTGAACTCGGTGCCTCAGCATGAGCCAGCACGAGTGGACCTATATAGTCACCTACGTACCATCAGCCAAATAAGTGGTCTATAATTGTTTAAACAAGTTCCTATTAAATGAATATGTCGCTAAAGTCGAACTTTCAAGTTGACGGACAAGTCTATTGGCATCATTGTTTTATGACATGCAAACGATTATCAACATTAAGGCGGTAGACCACATATTTGGCTGATGATACCCTATATTTGCAACCTTGGACCTTGTGCAAGGTCCGCCCGTATTGCTACCACCATCTTGCTCGCTAATCCTGCCATAAAGCAGCAGTGCTTGCACTGTTGTGTTTCGGCGTGGAAAGTAAGACAGCCGGTGAAATTACTGGCACTTGAGGTATCCCATATTAGGCCTCTAGGTTTGCAACGTATCTGCAATACTCCTGGTGTTGCAGATGTTTATGGGCGGTGGTGATCTCCTACCATCAGGAGACCCGACTTGCTCGTTTGCTATCCAGTCGAATAAAAATAAAATACTCGAGCTTCCATTACCCCTACTGGCTCGTGCTTAGGTACTGACTTCAAACTGGTTCCAATTTCCATGGTTTTTGAAGACGATATTTTTTTTTATTACTTACATATTTTTTCTCACTTTTCAATGTTAGGTACCGACCTAAGTTACAAGCTAATCTTGTTAACTTAATGTAAACTGCGCGTATTATTAAAAATAACTCAAAAACTCCTTACAAAAATTGACCAAATAAACCAGCTTTCAAATCAAAAAAACAATCATCAAAATCCTAGAAACAAGTTCTGAGGTAACACAATTAAAAATATACAGTCGAATACCAGATTAGACTAAGAATCGCATTGTATTGTATCGTGTCGTGTTGTGCATTTTACCCGTTCTGACACTTTTAGGACACAGATGAGTTTCTTATTAGCGTCAAACAGTTACCACGTGGTGACTTATTCAACCTTTACATCATCGATTTTATCGGTCCAACAAAGAGTGGGGTCAATCTAAAAAATTCTGTTTTTACCGGTCAACAAGAGCCCTCAAAAACCCTTTGATTTGCCGCTTCATTTCATTTTCCGGGGACGAATATTCGAAACTCAATAGGGCCTGAAAATTCCAGAGCCCATGCCTTGCCTTGACGTGGAATGAGATCCCTTTTATGTTACGTGATCGAAAAAATGTACGCTTATTTTGGCGTACAATGAGATAAACGTTACGTTCTTGTTTAAAGATAACTAAACACAAAAAAATGAAAAAACCGGCTTAGCTCAAAGATTCACACATGAAAGACTTATGATCACAAGACCACCGCAAAATGACTACTATTAAAACCGAGCAGAAAACACCTAAACCACCTTTAAAAATTGAGACCAGAATTAATATTTAACTTTATTTTAACTACTATATTTTTTGTTAAAGCAGCTTTATTATTTTATTATGTATACATTGTGTGAAGATTTGCAGCAGCTGACTATTTTAATTCGAAAGATACTGCTCTATGACAAAAGGACGGGCATTGGAGCCTTAGTGGAGCCTATGTGATAGACTCCCGTAGGAACAGGAGCTATATTTTCTAACGCTTTGACGCTCACAATCGCATTCACCCACATCCCGTACCGTGAAGAAGTAGGGAAAACGATCGTGTTTTGGAGTGCGTTAGAATAAAGCTTGGGTACTTAACGCTAATAACGACCGTCAAGAATTCTCTACGAGGGAATTGTAAGCATTGTAACCAATTTAAAGCCCTTGACCGAATTGTTTAACACCTTGGCGCTCACAATCCCATTGACTATTTGTTTCTACCCTTATCCTGTACCATGTGACGGAAAGAAGTGGTGAAAACCATTGTGATTTCAATAAGACCTCGGGTAATTACAGGGAATGTGTGTTCCTAATGACTTTCGTGGACACAATTTTGTAAAAATGGCAGAAGATTCTGATCCCGTTTTGAATTTTCTGATAGATGTAGCCGATAGATTACCGAAAATGCCATCAAAATCCCATTTGTAAAAAATGTGACCACGAAAGTGGAGGATTTGAAAAGTTCTAACAACGACTCTATCACAATAGATGTATGCTCATCAGAAATACCTATCTTGAAGCAACTGCATGTGATCACTACCAGATTAGTGCGAAGGTGATACCTGAACGACGTGCGAAATACCCTGGCACTGGGTCGTCTGTCACCTGCGAATATGGCGGGCCATGCAAAAATGGAATGTCATAAGTTTGGCAGTTAGTGAGGTTCGTCACCGAGGTTGGCGGAGCAGTGAATGGACGCGGCGTCATCACCACCAGAGCAGACGCCGTCTCGTTCGAGACTCAGCACTAATTTTACATACGATCTGGCTCACACGCACCACTAAGTTTAGCCGCCCCAAGATAGCCCCGGTCCACGACCCATCGCGCATAAACTTTTCACAATTAGACTATTATTTTTGGTAGCAAAGTCAGTCGGTCGATTATTAATAGAGGCTTTTCCGAGTTTATATTCGTTACGTGTGTTGTGGTGTTAACTTTTAGTGAATTTATACATAGACGCTTATAAATAGGATGTGCTGAAGTTGCGTCTGACGGACGGGGGAATACCTTCCTGAAATATCGTACTACGGTCGGTGGTTTGCGTGTTTTCGGACGCATTGGTAAACGATTATTTATACTTTGATTGCGATTTGACTTCGGGCTTGCGCTGCACGCGCCGTTCGTAGCTGCTTGACGCGTCGACTCCGGAAGACTTAATAGTCCTGGAAACGTTAAATTGCGTTACATCATCTTCTTTCTTTACATAGTACAAAATAAAGTCACTTCCCGCCGGCTGTACCCTTAGGTCTTCTAAAGTAAGCGACGGATTTAAATGCTGCGTCCGCTATCAGTTAGGTAATTTTTCACGGAAGGTTTATAATATATAAAATATACCTATACTAGCGATGCCCCTCGACTTCGCGCGGGTATAGTTTTTGGGATATGGAGCAAAGTGCTTTTTTGCTTACGGACCTTTTTGCAGAAATTGTTCCCGTGCGAAGCGAGGGCGGGTTGCTAGTCAACTATAATAATGTCTTCTCACAATGTTATTATCCTAAGAACTTACTATTGGTCTTCTTGCCGCCCTTTCCTAGTTCTGGTATTATTTGAACCATTGTGGTATTTTTGCCATTCTTGTATACCTATCGCTGTCCTAAGATTCAGTCTTTGTCTTCGCGCGCCGTAAAGTGCCGTTCCCAAATACAGCCCCTGTATTATGTATCTTTTAATCTCTATTAGGCTCATTTAGCTGGTTAAACGTTATTTTTTCATACTTTTTTATCTAAATTAATAGTTGTCAATGAAGCCTTTGATTTACCATCGCTGCAAGACAAAGTGTGCGAACTCGCACAGAATGATTAAAGGAAATATTGATCGTAGACTTTGAAATCTATAAATAGTGTCAAATCGATCCCTGGCCGATGCAAATGCTTCAAGACGATTTAGCTGCAGGATAATACTTTGATTGCAGATAGCTGTAAGTATGGGGAAATAGACACTGTGTTATTTTTATTGATTTTAGTTTCAAGGAGGGTGAAAAGTTGTGGAAGTTTCCTAGAAAAGGACAACTTTCCATGTTTTTCATTACAAACAGGTGAAGCAGCATAAAATTGTACTTCTAAGTCAAGCTTATTTAGTAGCCAATTTATATAGGATACTATATGCACTATATATACCTACTATTATACTATTATTTATATTACGAAACAAATGAATTCTGACAACTTCCAGCTGTTCAGATTTCAATTACTATGTAGGTCGATTTAGTAACAGTTAAGCATTTTAAAATGAATCCCTTAATTTTTTAAGCTGAAAGTTGTCAGAATTCATTTATTTCGTAATATGTATAAATAATTCTTCGGTTTCAATGAACAAAAATAACTTATAATTATTGCAAAAATTGCAGTTAAAACTTATTATGCATTTAAAAATGCATAACTGCCTGAGAGTTTGCACTGTCAAAAACCACTATGACGACAGTTAGGATATAAACGGAGTGGGGGGTTGCCCCCACTTGTAGGGTTAGCCTCGCCAGACGGCCGAGTATTTTGGTCTGGCCTGATGTGTCAATTTGAATTAGAGAATGCAGTGGAATCGGTAATTGCGACAGGCCAAACTGTGACTTTGTCACGGCGTTGCGGCAGGTCATTTAGTTTTCCTGGCATATATTTAGGTAAAGGTATGCTTGCTTAAGCTTCTGAAACGGTAGATAAGGTCGTGGGAAAATATTTATCTAGGTAATTTTGGAAAATTCCTTAGTACTTGGTACACCTCTATTAAATTCAAGATATATCCAAATTTTCTAAGTTTCATATCATTAGCTTGAGCTTTTACTGCTAAAGCTAGTTTTCGAGGATTTCAGTTTTTAGAATACCATTAAGATTACCATTAAGGTCACTGAAATATATAATAGCTGGAAGAATATCGAAGTTGAACTGGCAATGGGCGGGCCATGTCGCGCGAGGAACAGATATGTATCCGTTGAGGAGGAAAAGTCCTGGAGTGGAGACCACCGGAAGACGAAGCGACGAGAACTGACAACATCGCGAGAGTTGCGGGCAATAATGGATACAAATGGCAAGTTGTCGTTCGTTGCGGCATAAAACAGATAGGTACAGAAATCAATCTACATACAAAGTGTGCTCGAGCAACGCACACATAGACACTGCCCACGGACACGATATCTCAGACCGGTTGGGACTAGTGCGAGCGCGAGTGCCATCCGCTTGAGACACGCGTCTGTGAACTTTTTTGTGCAATAATTTACGCTGATGATGATGATGATTAAGATTAAGATGTTGGTTAACGTCAATTTTTAGTTAACCAAATCCTTTGGTAATATAAACTCGGCAAAACGAGTGGTATAAATAATCTGCTACTTACATAAATCCCAAAGCTGGTAATTGAGCCCCTTATCACAATGGTCTGGAATACAGTCCCTTAAGAAGAACGTTAACGCTGCACGATTCAAGTGAAACGCAGTCACGTTACGCACTAGCTTTTACCCGCAGCTTCGTTTGAGTGCGACGGGAACTTTCTATTTTCGATAGTCTAATCTAAGTTTATGCAATTAAAAGTTTGTAAAACTAAAACCAAGTGAACCAGAACTATGGCGTACGTTTCGTTGCCATAGAATTTAGAAATTCGGCAACTTTTTCCCTTTTTTTTTGAAAATCCCGAAAATCACTGATCCAAAAAAATACTTTATTTCCATACCGTGAAAAACAAGCTTATTTTTGTTTGATTCTAAATTTGTACGTAGCCTTGTTCCGGCTTGAACTCAATTAAACCTCCATCTGGACTTACGTTTAGCCAGTTTCTACACAACTGCAAGAAAAGGTAATGTAAAAACAAGATTTTATTTAACTTGCCCACTTTGTAGTTGTTGGGTCAAATCTTGCAAGTTCCTTTTCACCCACTTCAAGTGGTCGAATTGACTTGAAACTTGGTATACATATGATATAAGTTGGATTACAATGTAAGTACGGTCAACAAAAAGTACAGTCAGCGAAAAAAGGATCGTATTAAAAATGTTTTCTTTAACAGAACTAATTTGATAAAAACTTATTTTATCTCGGTATCGTACACCTAACGTAGTGCGGTCGCCTTAAGCAAATGAAAACATTCAGCTACTTAAAGCTCACATACCTACAGCGGATGACAAAAAAAAAGGAATCCCCGTACAAAAACTCGGACAAATTGTGACAGGAAGTAGTCAGGCGGTGACGAAAAACTCCGGTCGATGACCCGGCCGGTTTAATTTTAAATATTAGAATTTGAGGTAAATGAGACCTCAATTAAAGGGTTGATGCGGTTTTGAATTTTTAAACTGTGTCCTTTAACCGTTTAATATTTATTTACAAAAAAATTTTTGGGGGTCAGTAAAAAAAGCACGGGACACTTGACACCAATTGACCTAGTCCCAGACTAAGCAAAGCTTGTACTTGTTAGCTATGTAGCGTACATATATTCGTATTATTCATACAAATATCTGCCCCGACACAGGAATCGAACCCGGGACCTCAAGCTTCGTAGTCAGGTTCTCTAACCACTAGGCCATCTGGTCGTCTAAACATACATATTTTTGAGTGGTTCTAATGGATACTTATTTTTGCACTTGACTGTACAGAATATTTCTTTTTATCTGATCCGACGAGCATTTGCCTGTTTTTGCAGGGTTCCGTGGTCCTAGAATATCCTAAAATATCCCCTTATAGTTTCGCTGTCTGTCCATTCATTCATCCATCCGCGACTTAGCTTAGAAAATGGTAGCCGCTAACATTTTTTTTAAATCACTGTCTTCATTTGAACCTATTAGATTAAAGTCATCAACGAAATAAAGTCACTTTGATATCTTGTCGCTTTACAGCAACATACCTACGTAACTTTATACAAGATTTATAAAGGCGTTGATATATAAAGTATACTTAAATTAAATCTGCTACTTTTGACGCGGACTATACTCTCCTGAAATGAAATAAATTCCTCAGTTTCCGAGCATAAAATCGAATTACCATGGTACTAAGTTCATTATTTCATCATCCGTTATTGCCCGTGCCTCCCCTGTAACGTAACGCCTGAATCTAAGGGGAGGCTGAGGAGAATTCGATATATTACTTTTCAATGGAGCTGCCAGTATGGGGAAGTTTTTTTCTAATTAATGGTGCTTGTCAGCACTTAAGATTCTACTTGAAATTAGGAAGTAGTTTTTATTATTATGTAAGGTATTGTAGATGTTGAAATAATTGGATATACATTTTTTTAATTTGTTGTCAGATTAAATTTGAATTTGGAATCTGTATATTTGTCTGGTCTAAGTAATTCTTACTTTTTAATAAGGATTTTGATAAAATTGGCGCATGAATGAACACCCATGATTACCTACTTCGCAGGCATATGAAGGTTTCGTGCAATATTTTCGTTGCACTTTCGAGAATCATTTGAAAAATCTTAGATAATTGGTATTAAAGGGTCTCCAGGTGGTCTCTTTTTTTCAGTCTTTATATCAATTAATTTTAAACAGTTACTTACTCTGTTCACCCGCGGTCTTACATAGCAACGTCTATGACACTATAAGAACCCAAAAAAATTAGTGATCAGAGTGGAGGTGCTGCATGAACATAATAGTACATTGTGTCTTAAGTTTCATTCACATTTAAAGTCATTTAGTATTTCTCTTTACTGTTTAAATTACTTTTAAGCTATTACACAGTAAAACCACCCACCCTAATACAAGCAAAACACGTTGCCCTGAAACGCATCGAGAGGAAAGAGGGTTACCTCCCTCCCGCCCCCTCTCTTTCAGTATCCGGCACACCTGCGTTGCGCAGGCGGCGATCCGTCGCTCTTATTGCTTTTAAATGCTCTCTCAAACCGAAAGTAATGAACTTTTTTGTCAAGTGTTGATAGTTTTAAAATATTACGCGTTCGAGTCATTTTCAATGGTTGTTAACCTATGCCTAGTTGAACATTTGTTCTGACTTCAGGATGTTTTTTAGCAATGCGATACACAAATTATTTGAGTAATATGTTATCGACTGTCTGGTCTGGTCTGACTGGTGTCGACTGTCCGATGGAGGATTCTCAAAGTATTTTTATCAAAATATTTTTGTTAAATTTGGGCTATAATATTAATAGTATTTAAACATTCATAGTGCTTGTTATAGATAGCCTAAATTGAATAAAGATATTTCGACTTTGACTTAGATTTAACGGTAGGTAAAATATAAATAAATACTCTGAAGTAATAAGGCCGCCTATTGCTTACCTTGGATTTTTTCATCTATGTACCTTTGTTTTCTGTACTGGTTCAGTTGATTTGAGATTTAAGCTTGTGAGCAAAAATTTGACCAAAAATATCTGAACACGCTTCTATGCCGTAAACAATGGAATCGTGTTTACATATTTTTGATATATATATATGAATATTTGCTCAGGAGTTTAAGAACTCGATTGTACCTACTGCTTACTATATTGTAGTGTTCATCACAATGTATGCATGGGTCTTCTTCTTCTTCTTCTTCTTCTTGTTTTTTACAAAAGAAGAGAAACAAACACACTCTACAAACGTAGAGTTACATGTACAAAAGCGAACTCATAAGACGACTCATCATCAATGTAATGTCTTGTTTTGTGATTGCTCGTTATAAAACATCGACTTACACCAGAAGGTGCTTTTGGAGTCACCGTTTATGTACCTTATTGTCAAAACGATTTAGGATACAATCTCTTACTTTTAAAATACAAACTTGACACGATGGAGATTTAAAAAAATAATTAAAGCAGATAATTATCAACGGAGAAGCATACGAAACCTGAGCTTTAATTTCAATAAGCACTTTAGGAAATCACTTTCAATCATTTCGCACGTGAATGAATTAGTTTTGGGTTCCGTTATAATAAATATATTGGATTTTTTTAATCAAAAAATCGAAAAACCGGCCGAGTGCCGTTCGGACTCGCGCACCGAGAGTTGTATACTTACATCTTTAAATAAGTAATAGGAAAAAAACTGTATGTAACTTACAGCTACTAATAGACGAATTACAAAGCTTATAAATGTTTTCCATAAGACCGGCTCACGCTTGACCGATTTATATTAATTTTGGATTTGCGGTATATAATATTATGTCTATTATTATTCTGTGTTTGAGATTAAGATTAATGTCTAAATGATATTGGAGATTAAATGAAAAGATGAAACTATATGTTTTTTGTACAAAGATACCCTTTTAGTTCTGTCTCTATATCGATTAATATACAAACCTCAAACTCATAATGATGATAAAGGTAAATATAATCCATATCAACAATTAATAGAGACCGGGTAAGGGTGAGTTGATTTCAGAACAAAAACTTTTTAAATAAAATACGTTTCAATGTCACTACTAGATTATTGTATTGTCACGTGATTTACATAAGTATGCCAAATTACAAGTCAATCCGACTACTGGAAGTTGGTCGAATTTTACTTGCAAGATTTGACTACAGACAGACAGACAGACAGACGACGGGACAGGTGAATATATTTTCTGATAATCTCACTGATAGACTAATTAGGTTTTTTTGGATATTAGCCATTGCATTTCCTAGGGCCTGCGACATGGTTCATCTGGCTGTCTATGACCCTGTCAATTTGTCATAAATCCCTTAAAAATCACTGCACCTAGCACAAAAACTACTGAAACCTTTGCAACAACGGAACCGCTCGCTCATGCTTCTGTTGCATACATTATTCAAGCACCACTAAGTGGCAGAGCCATCCGCTTCCTCTGTCCATATATTATTCACCTCCCGACTTGACACGTCGACGCTAACCCCCCCTACCCCCCACGGGGCGTCAGTTCCAGCCCCAATTATGCACACGCTGAAATGTCACAGCCATTTAATGCGGAATGACCTTAGACCTATTGGCCTTTCCTGCCCTTGCAATTGCCTTATCTAAGCAGGAGAAAGATTTGCAGGCAATCGATGACCACAATTGTGGTCCTTTCGTCTATTAATAGACGAAATTCAGAAGTAGCCCAATTGCCTACTTTAAGAAAAAAATAAAGGGTAATTTTTAACCCCCGACCCAAAAAGGGGGGTGTTATAAGTGTTGTATGTCTGTGTATCTGACTGTCTGTCTGTGGCACCGTTGCAGGTGTCTATGGGCGGTGGTGATCTCTTAAGATCAGGAGATCCACTTGCTCGTTTGCTATCCAGTCGAATAATAAAAAAAGGTTTTCTAGCGATGGTTCTTAGACATGTTTTATCAAAATCGGTTCAGCCGTTTTTGAGATATTGAACTTTGAAGTGACAAAGTCGGGGGTTTTCCAACTTTTTTTTGGTTAGGTTATGTTAATGTTGCTTTGCATTGATGGAGTTTTACGGATTGCTTATAAGATATTTGATGAAGAAAGAAAAAACCATTTGGCCAAGCAGGAATCAGAATTCGCACAAATATCACCGAATATTGCCAATATTGGGATTGAGCAAAAACGCGAAAGAAATTCGTTTCTTTTACGGGGGACTCCATTATTTTAAGTTCATTTTATTTTTGTTACCTATTTGTTGTGCTACTGCTACTGCTACTACTACTGTGCACTACATACATTGTGAAAATTAAAGTTTTTATAATAGCTTTAATAGTTTTTTTTTTAGTTCAGAATCTCCTCTGACTGACCACAAAAGCGCAATTTAATCGCACGCCTTTTAATCAATTCCACTTCCCTGTTACACTAATGCAGTTAAAATGCAAAAGGCTGACCATTATTTTTGGAACGGCCAACACAGAAAACCGCTTAACCCCGTCCTGGTATTAATGAAAATTGAGCGACATTCGTTGTAACTGCCGGCTTGATTTAGCTTACCTGTGCCGAATCTAGGACAAGATATTTCGGTGCATCAGACGATGCTGCGCGTTTTTGTGGGTAGCAACATATTAGTGACGTAATTAGGACTTACGACAAACTTACAAGCCCAGTTTAAACCTGCAAATGAAATGATACAAGTTACATGAGGTACATTGCGGCGCTCGTTTGACAACTACAAACTCGTTGGCTTTACGGTCTCGCAATGTAATGCAACTTTATTTGCCCGCAATTTTATTTGGGCGCGACAAGAACTTCACACGTTGCTGGAAGAAAAAGTAGCCAATGTTAATCTATCATAAAGTAGTATAGCTTTCTTTTTTCAGAAAGAATATTTGAAGACGGTTTGGTTCTGCTGCTGAGATTACACGTAGGTAGGTATAGATTTTTCAGAACAATCAATAAATTCTGATTTACGGCACGTGTAGTGTTTATTATCTATCTAAAATTTCAAATAAATACACACCGTGTCGCTAGAATTTGAAGTTGGGATAATTTAGAATCAAAGAGAAATCTATTATAATTTACGTAATTACAATTATTTACGATTCAGAAAATTCTTACCGTAATTCAGAAAATAGCCATATTATACATTATGCATCATGAGAGCATAATGACTCATATACCTAACTTTCAAAAATTGGTGCAATCTACGTATAACCAGGCAGCGATTTTATTGTCAGAAACATTCGACGTAAAGTTAGAACGCGTTACAATTGGCGACAAGGTGAGTGTTTACTTTGTTCGTTGCGTGTCTTCGAAACTCACTACACAGTTGATGGCAGAATATGTAATGAATAGAGAAATCGCCCACTACAACGCCGGTAAAAACCGGTAGCACGAGCTAGTATAAACGGTGAAATTTTTAATGTGGTCTCGAAAAAAGTATGAATGATAATTAAATTAATTTATGAATTTTTTGCCTGGTACCATTAATTTATAATGGGAAAGCCATAAAATTAATTAAAAAAAAATTAAACGCCCGAAAAAACTGATAATAAAAAAAAATAACTCGTAGTATTCCGTAGTCAACTAGGAACCCTTATAGTTTCGCCATGTCTGTCTGTCTGTCCGCGGCTATATGCTCAGAGACCGTTAGTAGGTACTCAAAGCTGTAATTTGGCATGAATATACATAACAGTTACGCTGACAAAGTGGTAAAATAAAAAATAATAAAAACATTTTTTTAGGGTACACCCATAGACGTAAAGTGGGGGTGAATTTGTAAAAATTCTGGACGTTAGTAAGCAGTTTATCAAATTTACTAGGAAAATTATAACGACTAAGAGTGCTTGAGAATTAGTAGTAGTTTAAGAGTAAATAGCAGCCTAAGGCTGGCTAGTGCGGAGGCACCGACTTCAAATTAGTACCTACCTAGATTAAGGTTCATCATCATCATGTCAGCCGAAAGACGTCCACTGCTGGACATAGCGCATAGGCCTCCCCCAAGGCTCTCCACTCAAACCGGTCTTGTGCTTTTCGCATCCAACCAGATCAAGGTTAAATAAAAAAAAGGTTTATTATTTCTTGCTTTTCGGTTTTTTAGGCTGTTTAATTTTTTTGTTAAAAAGTTTTTGTTTTATACTTCTTCCCACTCTTGGGATATTTTTTTTCCAAATTTATATAGTACCAACTTCAAGGTAAACCCTATCCAATAAAAAAATAATTATCAAAATCGGACTCTCTGTAAAAAGTTATGCCTGGTCAAATATTACAATGGTACAAAGGTTTTCCTACCCTTAGGGTAGTTTTTTTAATTGATATGGAACCACCCTCGGGGTATACGCTTTCCAAAAAAAAAAGAATTATCAAAATCGGACTACTTCGTCTGTTAAAAACTAAATTGGCAAGTAAGATTTTTGAGATTGATAGTGACCTTTAGAGTCATAAAAAAATTCCTAATTTTATCTTAAACTTCAGAAATTTGTAACCAGAGGGCAATAAGACAGTAGCATTACGCCGACTGCTACTCAAAGAAATATTTAAACCATTGCCAGGTAACTTACTCATGCTCACAGCACGGGCTCCCAAAATAGCAGCAATTACTCACAGTGCACTGCAAGACGCCGATCAAAACTCAGACGGCTGTTCATTTATCGGAGAGCACGTCGAACTAGCCGGCTCTATAATGCAGGACTCCATTTTTCAATTGTATTGTCGGTACAAGTTGGCGCAAATGGATTGCAATGGGAGAGATTAAAAATCGTTTAATAAAGTTGTGCGGATGATTTTGGTCTGATTTTTGTCTGACAAGTTCAGGGAATTGATATTGGATGCGTGAGGCATTCACATTAGGTTCTTAGACTGTCAGCTTTACCGGAACGTCAAAGGCGTAAAGTGGCGTAAACAAGCATCGAACTATAAGTAGTAGAATATCTTGAAAAGTTATATCTTCTTGCCGGTTACAGTTCCAGGCGTCAATCGAATACAGTGTAGTGGTATTAATAAAACAAGTACCTCATTAATTAGATCGAAGCAAGTGCCCCTACGACGTCTTTTCTGATCTAGCTAAGGCATTTGACTCAGTCTCGGTTCCAATCATCATCAATATCATCATCCCATCATTCCAGCCTATATACGTCCCACTGCTGGGCACAGGCCTCCTCTCAGAACAAGAGGGCTTGGGCCGTAGTTCCCACGCGGGCCCAGTGCAGATTGGGAACTTCACACGCATCCTTGAATTCCTCAGTTCCAATACTTCTACGAAAACTAGCCAGCATGAGTATTAGAGGTTGTCACTTGAATGGTCCCGCAGTGCGCTTACAATCGGGTCATTAGGTAGTAAACGCTAGTTAGAGTACCTCAGGGCAGCATACTTGGTCCAATTTTATTAAAATGAATGATTTAAGTACATATTTCATATCCCGATTCAAAGAACAGACCTCTACGCTACACTGACGACACGATTACACTATTCCGTTATATTATACAGGTATTTTTGTTCAAAATATATACTAAAACTTTGTCTGAAGCTCTACTATAAATTTTTCACTCGAATCAAAATAATTTCCTCAGTGAGAAGCAAGCAGCATAAAATTATCTGCCTTGCTCTGGTCTCTGGTCTTGAGCAAGGTGGAATAACCACCAACTTTTGGAACTACGACCATCTTATGGCAAAGCTTGCACTGCTATATTGCGGCGTAGAGATAATATAGCCGGCGAAATAACTGGCATTATCCTCTATCTTTACCCTCTAGGCTTGCAACTCGTTAAAAACCCTCTGGTCTTGCAAATTCCATGGATGGGTTGGGATGGGATTTGTTACATACTATTTCAAAAATAATCCTTGAATCTGTTATAGGTACATAGGTAAGTGGGTCCACCCCTTTGGCTGACTTAGGTCATGTTCATCTAATATCACTTTATCCATGATTACGATTCAAAGCCGTTCTTAATTTCATGTATGTATTGATCAATAGAATATGTAACATAAGTAGGTACTACACGATTGTATATTACGTGTACGTACGCTGGTAAAAAATATAGGTGAACGCCCACGATTCTCAACGAGATAATTTTACTTCACGCTACTATTTCAGTACTGTATGTAATCATACTCGTAAAAGGATATTTCTGACTGTCGGTCAAGGATTAGAAGCTATTCAGAGAAATAATTTTCGATCAATAATTTACATAAACAGCTGAAATCAAGGATTTATAGTCTAAATAATTATTTACGTAAAAATATAATGTAGGTACCTACTAGGTATCTTTAAAATTACCACGGCATCCGTTTTTTAGCCATGCTAACTACCCACACTTGATCTTGACTTCGTTCAGTCTACCCTGTACATCGCATAATGTGGTCAAAACGTTGAGATAAATAATTTTAAAATTGTATATTTACGTCTTTAAGTCTCGAGAGTTTTAGTAGTTATGAGTAGTTTACATTTTTTGTAGACAGTAGTGCTCTGGCGTTACCTTGTGTCGTGATAATTTATTTTATTTATGTATTTGTAATAATATGCAATGATAATGGGGTATGCGCAATAAAGGTTGATGACTTGAATTTTTACACAAAAACATACACATTTTTTCGCACAGACGTATAGGTCTTTCGCCTGTGTTGCAGCGGAGGAGCAAGGTAATTGGATTAAGTTTTTGCTGATCGCTAAGTTAACGAAGCAATGTAAGCCATTATTAAAATTTTCCTTTAAATGGCTTATCTTCTTAGTTAAAGCCTCTCTTCCGATTTATTTTGTTGTGTTAATATTTTTTATCTTTGAAATCTTCTGAGCGATGTTTGATGTAGCGAATCTAAATCAACATTTAACTCGTTATAATAAACCTTGAACCAATATAGGTACGTTAGTATACTTAGAAGAGAAATCACGTTAAAACAATCCCTTGGTAATTTATATAGACACGTATTATTTTTATTTTCTATTAGCCCGGTACAGTGTTCCATTGCTGGGAAAAGGCTAAAATATCAGGCCAATATCTAGCATACGTTATCTATGAATATCCAGTGTTAGCAGATTCGTTCAGAATTTCAGATTTTTCTTATTAGTCGTACTATATTGCGTACTATAAGTGCGAGCTACTTTGACACCGAATTTCAAGTTTCTAGGACAACCGGAAGTACCCTCTATGTTTTTTGGTTATATATAGTTTTTTTTTTTTATTAACTGTACCCTTTGATTTGATTCCTCATGTGGAAATAAGAGCGGCAGTGTTCCAGGTCAGTAAAAAAACTCAATCAACTCTACGTAAACAAAACAGTTTCTAATTCCATGGGGTTTTGTTTTATTTCCATGTAAATTTTGCATCAATATCAATGCATCGATGTAAACCAGATATTGTATTTGGATCGCTAATGTTCAATCCAATCGTCAAAATAAATAGTGCATAAGAGAAAATAATCTTTGAAATTTTGTTGACTGGAGTTTCTTACTATGCTCGTCCTGAAATTCAAAATTTCAGTAAATTTGACTTTAAACTATTTTATCATACATTCGCTGCAGTGTCTTTTCATCAGCTCCAGTGGTTTAGGCTATGCGTTGACTGTCAGTCAATCAGCAAGTCACATTACTCTTTTCTATAAAGGTATATATAGATAGTTTAACTGTTGTATTGTTTGCGGTGACGAAGTTTATTGATCTAATCTTACCAATCTCTTTGAAATTTTCAAGGATAACTTTATCTCTGTTTACTGTTGGCGCTAAATCTTTTACCGAAGACATTATCATCAGACATTCGCTTTGAGTACTTTTCATTATACAGTAAAATTAAATACAATTAGAATAGTTTTCGGTGAATCGGTACTAATTACAAAAGGAAACGACCTGACCAACTTAGAAAAGTTGAAAACCCCCCGGCATTAAACGTTCGACGGCATTAAACGGCGTTCAACATGTCAAAAACAGCTGAAGCGATTTTAATTAAACATAACTAAAGACCACCGCAAGAAAACTCGCTTACGTAAAAAATTCAAAAATGGTCAAAAAAGCGTCAAAATTGGTCCATACCTTTGCGAGCTACGATACCATAGACATTTCTGCATCGGGGGTTAAATGCTCACATTTGGCTAGCTTAAAGCTGTAATATACTCGTAGTTAGCGCAAGGCAAACTGCCGTACTTACCATAACTTCTCAGACTGTTTCATAGTGGTAAAAAAAAGATGACGAACTATAACAACAAAATAAAAACTATGCGCTTGCAATCATTTCGTAATAAAAACAAGCCATCCACTGTTGTCCGATTGTAATTCTGCGATGGAAGTCTCAATGTCAGGCACATTTATATTTTCATCACTAGGGACAATGGAAAACTGTGACGATTATTTTAGCTTTTAAATCATTTTGAAAAGACTTGATGCTGCGAAGGACGATACAGACATGATGTATATTTCACCCGACTGCCCGAAGGAGTTATTACAAATACTTGCTCGTAGATTCGTAAGTCGAAGCTTTTTAAAGTTTATATAGATGATTCAATGATATTTATTTATTTATTTATTTAGATATAGATGATCAATAGATGATTCAGGAGTTTGTTATTTTGTATCACTTAACAATACTCGTATAAACTTTAGAAAGCTTCGACTTACGAGTAAGTATTTGAAGTGAATGTTTAGAATGAAATTTTAACATATTTCAAAACCTTCTTGTAATATTCTATTGACTAATAAGGTTTTTATTATTTCTATTATTTTCAAATCTATAAGCGATTATTGAATTAGAATTAACCTGTCTTCCCTTTGGAAACTGATGCGATAAATTATTTTCCGATCAAATGAAGCCAACATAAACAATAAGTTTTATAGTGATCCCGGGATGGCTGTGAACTGTAAAGTTTGTGTTAATAACTTTCTAAACGTCAAACCTTTAAAGTGGAGTGTTTTATATTGCCATTAAACTTGTTTGGTGTCAAATCGTAAAATTCTACTTTTGCCTCATTAACAGATCGTAGAAATTGATCGCCCTGTTTAGGGGAACATAGTTGAAGGTTTTTGTCACAATAAAGAACAGGTATAATTATAGGACTGGCTAACGCCTATTTTCCAGGAGAGCCACGTTTTGGAGGAAACTTACGTCTACGCAAGGATTCGTCAAAAGCTGATGATGATGATGTAACCGGAAGTAGGGATAAATATTATTTGATAATTAACAACAAACGCAGCTAATACACACTCAACCAAGCGTTCTTTCGAATGGCACCGTGTGATTCAGCGTAGGAACTGCATAAAATTCGTTTATCAAAAGTAAACGCATATATTTAAATAAGTGCAGTCGAATTCATAAACTTGTGAGCAAAATTTTGGTCAAAAATATCTGAACAAGACTCTATTTTTAAAGGCGTAGAAGCGTGTTCAGATATTTTTGATCAATTTTTGCTCACAAGTTCATGAACTCGACTGTACGTAGGTGGTACTTTTAGAAACTTTCGCATTTATAATATTATTAAGAATAGTAGAATTAACTAAGATGAGGATGAGAATGGGGGGGGGGGAGTAGACAAAACACCTAAAACTAAATAATTGTTTTGTTTGTGAGCGAATGTGACCATTGCTCTTATAAAAATTCAAATGAGGCGCGTTCCTTGAAGATTGCTTACGGAGTTTATGCCATATATACTGTGGCCGTGGTCGGAGGTAGGGCATGGGCGCGACAGGATACCGAGCACATGGCCCGCATGCACCGGATTTGTGTGGATTGCTCATTTACTTGACTTCTAAATTAATATGTTTACTTGTCGTAAGCACTGGGAGCGTAATTTAGGCTGTCTGGATACGCTTCCCAGTGCTCACTGCTGCTTTGTGGCTTACGTTTGTCCATAGGCGCGGAGTAAGATAGCGAAACGGAGCGAGGAAGTGTAGAGCGGAATTGTGGACAGTTTTTCTGTTCGCCGAGTTTCCCCGCTATCCCGCTCGCACTCGTTTCTCCGCCCCGCTTCTGCGCTCCTCTTCCTCGCTCAACTTCGCGGTTTTGTGTGATTTATTTTTTATTTTTAGACTAGTTACCAACTATCTGTCCACTGAATAGAAGCGGAGATTTTATGCAATTCTATTGGTGAATCTTTACCCTTCTCGCTACTAAGTAGCTCCCGCTCCGCTCTAGTGGACAAGCCAGCAGCTATAGTTCCGTATGGATTACGATTCTTATAAGATTTTTAATATATTTATTAAGGCACATCCACGCTATTATAAGCGTAAGTATAAAAACCCGACATATTAAGACACGACGTGGTTAGCACGTGTGCCCCGTCACGAGACAGAACGCTGGATCTGAAGTTTTTTGTAATAGTGTTTTAACCCACCTCGGAGACCAAGAAGGGTTGATCAATGTCTTATTGAAATTTCGTTTTCTGACGTTAGTAAACATACGTGTAGAAATTTATAGCAACAATAGGTAAAGATTTATACAAGATGTTAATCATTAAACTGAAAACTTCAGATACAACTTTGGACATATCTACGTAAAAATACCTTAAAAATATTGTAATGTTTTGCTAAGTCAGTAATTATACTTAGTTTTTTTTTATATGGCTCTGTCCATCGGAGGACAATTTTACCAGTATCTTAAATTGGGTTTAGAAATATGAGAGGTAACAGTGGATGAACAAAGACATTGTGAATCTAATCGTAATTCTACTTAAAGCCTGACCAGACATAATAATATGACTATTCGCCATGTTGCGGAATTTCATTGGAGCTAATTTCTTACACTGGCAATAATTTTAATGATTGTCAGTGTCACTATGGCGGTTCATTTGAACAATAACAAAAAATGCTCAAAACGATTAGTAGTCAACAACGGATCTTTGCAAATTATGTTTATAATAAACTACTGAAAAAAAAACGCTTGGGGAATGAAACTATTTCACTACAAAAACCTTTCCAAATTAACATCAGAGCTAACAGGTAAACGTTGTAGACAAGTCAAGATGTCATTGTTCCGACTATACTGCACTATTGCCATATAAATAAGTACAATAGCGCTCTCTTGACAATAGTCATATATTTTTGGTTTACCTTTAATTTCTACTTCTACACTCGTAATTTAGACTTGTCAGTCGCGCTTCGCCATTTTTTGATGAAAACCAAAACTGTCCAGAAAACGGCCAGTGTTAACCCCGTCCGTTTTGTCAATTAACTAGTTTTAAATATTATGTTTTCTATAAATTAAACGTATGTTAGTATTTAAGGTATAATTTATGGTATGGGCCGTGTTGCTTAAAATAAATGGTTTATTGTTATTATTACTAATACATTATCTAGGTGACATACAAGTTCGCTAAACTATTTAATTGGCACTGTTTATTGTGTTATTGTTATGCATATATTCCGGTGGCCATACAAGCCCAGAAGCTTTTATTTAATTGGATTTGGCATTTCTGGTAAACCAATTGTTTTTACACTTGATTTGTGTATACGAACACTTTTTTTACGATAAGTAGGTAATCCTCTATGAATGCACTATTTTAGCACTGAAAGAAAGAAAGAGAGAAAGACAACATTTATTCGTGAAATTACCAGAAATAAATTAAACAAATAAAAATTCCTGTCACGATCACGAAATTAACACCAATTATTTTTCTACGTTTCCAATTTTGGCATTGCGCAGACTTTTTCGCCGAATGATAATAGTAAGACAATGTCAGGCTTAACATTCACCTGTAGAGAGATCTCTATTGTCGCTACGCTCTCCCTCGCGCCATTCAAGATGTTTACAAATTTGAAATAACGAATAAATAATTACTGAATAATAATTTCGATGAAGGAAAATCAATACTGTATAACGTTCTTAATCCGCTCTGGGCTTATATAGCGACATAGTACAGCCATTTCATTCAATCAGAAGTCCCCAGCAATAGGACATATTATATTTTAGTTGCGTATGTAATGTTATATTTCACGCGTGTTTTATTTCAGTCATTAATGACGCCAGCTGCGTTACGTTACAAACATAAACCTGGTCGCCTGCAAATCTGCACTTTTGCATTCTTTATTGCTTCCACAAGCATGGGAGTCATAGGGTTGGCAACACTGAACTAATACTAAAGAAGAATAAAAATCGTACTTCCAGATGAACAGCGTTTCAACTCAAAATAATGAGATTAAGTGTTGCCTACTATCAGTTCTATTTCTTCATGCTTGAAAATCATCATCACAATCGCCATCATTATCGTCATTATATAGCCGTAGGTCGTCCACTGTTGGACATAAACATCTCCCACATCTCCATGTCTCCCAGTTGCGACGGTTGGAAGCGGCCTGCATCCATCGTTAGCCGCGGCCTTAACGAGTTCGTCCGTCCATCTCGTTAATGGACGTCCTACGCTGCACATGCCGACCCGCGGTCTCTATTCGAGAACTTTTCGACCCCAACGGCCATATGCTGTTCTCTGTGCTATATGGCCTGCCCATTGCGACTTCAACGAGCTATTTAGCTTGGGTATGTTGTGGGTACGTTAGTGACCCTTATTCTTCTACGCTTGTCCTCATTACTGATTCGATCACGTACGAAAACTCCTAAAGCCCAGTCATGTCGTCTGATTGTCAAACCAGACGACGAATGTAACGCAGTAGTAGGGTTCCTTATGTCACAGAACTTTAAAAATCAATTCTCTTTCATCATTCGGAAGCAGTGACAGCCCTGCAAAACTTAATAGGCAGCTTGGTCCGTTTGATAAACATACTTAACGGAAAGCCTAATAAAGCAGCAATATTGTTCTAAAATACATTTATGCTTCGTACTGATGGTCATAAAATATAACTTCTGCTTCACAGCGGATATATTTTTGCAATTAGCGAACATATGGTTTTTATTTCGGAAACTTTTTTGCATATTCTATTAATATTATAAAATCTATTCCGATATTCGTAAGTACAGGATTTGGATTTAATAAATGTATAAATGTCGGCGGACGATCGTAAAATCACGAAATTCCTAGGCATATCGTGAAATGGCGCCATTTCATGAATTGGCTAAGGGATATCCGCCATATCGTTCAAAACTCACCGTTTAACGATTTACCTAGTGACGTTTAGGCAAATCATGAAATTCCTCGGCATATCATGAAACGCCGCCATTTCATGATTTGGTCAGTTTAGGCAGATCAAGAAATTCCTAGGCATATCATGAAACGCCGCCATATCGGTCCTGGCACTTCGCCGGCGCTCGCTCGGCTTGTAAGTTGTGGTCACAATTCATACTAACAACTCCTCGCTTCGCTCGTCGTACCTAAATTTTCTTTTTTTCCGAAACCCCAATCACTAAATCTAGAGGAGTAAAGTTACGCACGAGGTTTTTCTGTAGAACTTATACACATTAAATGATGTGAAATTACCGTTGAAATTTAGAAAACTCATGAGCTTTTAATTCAACTTCAATGTCATAGTTTCTATTTGTTTTTAATCCGGTTAAGGGTAGGTACGGATTAGATAGGATTTACTAGGATATTTAAAATGCGAAAGTTTGTGAGTATGTGTGTATATTTGATACTCCTTCACGCTAAAAGGACTGGACGGATGTGGTACTTCACTCTAAAAGGTGCATGTGTAGATAGCTGGAAATCTGGATAAACATAAAGGTTCCTTTTTATCACGATATTTTCACGAGATCAGGATAAAATCCCATCCAGATTTCAAGGTTTCATAACTCTAGCCATAAATTTTTCCACTGTTATTTGAAATGTAACGTCAGTAAACACCATGATATGGGAATTCTCCCGAGAATTTAGGAATAAGGTATGATTTAGGTACGCGTGCGAAACTGCACGTAAACATTTGCTTTTAGTATTGGTAGGATTAATAAGGATTAGGACAGTATTTTTTTTTCTAATTTAAGTAAATAAGTGTTTTTATTTTTTTTATTAATTATTGTTGAACTATTTATGGTAGTTAATAATCGCATTTCAATTAGTAATGGCATAGGAAGAAACTGGTGTCTAAGACACAGGCTCAGCCTAGTGTAGACACCAGGGTGTCGTATATTTAGACTAATCACCCTACATCCCATCTTATAACTATTAACAATGTAACTATTTGTCAATAATCATTATCCCGTTCTAGTATTATTATGTCAGAGTGACATTCAAGGCACATCGCCTCTGCGGGCAATGCATGGATAGGCACTGACCTTCCGACCCCATACCTTACTGAACTTCTATGCATCGCGTGCGACCCCACTGCTTATGCTACGTAGGCGTTAGCGAGTGTAGGTATGATAAAATATTTTTTGCAGTTGGCTAGAAATAGAACGAGCTGTCGCTCACTTCAGATAAAGTAAAATGGTCTTTGAAAAATACTTTAAAAAAAGTTTATCAAAAATTAAACGGTCTCCAAAGTAACCAAAAATAACTAATGAGATGTATTAGGTAGGTTTTGTGATAGATTCTTATCACATCTCTTCAGCCTATACTCGTAATGTAGGTACTCCCTTGGTCCGTGGGATTCTAGCTGTCTGAAACTTTACAAAGAAATATCGAAGAGGTTAGTAGACGTCACAGGGGACCGAAGAGCGCAGCTTCCTCGGACAAAGAATTAGCAAAGGCAATTCAAAGAGGGAACGCTGCTAGCACCTTCGGACCCTTGCCTAATACCTAAGGGGTCTGGTTTAAATCACTTGTTTTAGTTTTCATTATTATTATTTTTTATCTCTTTTTTATGTAAGTATTTTACGTTAAGGTTAATTTTATTTTAATTGATATGTATTTCTTTTCTTTTCAATGTAAATAATTTTTTATGCGAATTTAACTAAATAAATACTAATGAGTAATTTGATCTACTTGAGACCGGTAGCAAGCCTATGTAGGTAAATCTGACTAGGTCCACTCCTGCCGGCTCGTCTTGACACGGAGTTCGAACAGATCTATATAAGCGCACATGTAATATAAGGTTACCTATATAAGGTTTTTTTACTTACTTTGGAGTTAGTTGATTTTTTTTTTGCTTTTGGAGTTAGTTGAAGTGCAGTTTGAAAACTTACGTTCCTATTAAATGATATTGTAACGGATAACTCACGCTTAAACCGAGTTTAACTCGACATGTTTCTGGCTATTTCGTAGCCCTTCTTCTCAGGAGCACGCGACTCGGCGGTTGCCGCAACACGAACACTCTTGAGTCCGTTACAATATCATATAATATGAGTGAGTCTCACGGTAGTTTCATGTTCAAAACTTACGTTCCATTGCGTCCCAGAGAAAATCTTCTAAAGTATCTGAATTAAGGCAAATATTCTAAACAAGAGTCCCTAAATATCAAACCCTGAATATTGTGCATTAAATAAAGTAATGTCTGCTGTCTACATTTTCTATGTAAGAACACGGTGTAGGTATGTAAATATATATTTTTCAACAAAATTATTTTGTGTACTTAAATCTGAGACTTAAATAAGTTAGGGTTTGATTGATATGCTAAATATGTCTTTAGGTGTAAGTGAATAAGAAAATACGCCCTTTAAATATAATCAGGGCGATATGTCATTTTACTATTGATCTCGAACTATCATCTAAGTATGTAGATCTCTTATGAATTGACATCAAAAGATAAAGCTATGGATATGATAAGTATTTGTTAGTTGGGAGATTGAGTCTGAGGTAAACGCAAGGAAGGATATGAAAAAAATAGATTAGATAGGTTTTGTGATAGATTCTTATCACATCTCTTCAGCCTATAATGTCTTCTGAGTACTTAACTTAAAATCCTGCTAAAACTATTATTGAAAAAGTTTGCAAACGTCGTTTATTTGGTTAATAATGTAAAATGAAAAGGTAGATGATTTTATCCTCAAACATTGGAAAGTTCCCGCACGACAGAGATAACGAATTCCTAGCAGAAAAGGTTACAGGCAATAACTAGCTAAACTAAACAAAATTGGCGTACTGTGACAAGTGTCTGTAGATAACTGTTTTACATGTCTAACCGTCAACTATGATCATGAGGATAGTAATTGGGTCTAAATATCAAGAGTTTCTTGAAGGTAATCGTGGTTTACACTTAGTAAAAAATATGTCTAGAATAAAAGGACAAATTAAAAACTGTACTTTACTTAATTAAATGTATTTAACTAATCCAAGCAACTAACCTAATACTGTACAAAATGAACATTTAAGCTAATAATACGTAACTAAACCACTTACCATTGGATTTAAAACACTGACAAAATCCATGGAAGTATCAGTGACAAAAGTGTTCGTAGGAACAAAATTAGTAGCAATTAACTACTAAACAGTTCTCTATGAGCTTATCCGCAAGAGATGGAATTGGTTAAGCAATGCAAACAGACCAACAATCACAAAAGTGTATCCAACTGCTGTCGAAGCCGAGTCGGGTGCAGGAGTCGTGACTACATCATCTTCTTCTTCGCTAGCTTCACCATCATCATCATCATCATCATCCTCATCCTCATTTGAATCAACAACAATAATATCCAAGTCATCTTCAAGCCTGTTGTTTAAGTCAAAATCTCCCTCAGCGTCTTTAAAATGACCATCGTAAATGCTGTTCCAGAAAGTCATCGTCACAGGATGAGGGTTCTGCATCCCTACTTCGAAAGTAGAGGTTGCTGCTGTGTCATCGTTGTTTATGATGTGAAGATAGTTGCTTGCGTCAGAAGTCCACGGAGCCCAAGAAACTTGAGAAGTTTCACTCGAAGGGTTTCTGAGAATAAAAATAGATCAATATCAAGTAACAGAACTGGAGGTAAACAATCTTTTATTTATCTCGAAACGTTCGTAATGTGTGTCGTGGTTTGAAAATCGCACACCAATTTTCAATCACTTGGTATCTGATTGAGCCGAAATTTGCTGACTCATGGCATATTATGATTGCAATACAATAATCTAGTAGTGGTGATCTGTGCAATCCAGCGCAGGATCGACTCCGTAGGACGGAACTCTTCAACGGTTATTGGGTCGGCTTGAAGCTTGGTACGAATAATGCAAGTGCAGTCAACAAAAAGTACAATTAGCAGAAAAACATGCATTATAAATGCATTTTTAAAACTTAATTTAGAAGTCAATGCAGTGAGGCCAACTATTTATATCTTAAATAAATAGCTAAATTTTATAAAACTGTGCAAAATTTACCAGCTCATACTAATACGACATATGAGGCAGACAACGGGAATTGCTAAACCATTTATAGCTAAAAAAACTGTACTGAATTACAGAGTTACAGTGCAGCTCGCAGTGCTAAATACCACTGAAAGCTGCTAGTTGCTTAAAGAAATCTGTTAGGTTTGTTATCAATGACTGGGTGCAAGTTTTCTGAAAAACAATGACGAACATTTGTTTGTTCACACTTTAAACTTACCCAGTTTTAGCAAAATTAGTCCACCGCTCAATCAAAATGTCGCTTATTGTTAAATCTTGTAGTAAAGTTTGAGCCTCGTCCGCTTCATGGAATAGATAAGCCAATTCTTCGCTGTGAGCTGCACCGTCTACTTCTAAAGGTCCGACGAAAGGCTCTCCCAATGCGCCTTTGTAAGAAAACTGATATAAATACACAGGCGCTGTAGATATAGCTGCCCGCATCTGAGCTTCACGAACTGCTGATACTTTGATCATAGTATCTCCATGATAAGATAGATACTCATTTAGAGTAGTGGTACTGACGGGGTTATTGTTGAAATAAAATTGCTTTATCGTTTCTGCAATTCTAGCCTCATCGGCCTCGTTTTCAAATTCTAAATCTGGTTGTAAGAAAGTTTCGAATGCTTCGTTCATCTTTTCTAACCAATCGTCTTCTATCGCTTCTTCAGCTCTGATTGTACCTTCTTTGTCTACGAATCCAGTTAAAAATGGAACATGTGCAAACTCTCTGTCGTTCAAAGTTTGATAAGGTGATTTCGTCATAAAGGGTTCTGAGTTTAGAAGTGTATCTTTTTCTACACATGGTGCGAAAGCTAATGAGTTATCAGTCAATTTAAGTTCATTGATTATACCCATTAAAGCTGCCACACTTGTTCTTGTATACACATTTGAGAGTGTATTTATATCATTAACAGTGTGGCCAAGTGCTTCGGCTACCTGTATGGCGTACTCTAAATTATCTCGGGTTACTGCCCATGGTGCAATAGCAGTACCACTTTGTGTTATCGCTCTGTGGACTAAATTTGTAGACAAAGGAGAAAGAGTGACTAAATCGACAGCAGCCGCACCGCTACCATGACCGAACAATGTAACAGATTCAGGGTTTCCACCAAAGTTTGCAATGTTCTCTTGAACCCAGCGTAAACCATGGATGATGTCCTTCAAACCAGCATTTCCAGGCGCGACGTCTGTTCCCAAGCAGAGAAAACCAAATATCGATTCGCGGAAGTTTAGTGATACTATGATGACATCTTTGTCAAGGAAATTTTTGAAGGATAGCTCGTGTTCGTAGACTCTGTCAAATTCTCTCCCTTTGATCCAGACCATGACTGGAAGCCTACGTGTGCTGTCCAGGGTTGGAGTGTAGATATTTGCTACCAAGCAGTCCTCAACTCCTTCGTAGCCGACGCCGAGGGCTCGAACGCATTTGATGTCCTTACGGTTAGCGATGAACGGCTCTTGGAAATTTGGTGCTGGTAATGGTGCCTGAAATAGGTAATTTTATAGTACACTTTACAATATTTCTTTGTATTTTCATTCGAAAGTATAGCTTGCGATTTCGTTTGGAAATGCGGTATTGCGTAATAATTTCAAACAACGAAATTTTATCATCATTTTCATATTCTTTTAGACGTAAAACTTACAGGAACATAAAAATTATTATAATTACTTATTGCCAATTATTAATGGCATAAATATGCCTTACCTTAAACCGGTTAATTCCAGAAGTAGAATCCGCATATGGTACTCCATGGAACTCATAAATGCCATCATTAAGAGTTCCAACCACAGTTCCTTGGTTTATGACGACAGATGAATCTACCACGGCCCCTTGGGTCCAAGCACATGTAATAAGAAAAAACACAACTATTAACTTCATGATTTCGTTACACTTGTTCGAATAATACTGAATCGACTCGCTTTTTGGAGCATCGAATTTAAAATGCGTCAACAAGACTCAGAATTATCTCGATAAGATAGTAAAGAAATCGATATTCTAAGAAAAATGTTCAAAGGTAAGGAGATATAGAATAGTCATAGCGTAAGTGCGTAAAACCTACACAATGACAGGTTTTGCCAAGAGTCACGTAGGTTTCAGAAATGACGTAGGTAACCAACTAATTTATGCGTACGCTATTGCCCCTGTGAAAGACTACAATTAAGGCTAGTTCCTATTCTAAAATTTTAATGCATTTTATGAATACTCAAGGTAAAGGTAAATTTGCAAACTTTAAACCTCTATCTCCAGTGGTTTTGGCTGAGTGTTACAGTTAGTCAGCCGATGTAGGTACTTTTTATCAGAAAAGATTATAAAAATATAGTTTTTTTTTTCAGATATATATGAATAGGTATAACAAAGCGAAATTGAATGTTGTGAAATCTCAACTCAACGACTTGCACGCAAAATGGGGTCGATGACCTCATAATGTCATTTCGCAGAAAAAAATACCCTTGCCTTGCAGGAGTCATTCTAACTGTACTACCGAAGGGATGCCTCGACATTCGGTGCATCCAAACTGCGTTCTCTTCGAAAGGCGTTAGGGTACTTTTTGTGAGTGTTGTTGGTCCGTTTTTTTCAGCGGTTCCCTTAGCGGGGTGGGGGTGATGTGTGCGGGGGGGTCTAAATGTGTGCCACATGTGCTTACGGCTGAGACGTGTCGTCTTCATGAGAATTACTGATTCATTGTTTTTAGTAAACTATAAAAACTTCTTGGACCTGTAACTCTGTAGCTGTTTTAATAAATATTGTAAGTCAGAAAAATACCAACGTATAGTTTAATTTTAGTTTTCATTATTAAACAGTTTTTAACATCGCTAGAGTAGGTCAAATCTTAGTAAAAGGTGTTTCAATTATCAATTTATATATATTATTGTCAGTGAATAAATCTCAATAACCAAAAAAGTTCTAGGCTCTATTTAGTACTAGACTTGTTTTTTAACCACCCACGCGAATGGAGGGCTGTTAAAAGTTTAAAGCCAATGTACATACATTGTGTGTATGTCTTTATTGTCATCGAAGTTCTCAAAGGATGGATCGATTTCGATGCAGGTTTTTTTATGTAAAAGCGGGTTTCATTACGGTGGTTCTTAGCTACATATTTCATTAAAATCAAGTCAGCCGTTTTTGAGTCATTGAACTTTGAAATGATAATGTTTCCCAACTTTTTTGAGTTAGTTAGGTTACTACTTTTAAATTTTTATTTAAAGTTTAAGGTAAGTTCTCGGTTTTTTTTTAATTAAACGTACTTTTGCAAACATACCGACATAGCCCGAAGAATTGCGAAACTGAAGTGGCAGCGGGCGGGGCACGCTCGCAGGCTGATGGCCGATGAGGTTAGAAGGTTCTCGAATGGCGTCCGCGGTCCGGGAGACGAGCTCGCGATAGGCCTCCAAGAAGATGGAGCGATGACCTGGTTAGGATCGCGGGATCGCGGTGGATGCGGAAAGCACAAGACCGGTCTGAGCGGAGAGCCTTGGGGGAGGCGACGCTTGACGGGCTTGACGAATCTAATAATACCAAAAACCGTCAGCCATTTAGGCTTCAGAGAGGGCCAAAAAGTGTACATACATACGTATGTACACACGCACTAAAAACATAACCCTCCTTCGGGCAGTCGGTAAAAAAACACCGTCCTTTGTTACTTAAAAATAAATTAATGAAAAACTTTCAAAATCTCTCATTTACGGTAAACCGCTTGAGCATCTCCCGGGCAGAGACAGCGATGGTCCTCAACACATGTTACATCACGTGGGTCCAACCTCACCATACAAAACGTGTCATATCACGTTAAACACATGCCGCACTCATCCATAAATTTAAAACGGTAAGATTCAAATTTAATCAGCAGGGAAAGCGGTTAGGACGTTGGTGGTTAAATAGGTTACCTTGTGGGAGATGTTCGGAGTAGACGAAAGGTTAAACATTATGCGTAGCATATTGTATAATGTGCATCACTACAAAAACAACGGGCAAGTGCGAGTCGGATTCACACTCGAAAATTGCCGCAAAAAACTTAAGGTACCTACACTCAGCTTTATGAGTAGCTAGCTTTTGCCTGCGGCTTCGCCCGCGTGGAATTCGGTTATCGCGCGCTGTTCCCTCGGGAACTGTGCATTTTCCCGCGATAAAAAATAGCCTTTGTCACTCTCTGGCCCATAAACTATCTCTTTGCCAAAAATCACGTCGATCCATCGCTCCGTTTCGACGTGAAAGACGGACAAACATGCACACAAATATACCAATACACACACTTTCACATTTATAATATTAGGAAGTATGGATGCTTAAAATTCGCATCTGAATCGGTAAATAATCGCATACCTACTTGCGAATCGAGGTTATATTTTGATTAGTTACCAGTTGACACTAATTCTACTGGTAACTTAAAGTGTTGGTGAGCACTAAAAATAAAAAAACTGAATTAAATGTGTTACGTACCCTGAAAGAAAGAATGCATAGGTATGCAACGCAATATTATAATATGTCTTGCAAGTTCCTGCAAATATGGCCTTCGTTTTTCGGTTCGTGGTTCCCAGTCGGAAATTTTTCTCTCCCTACGGTTTCAACTCACTACGGAACCCTATTTACAGGGATTCCTGACAAAAACTCGTCTGTAGGCCACACGGGGTTGGGTTTCAGCTTTTTGCGCATCTAACGGTCCCTTGCTCCGTGAACCACCGTTACAACGCATTGATGCACTTTACTATGAGTATAACAATGAAAACTGTGTTTATCAGAATGTTTCAGGTGTTGCATTCCTGCATTCCTTGTTAGTAGTTACTAGAAGTTTTTTTTCGGAATATTTTACTTGATGTTTAAGATGGTTTGACTGGATACCCTTGTCAAAGTTATTCGAGAATTAGTGATTAAAAATGTAGTCACGCCTTTGAACATTGACCAACGTATCAAAACATTTTTCAAATACAATGTAAAAAAAAACCTGAAAAACATTAATAAGGATGTTCTGTCAAATTAACCCAATCACCTGCTAAAATCATCCAGATTGTTTTCTAAACATCAGCAGTGTTATTCTTGTTATTAATGTAAACTGTTTAATTGTAACAAATTATTTTATATTCCTGTAAATGGCAAGTGAAAATGATTATAATACAAACCGCTTACATCGAAGGAAAGACGACGCCTTTAAAATTAATAGGTACTTAAAATATTCTTATTTATATCTATAGGTACTGAAATAATAATAAAGAGGTTGAATTTGCAGAAGGGGCATCTCTGTAATTACTGAACCAACTTTTAGGGTTCCGTAGTCCATCAAGGAACCCTTATCAATTCACCATGTCCATCCGTCCGTCCATCTGTGACTTTGCTTAGAAACTGTTAATTTTAGAAAACTGAAATTTTGCATTAGTTTGAATTATACCTATATCGACTATGCGGACAAATTGGTAAAATAAAATTTGAAAAAAAAGAAGTTCCCCTACACGTAAACTATATCGCAACGTTAAACACGGTCTTTCAAAAACATGGTCTGCTAAAATTATTTAGATTTAGAAATCCGGTTAAAAATATTAAGTTGTAAGGTGCTAATTTTTGGTAGAGTCAAGGTGTCCCCCTCACAAGTAAACCTGCTGGTAAAATCTAAAAAAAATTATGAAAAACTATATTTTTCTCATTTCAGTACAGAACCCTACACTGCGCATGGGCCGTCATGCACTTTTTTAGGTTTTTTTCATTCCTTTACTTGAAAAAAAAAATACTGGGTACATAATCTCTGTAGAGATGTATTAGAAAAGTGTGGATATCTTGCACTAAATGAAGGTAAATCGGCTGGCAACCGCTAGTGTTCGTATAATAATAGACGTACCTATGTAGCTTATTAGCCATTGAACCAGATTGACTCATTAACCTGAGGTTTTCGAGCAACAAGCAATATCCTGCAACACTCGATGTTGCGTGCTCCAATTTGTTTAGATTTGAGGCAAATTTCACAGTAAAACTATTATCGCAGATCTAACTTCATACTTTCAACTCTTGAAATAAAATGAATCATATCAAACAGTAAACATTAATTTCTGGCAGTCAAATAAAATTGTTTGTTTGTTTTTACTCTTTATTGTACAAAAAGGAAATACAAAAATGTTACACAAAAAAGAAAGTGCTAGGTACAAAGGCGGACTTATCCCTGAAGGGATCTCTGCCAGTCAACCTTTGAGTGGTAGAAAAGAGCAATAAAAAGTATAAGGATTTGAATACCTAGATATAAATGCAATATAAAATTTTATGATTTTGCTAAATCACTATGGGAATTCTCAAAAATTGGTCTTCATTTACGTTGTGTGGCGCACGAGCACGTGAAAAACTTCCATGTCATTAGGCTTAGCGGTTAAGATTTCTGGATTTTACATGGAAACCGTGGAAATATCGGGATAAAAATTAGCCTTTGTGTTATTCCAGATATCACATACAAACTTTCCCATCTAATTAATAGAGTTATATCAAATTAGAAGGATTCGTTGTACGACTCCATAAATTATTTAAGACATTTATTGAATCAGGCGTTAACTTGGTCCATATGAGTGAAATATAAACTTTGGTCGCAGTCGCGGGTGCGCAAAGTTAATTTGTTTATAGTTCACCTGTAATTATTATTATTTTATCAAATAGCTGGCAAACGAGCAGGCGGGTCACCTGATGGTAAGTAATCACCGCCGCCCATGGAAACCTACAGGATGAGCATTATTAGGACTTCGGGTGCGTTGCTGGCCTAAAAGGGAGGGGGGTAGCTTAAAGGGAGGGGGGATGTGGAATTATTGTCTAACATTGGATCTATAAAAAATAGTCTTGAATGTCAGACTTGTGCTCCAAGGGTTGGTCCAAATCGAGCAAAATAGCAAATAAAGCATTTTGTTATAACATAACCTCTTCATTTTTCAACTTTAATATTTGGTGATACTCGCGGCGTACACTGATGATTTCAAGTACCGTTAGCAATATAAAAATACAATCGTTGGTGGACGGACAACCGATGGACGGATAGTCTGTTAAAGAGCAATGAGTCAAACCTTTTGTCTCAAATTAGACTCTATTTGCTATTTATTTTGGTTCCCACAATTTTTTATTAGGCCTCGCTCTAGAGCACTATGCATGGTCACGTTCCGCTGTGGCGATGTTTATTTTAGCTGAATAAAATATTTTTCTAATGCTGAAAACTATTTTTTCCGTTCTATTTTCAGAATTAAATGTGAATTATTTAATAATATTATTGCAGTTCACAGTCTTTTTGATATTTAAGCTGTATTTTCCTTTTAGGATTTCTTTTAATGACCAAAATTTTTTCCAGGTTATATCTACTCTTCTTTTAATTTCTTCTTCATTGCTATTTTTATTAAATGATATTTGTTTATCTAAATAGACATATTCGTTGACATATTCGATGTTTTTCCCTTTTACAACAATCGGTATTTTTTGGCTGTTAGTCATTATTTTTGTTTTGCTTGCGTTCATTTGGAGACCCATTTTGAAGCTTTCTTGGTCAAGTGAACATACCATTTCTTGTAATTCTTTTGGTGTTTCGGCCAGGACAACAATGTCATCTGCAAATCTTAAATGATTCAAATACCGGTCCTCTATCTTTATGCCTTTTCGTGTCCACTTTAGGTTTTGAAGAATTTTCTCCAATACCGCAATGAAGAGTTTTGGTGACAGAGGGTCTCCCTGTCTGACACCTCTTTGTATTCTGATGGGTTCTCCTCTGGTTTCAAGTTATCGTGTTCGGTAAGTGAATGAAACGTCGTTAGTATACAAGATCGACATTTATTATTTTGATTATAATGTTTTTTATTAATTATTTAATTTAACCCAACCAACTCCTATTTTCTTGAATGATTGATAGTATAGTTTATTATATTAATATAGCCTACTTTAAATCCCGAAAAAGTGCCAAATTCACACGAAACATTTAGCTATCTAAATAATCTATAATTGAAAACTAATGAACATCTTCTGCTATTTACATAATTTTGTTTTAACCTAGGAGCTCCGCTGGTTTCTTAACTATAATACACTGACAGTACTGATTGAAACAAAACATTTAAGTCAATGCTCACGTCCAGTGCATTAAACTCGGCGGCGCACGCGTCGAGGGAAGCGTTACCGAAATAGAACCAGGGATTCCTGTGCCGGTTTATAATTTAATGAAACTAGATTGTACACACGTGCCTTAATGATGGAGTTTTATGTGAAAAACGCCTATAGATATTTTAGTTAGCTGCGATTTAAACAATTCTGTCAGTTTTGAAAAATGTTGAACTTTGATACGACAATGTCGAGATTTTTCAACATTATTAGTTGGTGGTCGTAACGATGGGCCTCATAAGGAAGCTCAAAGGCACTCAGAGGGCTATGAAGAGAGAGGATAGAATCAGAAATTATGATATCCGCAATAGAACTATGGTTATCGACATAGCCCGAGGAGTTGCAAAACTGAAGTGGCAGTGGGCGGGGCACGTTGCTCGCAGGACTGGTGGCCGATGGGGTCAGAAGGTTCTCGAGTGGCGTCCGCGGACCGGGAGACGAGCTGTCGGTAGGTCTCCAACAAGATGGAGCGCAGATCTGGTTAAGATCGCGGGATCGCGGTGGATACGGAAAGCACAAGACCGGTCTGAGTGGAGAGCCTTGGGGGAGGCGTCCAGCAGTGGACGTCTTTTATTTGGCTGACATGATGATGATTAGTTAGATAGGTTAAAGTATGTAAACTGTGATCGAATACAATGTTTAATATTATTTCATCTGCCATCTATTAAACGGAAGCATCGTAAACCCCAGCTTTTCGCGCCATCACAATAAATTCCTTTTTCTAATCGCGTCTTATACTAACTTGGTGCGATACAATTTCCTGTCTACTAATATAGTACAACCACTACAAATGAAACTCTATCACGGTGGTATAAAATCTTAATTCTTGAAGCGTAGTTTTCGCTGTCTTGGAAATAATGAAAAACCTTGTCGTAGAAATGAGACTTTGTGGGTGTCTTATAAGGTTGTGTTTACTTGGCGTTTTTGATGGTGGTTATGGCAATGAGTGGGTGTTTAATGGTCGAACGAGGCTTGGAGACAGCTGTCGTTCCCCGGGGCACCACTAAGGGTTTTGTTTACAGCTAACTCTAATGACAGAGCTCTTAAACGCGGTGGTATGAATATTTGAAATTAATTTGCTTTTTGCATAGAAAAATTAAGTGGCAGATTGATGATGGTATACTTTGTCATTGTAATAGCCCAGTCCTAGCCGTAAACTACAAAAGCTACAAACGCTACGATTATTATATATTTTTTTATCACTTTTTGTATGGAAATGTTAACAATAGGGAATATTACTGCAATTTTATCCCGTCAGAGTGCAGCACTAGCACATACCATATGTTTATGGTTTATGTTTTTTAAGTATCTTGAATGTCCGTAGGATGCCGTAATATCATAATAATATTATTTCAATTATTTTTTTGGAAATATAGCTCTATCGCTACTATTTCTATTATGTATAATAATACTATGTTTAACTATGTGACTATTTGTTGAATAAATAAATAAATAAACAAAAATAACACGAGCTGTCCAATTCTTCACCAATTTAATGATTTATCCCTTACAATGTATTTTACTTAGCACTAGTTTTCGATACAGTTTAATTAGCCGATCAGAATGCAGCATTCGCTGCAGTGGTTTGGTGATGGATGGCAGACACCGTTGTTTTATAACCGACTTCGAAAAGGAGGAGGTTATCAATTCGGTTGTACTTATTTTTTATAATTATTTTTTTCTTCTAAAGGTCTCTACCCATTTCACGGTATCATGCCACGACCGTTATAGGAACGTGCCAGGAACGTAATGTCAAACGGATAGATGACACGCGACGGCGAAGGATCGTTAGGAATAGTACATTACTGCAGAGGCCGGGAAAGAGAGGCTTGCAGGCCGAGTATGTATAGACTACTACTATACGAGAATAGGTATACGAGGCTGGCATGTTCTTTCACGCCGAGGCTTGTATAGTGCTTTTCTCAAACATTCACTAAAATAAATAAAAACTCCTAGAAATCAATGATTTATTCGTAAGACAACGAAAATTGTACCAGAATCAAATTATAACTGCCATCTACTTATATAAGTGTTTATTTCATTCTAACATGATTTAAAACGTTAAAATAATCCCAATAAAATCAAATTTCTATAGAAAACATGTACATATAACGGACTGCAAAAGTAAAAAATCACGTTTCTAAACGAAACTTTTGAAATGACAATGGAACTTATTTGCAAAATGGCTAAAGCCCAAGTCCAGTCAATCGAAAAAAAAAAGACAATGACACTTGTCAATTTTCCCGCCAAAACTTTTTTTTTATTGTGTTTGCTGTTCGGGTTTTAGGGCCATTATACACGAACTGCAGCCCATTCAATCAGCTACATTAATACTTTATTATGTAAATAAAATTGTAATTTGACGTAAAACGCGTCGGTAATATTTATATATTTACATATAGAATATTCATAGTCCTGTGAATTTATTCAGTAACTAATAAATTAACCATAGAAATTCAGATTATTAATTTCAAGTCGTGTATTTTGTCGGGCCTTTATCGTGGATATTTGACGTTTTGCATTGAAACAAAAGACTGTTGTCTTGCAGGCCTAGGCCTGCAACAGTATATTTTGAAGCCTGTTTTATGGAACAAACATAAACATTACATAGCATGTTTGAGAAAACGTTTTTTTCTGTACAAAGAATATATTTTTGTCTGACACGTTGCAATGACGGTCATGAGTCATGGTATTATACGTTGTAATGGGCAGAGGCCTTAAAAACAAATATGACATGACATTTACACTATACCTATTGGTATTTCTCTGTGATTTTTTGTCAAACGAATTCCACTAATAATAAAAAGTTTGCTGGAAATGTGTAATACTCGTATCATGTGAATGATATTTGTATGATTAAAACTTTCGTGATTTTCACTCATAATTAAAATACCACAAACGGCACTTGTCACGCTAAACGCACGAGTAATATTTACCTCGACGTTTCGACCACATTACAGTGGCCGTGGTCACGAGTAGGCTGATGATGGTGTAGAGTGATGGGGTGACAAATAAAAATAACCAAGTGCGGGTAGTTCAAGATACGAGTGCCGGTACTATTTGTGATCAAGTGCGGGTAGTTTGAAGGACTCGCCCTGCTAGGCAAACTTGATACTCCACACTTCAGTCTACTCGTGACCACGGCCACTGTAATGTGGTCGAAACGTCGAGGTAAATACATATTACTCGTGTGTTTAGCGTGATAAGTCCTGTTTGTGGTATTTTAATTATGAGATTTGTCTGAAACAAGGTATATGGATTCATAGCTGAGTTCAGGGAACAGGATCGGGATTCGTCTAACACTACACACATTAAATTTTAGAATCTTTATAGCTATCTAAGTGTAGAGAAATATTTTTCAACAGATGTTGTTCACATTAGAAGAAACGTAAATAAAGCTAGTTATTTATAATGCTGTTTTATTTTCAAGTTAAGGACTTTCTTAAGTAAAGTAAGGAAGAAATACTTTATTTGGCAAGAATTCTAAAATAAAAATACAAAAGTATATAAATATAGATGGATACATAAGAAGACATACACCATAATACTTAAGTTTATTAACAAAGCAGTCAAATAACCTAATCAACAAATAGTTGGAAAACCCCCGACATTGTGACTTTAAAGTTCAATATCTCAAAACAGCTGAACCGATTTTGATAAAACATGTCTAAGAACCATAGCTAGAAAATTTGCTTTAAAAAAAACCAAATTCAAATCGGTTCACCCGTTTAAGATTTACTAGCGGTCAAACTTTTAACACCCCTTTTTTGCATTGGGAGTTAAAAATCAAGAAATTCAAATAGCTAAGTTTAGAGTACGGGTAATTTTTGTGCAACGTAAATGAAGACCATGACGTAATTTTAACGTTTTTTTGGAAATTTATTAAAATCTCGGAATTTCTTATGACTAACGCATAGCGAGCGAAGTCACGGCTAAAAGCTTGTTATATCAAATATTTCTACAGGCATATTGTTCCCTTTAGGGTTCCAGTACCCGGGCGACCAAGCTTCGCTCCGTCTAAAATGCAAAAACACGCGTTTTCACAGATAAAGATCTAGCCTAGGCTAGATCGATTGTTTACCCCCGAAAACTCCCACATAGCAAATTTCATTGCAATCGCTAGAGCCGTTTCTGAGATTTCCGAAATAAGAATTTCACGTTTAAAGCTATAAGGTTATCTTAAAATTAAAAAAAATTACCGTCTGTATCTGTGAGTTTGTCTATAAAATTTTCTCAGAAACTGGTAAAGGGGGTAATTTGAAATTAGTCATAAATAAATTAATTAAGTAACATGGTAAGTAAATACTTATCTCAATATTTTCCGTACGCTCAGATCAAAACCCGACAAGCTGTTTTTGCTCTATAGGCAGGCTTTTAACTAGCTACTTACTTAAATAAAAGGAAACTCTTCAACAAAGTGTAATTAAATATCATACCAAAAGACAGCTATAAAACGTTGCCTTGTTTATTGAAACTTAGCTTCCGGTCTTTATCCAGTTTATGATAAAGAATTTACTTACTCGCAGCATCTGAATAATTTTTATTTTCGTTATATTTTTACTCTGCTTGAAGAAAAATTGAAATTTTCTGATTCAAAAGGTTCAATCACATCAATATTATTCCAATTTGTCGCTTTATTTCATTAAATATTAGCGCATTTAGTAGCCATTGAAACGTGAAAGCTTCTTTTACAAGCGACAAAGATAATGATACAAAAACGCTAATCAAATAACGTTCGCTAACGACAGTTCATTATTCAGTCGTGATTTCATGCGCCGCCCGAGGAAGCATACGCCCTGAAGGAAAGGAAGCTCTCTAGGGCGGGCGACTTCCTCGACAGCGGCGCCTCTAGCGTCGGCGGCGCGAACCTCCAGTTGCGCTGCCATTGGTCAATCCGCGTGACGTCAGCCCCCATCCGACCAATTGCGCGGTGGGCACTCGCGCCCGGCCGCAGTCCTCCTCGCGCCTCGGTCGTGTCGCTCTCGGCAGCCCCCCTCGCCCCGCCGCCGACCGTCGCCTCGCATTCTAGTATTGGGTGTCGCGGCGTGCAGTCATCGCGTGTGCCACCGGACTTAGTGCGCCGTTTGTGAGTGCTTCTGTTCCCGCGCTAGTGTCTCACTGTGTGCCGCAGGACCCGCTGCCGCGGAGGATGTTAACAGCGCACGGTGAGTGCCCGCCGCCGACACGCGGCCACGTGAACGCGCTCTATTTATAAAATGTAAACACACCGCTAATTTAATTTGAGACGATATTACTGTATTGCTGCTTAAAAGCGAGAGTAGGCGTCCGGTACGTGCCCCGCTCGCAGTCGCAAATTGCCAAGACCGCGCGCCGCGGCCGAGATTGACGAGTTCCTGTAAGACATACGGCGCTGATGTCCCATTGAATTATATGAATAACGACGAGCCGGTTAATTGTTTAGTGTATGGATTCGACGAGCGACCTTGGATTGGTTCAGGGCTGGCGATAGCACGATAACGTGACCTTGCTGCGAAGTCTCGCAAGCGCCGACCTGAGGCGCGCGCGCACGGAAAATGATCAGACGAGGATAATGCTGCCACAGGCATCACAAAGACAACACTGGTAATGCAAGACACGAAGAAGCCGATAAAGAAGCGATCGCCGCAAAAGTACCTACCGACTTGCAACGGATACTGGCACGTCTGAATGAATAAGTAGTTAAATTCATGAACGAGCCTGGTAATGAACCCTATGACTTGACTTTAAATTCACTGCCAAACAAATGTTCATCCTTGTTTGAGTACATCTCAATTAAGAACAAGTGAGACTGTTTAAATACCTAACAAATGAAACGGTTCAATGAGTAATTCAAATGAAAACAGGCGTCATCATTCCTGGCAAACACCAGCAACATATTGAGGAAATTACAAACGATTAATCCCATTATGCGACGGCGTCACGGCACTGTTATTAAGGGAGCAAAGATACAACTATTGCGACTTCATAATTAACGTCTCTGGAGTGCAACTGGTCATAAATCGCCCCCTTCAACGAACTAAATAGATATAATCCGCCCTACAGAACCACTTTCCACTATAGCTAGTGCAGTTTTTATAAGTCTGTCGAGTCCGTCCGGTTGAGATACCTCGATCCACTCGATACGGTTAGGCGCGATGCGTTGTCCCACGCTTTGGCCCACATACTCGCGTTTCTTACAATAACGTCTACATCCGATTAAAAATCCTTAAGTGTGAAATAAACGTCGCAAAACCGGTAGCCGACCTCAGCAAAACAATATTCCACCGCAGAATATTCCATTCCAAGCGTGCAATTCAGATAAGACAAAGTTTTTAAATGAATCATTCAAATTGAAGATTAATCTGACGTAGAACAGCTTTGAAAATCGAGTAGATTCGGGATTTACATTCGCATTTCGCGCCGTCAATGTTGAAAGAGTCGCCATATGTGTTACATGTGTGCTCTGTCTGGCGTGTGATACGCGGCGAAGTGGGAGGGAGACGGAGTAAATTCGCGTCGAGCGAACCGGCCATGCGAGATGCTCAGCCGTATCATAAATATTAATCAGGCAGTGGTGTCAACAGCCACCGCGTAACACGACACCGCCGCGATCCGCTGTTCGCCTCGTACTCGACTCGACGCCAGACAAGACTACTTCGCACTCCGACTATTTGCTTGCTACATATTAACCATTGCCATCACCAAATCGCATCGAAATTAAGCAATTAATTCATCGAGTTTTACTATAAACGATTCCAAAGTCACTATAGAATAGAATCCAAATGAGCATTTGCCACTTGCATCAGAATGTGGTTTAAAACTAATGATCATTTTACGAGCCCTTTGAAAGCAATAAAAAACGACGATAATTATTATCTTTTGCACATCCGTTACTGTTTACATTCAGCCATGACCTGCCCTACAGCTCTTCGAGTCCATTCGCGACTGCATTTGACGACAGCAGCTTTTATGGAAACATGATGCATATTTACGATATTATGAATACAAAAACAGCATAAATTTCATCGTTTAGTTTTATAGATTGCGCATGAAAGTTACATACATTATAAGGTGTCTGCCGCACTGGATGTAGAGGAATATGAACTTCAATCAAATTTTTATTATGGATACCGGTTTTGACCAGTGATGTATGGTCTGGTCTCAATAGAACGCACGACCCTTGTAAGGAACTCAATTGTTATAATGCAGCAAGTACATTAACAGCTGATGCTGTAAAGCCATGAATTCATGTAATGCTGACATAATTTTACCTTAACATGCAGAATTTCAATCTAAAAAATAAATAGTGCAAATAAACTATTGTATTTAGATATCTATAGAATTAAGATTAAGCAAAAAGGATACAACGAAAATACAAACTGAAACATGCATACACAGAAAAAAAACCAGAAAAATAGACCTGCGCTGGGAATCAAACCCAGGACCTCAGCATGCCGTGCTGCGTGCTATAACCCCTACACCACCACTGGACAGAAGTCTAGACACATATTTCTCCCATGCACCACACATTTCAGCCTGCTTTTTCCTTTCTAAGCCACTTAAGCTAATCTTTTCGTTGGATTTCACGGGATGACCGTAACAAATTTGGAGTTGAAATAAAAAATGCAAAAAGACTCCAAAAAACAATCTTAAAAACGATATACATACATTCATCCATCCATACATATACATACATTAAACTATGTTAAATGATAGTCATCATAATATTAAAATTAAAAGTTATGAAGGATTGAAAGAATTGTTGCAATAGATTATACTTATCATCCAGAGTTCGTGCTCGTGTGCATAAATTTTGGCCGTACGTTCCAAATGTAGATGAAATGAAACATTCTTTTTAATTCATCCTTAGAACTAAGTAACCATTAAATATTTTACTCAGTCACATTATGCATGCCATATTAATATCGCATTTTAAAAGATAGCTGAGCGATGTCAGCTTACTGATATAAGTAGGTATGTACTTAAAATGTAATTAAAAACGAGTTACCATTGCTGAGATGGCGGGTTAGGGATAATAAAGCTTTAATAGTACAGGTTCTGGGCGAATAGTGCGGTACCAGCACCAGCCCACCATCATTCGAAATTATCATGGCAAATGTCTTGAGGAACTGCTTCATATCGTTAGAAAAGAATACAATGAATACGATGTTCAAAACGATTTCTGATTTTTCGGGTAAGAAAGAAAAAACTTTATTTTAAAGGAATATAAAATATGGGAAAATAAAGCAACAGCGATATTTTTACACACTTCTACCGAATTAAATAATTAATTTATTTAGTATAAGACGAAAGAAGTCCTACGTGGGTACGTTAACAATGTAGGTACGTTAGTACATGCTATGTTCGAATGCTAACAAAAAAAATGTAGATACATTAATTAGTACGTGATCTAATAGATAATGAGCTTCTGATGATCAACACTTGGATAAATACATCTTACAATGAAGATAGGTCAAATAAATATTTAAGATTGTAGTACATAATGAAAGCAATGGATATTCTAAAACCTACACATTATCTAAAAAATTAGTCGGAGTTGAAACTGAAAAATTGCAAGTAAAGAATGAAAAATAAACAGAAACATGTAAGTAGTAACGAACCTGCTCGAGTGTTCAGACGCAAGATCAAGAGTCGCCCGGCCGTTTTTGCTCGACGACGATGCGTGTGAGCAACATTTGCGAAGTGTGTGTAAAAACGCTTTAGAGATCCGTAAATTAAAAGCATTACTTCTCTATGTTGGACTCACAAACTAAGTATAATTACGAATAGGTTTAAACTTTGCAGGATGGCAAAACAACAGTTATTGATGTAAAGGGTTTACAAAAAAGATACAGTTACACTAAATGGACCTTGAGTATTAGTCGTGGACTCGTGGAATGACTAAATGATGGTTTGCATATCATGTGATGTGATTCTTGTCGCAATTGATCAGATGTTGACTGAGCTATTTGAACTTGTTAAGAACGCTGATATTAAATTGCTTCCGACTAGCGTTAAAGAAAATCAAGTAATAATTTTTCGCGGAATCCTACCTCAAGATCTGACTCGCGCTTAAGATTTTTTGTCCGTTCCGTGTGTGTAGCGGTTTACTTAGTGGGCTCTTCACGTTCTTGTGGATGTGCGTGTTCACCATATTTTATATTATTTTTGCCTTCGTTAATATCGTCCGCTTTACTACCAAACACCAAACACTATATTGTCGTTATTCTTTAAATTCTTTAAATTAACACTGAATGTCAGCAATTGATAGCTTGATGATTTCGATTTCAAAGTATTTTGTACCTGTTTTGCATTAGAGACTTAGAGTATCCTGCCTATATTGATGTCATGTTGTGTTTGACTTTCAATGAAGTTTCTTGAAGATCACATGTAGATACGTCTTTTCAAAAAATAAATTATATAAGTACTTGCATTGTTGTGGTTGAAAAACATCTTGAACTATCTGCAAACATTAAAAATATATACTTACAATGTTCACACTGCAAATCAAGCACGTGTTTGTGTCAACATTTTTGCTTGTGTTAAAAAAACAATAAAGATCAGTAAGATTTCATACGTTCAAGACAGTTTCAAGTGTTAATTCAAGCCTAGACACGAAAAGTGCAGGAAAAAGCACGTTAGTATTCACTTCAGAGAAGGAAGCGTTTAGTCTCTACCGCCATTCAACTAACAACTTTATTGATAGTAGTTAAAAGGTCTCAAGTTTTTGCCGTGTGCAGATGAGAGTTGATACCTTTATCTTTCGAGACAACATAATAAGAGTCACGAGTAGTTGCGTAATATCGCTGACAATGTCGCTGTGTTTAATCGAACTATGTAAGTACATCAGTAGACGTGATTTTGATGTAGTTTTTCTTATGTCCTTAAACACAAATATTTTCTTTCTCGGACTTGACCCAGAGATAATATGAGTCATCAATCATTTAAACAAAAACAAATAATAACCAGTTTTGGTCTGAATGATCCGCAATTTTCTTAAAATGCAAAACGCTTCGACCTCGAAGAGTCCACTAACAATTTCTCGTATTTCAATTAGAAACCAGAAACCGACAGCGATGATAAAACTGCGAAAATCCCTCTTGACTTTACGAAGGGAATGCTTAATATCGCGAGATCTCAAATCTCGGAATTAAATTGACTTGTCTAGAGTTACTTCTATCTTAAGCCTTTATTGTTTCTACTAAATTTTCGCCTTTATGTTATAGTTAATGAAAATTTACAACTTGTACATTTACACGTTATTGTTGACGTTCAACTTGACATTTGACAAAAACTGTCGACTAGGATGCTTTAATCAGTAAAAAATCGACCAAGCGCGTGTATGGTCACTCACCGAGGATTGCGTACAAATTTGTAGTTATCTATGAATATATAGTAAGCAAAATACACACAGTAAAAGATTGTTTACTGACATAGACAGATATAATTTTTCAGATTTTAATTTATAACCTTTATACATTTTTTCAAGTTCATAGCACAACGGGCAGCACCCTATAGGCTTTAAAGTACCTTTTTTAATTACTCTATTTTTGATTGCGTAGACTTACAAGTTTAGTTTTTTCACTACTCCAAGGGGGGGCAGACTTAAGTATTAGGTATCGATTTCAGCTCGTGCGCGTGTTCCGGAGAAAAGGAAATGGACAGAAGGACAACAAAACCGACAGATGGACAATAAAATCCTAAGTGTTCCATATTTTCAAACGGATTACTAAGAAGTAGCATGTTGCTTTTTAATAACGTGTTCGTAATTGAAAGCAAACAAGGGATTAAGTAGCATTAAGACAAGGCAGCGTGGTATAATGAAATCTAAACATTCTCAAGTCAAGGAAAAGAGTGTCAACATCGATAGTATCTATCAATGAATCTATTCTAAAAATCGAATTTAATTGCAAGGAGAATCATTCTCTTAACACAGCTCAATTCACGTGACGTCATTTTTTATTCGTTGGAGTAGGGCTTGAATTTTAATTTATTTCGCGAGTTTGACGAACTCATACATCTTGATATTTTTCCTTTAATTTCCGATAAGCCCAAAAAACTTTTTAAATTCCAATTAGATTCTAGTTAGGTTTTGCGAATCCCGCCAGTTACTTCAATTTAATTTGATTAAACGACAAAAACTGGTCTGATCCAGCTTATAATTGCTCAAAATGTTCAATTATCCTGATGTTCTATACATATAATTATACAAGACGCTAGCAATGCGCATTACACATTCAAAATCTTCCGTCTGCCGACGGCCCGAGCATTGTGATAGATGCGAGTGATGGATGAGCTGTTATCAGCGCTGATAACCCTTCGCCCCTCCCTCGTGACTTCCCTCACCCTCCGTCACTGTGGCGACGTCTTAGCGAAAGTGCAACTGTTTGTACAACATCATTTACAACCATGTTGCATTCTACCGTTACATGTCATTACTGAAATTGTAAGGTTGACCCGGATAGCGCGACTCATCAGTTTCCGTGGCTTAAACGTTCACTTGTATTCATCAGTCTGTCATCGCAGTTGGAAGCTTGCCAAACTAGTTAAGACTCGACGACTGAAGCCTCAGATCAACAGATTCCCGACCAGCCAGCGCCCTTAGGAACTCTCTAGAAATTGTACGCAATCATCGATTCCGACTATTTACTAGCTCTTGTTGAATAACAAAATGATCAATAGATTTGCATTCCATTTCCATTGCCAAGGAGTTGTATACCTGTCACCAATCGTGACCACGCTGAACCTGCCAGACCGGCCGCACTATTCTCGCACTATTCACATTTCGACAACGTTTAAATTGACTCGATTGAATAATGCTGTCCTTTTCATGCGTTTGCCGTGTAAGTGGAACGGCTGTAGTTGCGCGTACGATTCGGGCATTGTATGGTAGTGAATAGTAAGACGAAACTGGCACAGTCTTGTGTTGTGTGTCCCCTATTCATTAGTGAACTTGGCGCTCGTCGCGTTATCGCACGCCGCGGCTAATGGCTCTATATCAAATATTGACTGTTTCACTATCGCCTTACGTCATCTAGTAGTCTTTGAAGGTTGACATTTGAAAAAAGAATGGAATTACCTTTTCCTTATTCAAAATCCAGATTCCTTTTTTTTTTTATCGTTGAAGCTAGGATATGATTCAAATAGTACCTACTCATTTCGCCGTTTTATGTTTGACTTACTATTTAACTACAAAGACTTTACTCGCAGCTTCACACGTTATCCGGAATTCCGGGATTTTATTAAATTCTCAGTTTTAAAATTAGAACATGGAATGTACTCAACGTTACATATAAAACACCCGCGACAAACATTTGATTGCGGAATTCGTTTCAATCCGGTGAGAATATCGGGGTAAAAAGTAACCTAAGTGTTATTCCCGACATTAAACTATCAACATACCAAGTTTTATCCGAATCACTCCAGTCCTTTTAGAGTAAAAGAGTAACAAACATACATACATACTAATACACTTTCGCAACTGTAATATTAGTTAGTAGTATACTGTAGAAATTTCCTAAGGTCATAAGCAAATATTATTGCAGATTGATAAGACGACCCCGCATTGTCTACAGGCTGCCTTGCCACCCGCAGATAGGTATATGATCACTTTGTTTATTGCACACGGATGTCATGTTGTTATTGTTAAGTATAAATGAGATAGTTTAATTTCTCTTAAATCATTTTGAACTCAATCAAATAACATCAAAGAAGCTAAAACAAAAGGTAAAGTTCCCAGTTAAATTTTGTTATTCAGAGCAAAAGTGTATAATTAAGAAACGGAAACTGGATTCGAGTCGAACAATAATCTACCTACGTAGTTTGGTTTATCTGAAGTTCAGAAAACTCGCCTCGAGATGTTTGCTGGAAATTTGAAATCAGCCCACGTCCGCGTCCGTGGGCGGTGGGGATGGATGAATGAAAACGCTTCGGCGGTTTTCGGAAATTGTCGTGCGTCTCCGTCGCTCAAGGTCGCCGGAGAGGGGGGCGACCCATTTTAACGGAGATCGATGGGAGCGCCCTAGAATCACCCTCGGATTTGGGTGTTTCAGTTTTGTTCAACGTGCGTTTTCAATGTCAAGTGATTCATGTTGAGTTAGTCAACCCCGGCCCGGCTCGGGGTAGCGCTCTGTCGATTACGGCTCGTTTCCGTGCTGGCGCTGCTAATGGCGGCTCAACACGGACTCACTTGATTCAAAGTCAATGTAGACACACAAACAGAAAAAACGCTTCTGATAATGCCCACGCTCTAAAAAGCTTCCTCACCCTAAAAATCCACCAAGATTCTTTTGTTGCCAAGATGGTTGCAACTTGCGTTGATAGACAATTTTTTCTCATCGAATAATAAACATGAAATTGATTTTGAACATATATAACAACAGTTAGAATATAAATATTCTAGCACTTAATTTATAATTCCCTGGATTTGTATACAATGTTTCGCGTAATAAATTCTCAAGTTTAGTGAAACAGTTTCGTGCTCCAGGGACTGTGAATAAAGTAACAAATTTTATAAAACATGGAAGTTTTGCTACATTTCAACGATCAAAGTATGTAATGATTTCTTTGCCGATTCTTTTAAAATTATTGTAATTCTTGAGATGACTTGTAAAGGCCGATATGCCTACATATTTGTTGTTGGATGTAGACTAGTGTCTGCAAATTCTTCAATCTGACTGTATCATGATGCGTGCAGTTTCTTCCAAATATCTTCTTCTTAATCGTACGCTCTTGGAGTTATGGTCATCTTGTAGATTAGTTGCGTCTTTTGCGAGACTTCGCCATATCTTTCTGTGCGCACATCAGTAAGTAAACACTTTAGAAGACTTATTTATTTATTTATTTGCCAATAAAAAATTACAGCATTACAGTAAAACCAATGCGCTGTAAAACTCAAATTATACTTACAATAAAAAACACAAAAAGACATTAAAAACAAAAAATAAAGACTTAATGAAGTTTGTCCATCTTGTGGGCGTGGGGAGTTCACCCACGATAAATTGGCCCCTCTACTTTTCCCTGTACCATCAATCGCTTCAATGATCTTTCGTTGCGAATAATATGTCCAAACATCTTGAATATTCGCACTTGCACAGTATCGGGTCAAATATCGGGATCGGGAGTGCGCTAAAAGTAATCACGGTGTGCATACACACACTAATGTAACAAATACTAATGTACAGTCAAATGTAAAAATATGAAATTATTCAAAGTTTCAAAAATAAGTAACACAGACTCTTATTCCGATGCAATAAGGCCGAAGTAACATATTTCTGAGTGATTCGAATAGATACTTATTTTTCTTATCAACTGTGAATCATTCATTGATTAAAAACTGTTATTACAAAATCTACTAAGAAAGATTACTGTCGTATTAAATATGCACGTCACTTATATAGTCGTCGAAGAAGTATAAAACCTGTATCCATTGCCATTTCTCTCACGAAGGGGGTGATTACTACTTAGAAGAAAATAACCCATTGCGTACTGTGCCATTATTCGAAATTTCCTAATGTGATAAGTTACTGCAATCATCGCTGTATTACACATGTGTGATTATTGCACGATGTGAGATAGTTATTATTATTATTATCATGGGACACTTGACACCAATTGACCTAGTCCCAAACCAAGTAAAGCTTGTATCATGGGCACTAGGGAACGAGTAAACATACCTACTTATATAGATAACTGCATACTTAAATACATATTAAACATCCAAGACCCGAGAACAAACATTCGTATTATTCATACAAATATCTGCCCCTAAACTGATAATAAATTAAGCAAGATAGGATAGCATATTGATTAGCGATGTTCAAATTTACGATAAACATGGTGGGTGAACTTAAAAATTACCAAATTATGAAGCAGATATTATTGTAAGTTTAGTAAAAATGTGCTAAAATTTAGTGCAAAGAACAAAAAAGAATAAAATTTGTCCAAGAGTGAGATCTTTTCAATGCTTCTTCATAACTTAATTGTCACTTAAAGTACCTAACACTCGTAGCGAGCATTTACAAGTACTCTCCATTTTTCAGAATCTCTCGAGCGTCATTTATTCTTCTCTCCCATTTTAATCTTTCTACGACGAGACTTATAAATATATCCCTTCTCGTGAATGGTCCATACCTGTGATATCTTTTATCCCTAGAAAATGGTAATGAAAGTGCCACAAACGATAATTTGCTTATAAATTGACTTAATTTACTTTCAATGTCTAAAGTGCGTGCCGAGCCGACTCTTACATTTGGCGAAGCCGTGAAAAGACTAATGAGATCGTTCTGTCAGTCTCACATAGGCTTACCATCTCTCAGTATTTATTCTCTCTCTTCTTAGGATTACAGCCGGATTTTATTAATCTCAGGAAATCACAGAATTTTCAATAAAATGATCTTCTTTTTACAAGTTTTTATTTAGTTTCACCTGTCCCGTTGTCTGTCTGTTTGTAGTCAAATCTACAATACTACAATACAATACAATAACTCTTTATTTCACACCAACACATTGATATGTAGCAGTACAGAAAAACAGGTATATAAACAGAGACTTTCTGAGGTAAGCAATAGGCGGCCTTATCACTTCAGAGCAATCTCTTCCAGGCAACCTTTACAATGGAATGGATGGAGAAGTAAGGAATAAATTTTAGCAGGTGGTGAATTTACATTACATTACAGCAACATCAAGAATACATAACCATTTATACAGTACACATACACAACAAATCCTAATAGATAGGTAGATAGATAACAACATTAACAACATACTCATAAACAAATTAACAGTTATAACATTCACACGCAAGACGACAGATAGTGCTCCCTAAGCATAAACTTGAAGATAGGCAAGGACTTAGCGCGCCTTATGTCTATCGGCAGGGAGTTTTACAACCGAGTGGCCTGCACAGTTTAAGAATCAACGTATAATTTAGTTTGAAAGAGGGACAGTAAGGAGAAAGTTTTGAGACCAACGAACAGAAGCAACATAGCTAAATCGCTTTTTGAGGTAGCAAGGAGTTGCAGGGTTAAAGAAAATGACGTAGAGAAGATGGAGTATGTGAGAGTTTCGGCGAAAGCGGATAGGGAGCCACTTGAGCTGTGATCGAAAATAAGAAACATGATCATATTTACGTAGGCCAAATATGAACTGAATGCACAGATTTTGAATTCGCTCAAGTTTATTCAAATGCTCTTCTAAAAGATCGGGATAACAAATGTCAGCATAATCGAAGATAGGGTGCAGTAAAGTCTGTACAAGCGCACAAATTAAATAAGATCAAATTAAATCTAGCAAATTAAATTCGATCAACTTTCAGTAGTCGGATTGATTTGTAATTTGGCATACTATATACTTATGTAAATTGTGTGACAATACAATAATCTGGTAGTGACATCCTGGTGCATGGTGGTCCGGCCAGGATCATCACCGCAGGACGGAACTCTTCAACAGTTAAGGGCATCGACTTGAATTTATGCAAATGTATAACAGTTTGGGTGGCAATGCAAGTAAATTCGACAAAAAGTAGTCAGCAAAAAAAGCTTGTACTAAAAATGAAATTTACTTAAAAGTTCAAAACGGCAACAAATTTTCACTGTACGTTTGGAGACTAATTTAAAAATTAATGCATGGAATTGATGTAAGCTTGACTGCTGAGAATCCTCGGGACATAAAATTATTAATATTTTGACTTTTTTAAATTGCTTAATATGATATGTCTTTAAAAATAAAACGATTTTTTTTCTCAAGTTCCTAGGATTTTTCGAAAGAAATCAGATTGTTTCTCTGATATTTCTTTATCTGGTAACTCTAGTTTCACTAGCCTGCACAGTAATGTGTAAGTAACAGAACATGCTCTGTATTTCAAGAAGCTTCATTCCTTTTACTAACTTACCCTTTCTGACGTTTCCCATAATTTCAAGATTTCCTTTGCAGTAAAAGTTTCATGGTTTTTCAAACGCTACCCAGTGCATTGCTATTGCTGAGCTTGCACCACCGAGCCTAATACGGTATTTGACTATTTTGTATATATGTTTTATAAATTGAAACTACACAATGCCTTTTATCGAATAGAAAAACAATTTTTAAGCTACCTTTACAAATAACAAAGTTATGAAGGTTTGAAATTCAAGATTAGACAGAGAAAGACAAACTGGCATGTGACGTCACACGCCAGTACCGCCATACTTGCTGCATAAATAAAAGCGTTTGAGAAAGAGACAGGTATATAGATTTTTCAAAAAATTCACTATAAATCCAATTTTCAACCGATTTAAATTTTCTCTTCGCTAAACACTATCTGTATATCTATATTTTCATAATAATATTAAGATATGGCAAAATCAGGAGTTGTCAAATACCGTATTCTTCAAGTTCTTCATTAATAAATTTTTAACAGAGTAGGTACAGTACAAAAATACCAAAACCAAACTCTATAATTTAGTGTTAACCTTGTCCGACAGTTATTATACCAGTGTCACTCAACTAACAGGCTTTTGAGACAATAAAAAGACACTTGTATTCATATACCATCTGACGTGGGTTACAATTCGACATGCTTTTAATCAATACTACTTTCAATACCACTAGGAATATTTGTAAGTAAATAATTATACCATTAAACAGTAAGGGAGAACTTAGTAAGTTTATTAATGAATTCAATTGTTGTTTTGTTTCATTTCAATCAAGTTTTCTACCTAGGATATATTATACCACTATCGCCTGGTTAAGCAAAATTGAATGAACTCTAGTGTCTATGACAAATTCCAAAGACGATTCGTGTGCCTAACCAATGACGTTAGTTTAAATTAACCGCCAGTAATTTGACATTATACCTTAAAGAAAAAATAAGTATTATTATTATGAAAGTTATTCCATGTAGCAAAATATTTTTATCTTTCCTACCGTACTCATTATCTGCTGATAATGGTATCTTTACATCACGTGCTTCGAATAACTCTTGTAGATCAAAATTCACAATTTTGGCAGTCTTATCAAAAGTGTTTAAATAATATTTGCCATCTGTTGTCGACTAAAACAATGACATAACATTTAATACAACAACAGATACGCATAGAAACTACGTTTCATTTCACATCGTAACGTTTTCACCTAAGTATCTATCTTTAATTCAAAGTAAAAGTTCTGAAAAAATTACATCCTTTTTAGGGTTCCGGAGCCAAAATGGCAAAAACGGAACCCTTATAGTTTCGCCATGTCTGTCTGTCTGTCTGTCTGTCCGTCCGCGGCTTTGCTCAAGGACTATCAATGCTAGAAAGCTGTAATTTTGTACGGATATATAGGTAAACTATGCCGACAAAATGGTACAATTAAAAATTAAAAAAAATATATTTTTAGTGTAAGTGGGGCGATTTTTTTTTCTCATCCAGCCCTATAGTGTGGGGTATCGTTGGATAGGTCTTTTAAAACCATTAGGGGTTTGCTAAGACAATATTTCGATTCAGTGCTATGTTTGCGAAATATTCAACTTTAAAGTGCAAATTTTCATTAAAATCAAGCGTCCCCCCCCTCTAAAATCTAAACCGGTGGGTGGAAAATTTTAAAACATTCAGGATGGTAGCAAGTATATCAAACTTACAAGGAAAACTATAACGGTTAAGTTTTCTTGATAATTATTAGTAGTTTAAGAGTGAATAGCAGCCTAAGGTTTAAAATATACTTAAACTTGACATATTCCGTACAAAATACGAAATCCTTAGAAAAATATTAGTTATTTTTTTCGTAATGGCTACGGAACCCTACTTCGGGCGTGTCCGACACGCTCTTGGCCGGTTTTTTTGACGTTTAATTTTAAGCTTTATATAAAAATGCTTCCCAGGCATAAATGAGAATCAGAAACATTCGAGTTCAATTACAAGCTATAACATGCACCATAATTACCAGGACCAGAACACACAGTCCATATACAATTACTGTGAATTTATAATAATAATGAACGACTATAGACGGACGGTGGCCATTAAAATTGGATGAAAACTCGTACTCAGAAACACCACGTAGTTCATCATAAGTAATGCAGGGTTTTACACGTCGGACTCGCTAGGCCGCCTTTCGCCCTTGACCATGTCTTGACAAATTCAAGTGTTCTAAAGCCCTTCAACTTTGTCGCTGGAACCATAAAGGCCATACAGACATGAAACTTAGCGGGATATGTTATCAATAAATAACAAACCTAAACGTGTAAGTTACAGTTCGAATGAATTTTAACAACCGCCTTTGCATAGCTACTTCAAGACTTTCGTGTAATAATAGTCAGTTGCATATAATTAGTTAACTTTAAACCATTGAGATATGTTAAAGCTTCACGCCGTTATTTCAACAATAAAGGTCGTCGCGATCTATCGAATTGAATTATTCACCTGCTGATGATTTGATTGGCGGAGACTTCCTGCGCGCGATTTGCGAAACCGTCTCATTGTCTCGTCACTTCCTCAACCTTGGCTGCACAGCTTAACTAGATATATCAAGCAAAATATAATATCATCAAAATGCTAATTGATCGAATGCGATACTTAATTTCCGCTTTACATGACCTTAGGACCCGGCCATGGAAAATTTACGAATCACCGTGCCTTAAGGAATAGAATAGAATAGAAATCATTTAATTCTCTAAGGCTGCTTGAGTAGAATTTTAAAGACCTCATTACTAGCCAATACTACTAGAAATATGTGTTTTTCATTCAATTACATCTCAGAGTGAATAAAATTTGCGTATAACATAAACATATACATTGCTTTTGTTCCCAGATCCTTGACCATTATTTATATTGAAGCCACCTTTAAGCACAGCTTTCAATGGCGAGTGACTTTTTAAATCCGCTTTCAAAAGATACAGGTCAACACTCAAAAGGACCGCAATGCTCCGCAGTGCACCGGAATGCACTTCAGTGCAGTTGATTACTTCATTTGAAACACGGCAGACTGAATAAAATGGTCCTTGAGATAATTCCTTGCACTAGCGCGCAATCTGAGGCACAGGAAACTACGCAGTATACGCACAGAGCAATGATTCGCCCGAAGAAGACTGGTTTATACCACTCAAATAAAACTTGTAGATACAGATTTAAAATTCACATAATTGCGCTTTTAAATTAAAAAAATCAAAGTTAATGGCACACGACATAGTACCTACATATTTTTCCAGGCTTACTCAATTCAGACGATTTGCTAACAAATTTATAACATACTATTAAAATTCAAAACCAGATTGTGCTCAAAGGAACAAAAACAACCAGTCTAGTATGAATTAATGCAAAATAATGAATAATCAAATGTGTTTTGGCCGGCCGAGCCCGAACAAGGTCAGAAGGCTGCTTACTATGAAAAACCACAATATTGTGAGCGATTAGCGACGTTGTCAACCGAATTTCGTAGTACGAAGTGCGCGTCGGAATCTATTAGCTAAGACCTAAGCGATAACTAATTCTGATTAACATTCATTAGGCGTACAGTGGTACGGGGTGCTACAATTACGTTACGTAACGCTCATTTGATGCACTGGCGCCAAACGATAGCTCTCGACAAACACCAGCGGCTTTATTTTTGTTAATTAAAACGTTCTTGACTGTCTTAGCAAATTAGCACTGTCTTGCGGGTAATTGTTGGCACTATATTGAATTTTGGAATGTGGAACAGCTATTTATAACCGAAAGATGGGCCATGTGAGTTCCCGGAAAGATTTCAGTGATGACTGGCTACTAATGGTGATGAACTGGTTTCCTATCAACGAGTGAAATTGTTGGAAGATAAGTGGAAGAGGTTTAATTGACAGATTAATTTTACGTCTAGCTACCTGTGTTGTCGATTTTGATGGATGATCATCTTTAGTGTTGTAATCAAATATAAATAAAATTTCTTTCCCTGTTCAATGTGATATAAGATTCTATGGAGAGATCAAAGCTAGACGCATCATACTTGCACTTGTACTGTTTGAGGTGAAGCCACGAGTGTGCTAAACTGTTGATCCTCTTTAACACGCCGTAGCTTTCCATGATAAATAAAAGTAAGTATGCACACAACAAGAAATCATATTCAGAATTGTCTGCGCAAACAGCTTAGCCTCGGACGAACAGAAAAAAATATACGATACCACGTAAACAACTCTCGATTCTTTAATCCAACTTTTACCAAACCTCAAACATTCGCCGTCGATTCGCGGAAACAGATTTTTTAAAGCGACGCTTCACGGTCAATGTCGGGGCGGCCTTGCGGCTCACTCGACCACGGCGTACGCTCGATTACCAGCAAAATTGTACCTGGTTATGTAACAGATTAGTTGCTGAAATGTCTATCGGCTAACCAAATGGTGCGATAAGCTCCGAAATTGCAATATAAAAGAGATGCGGCAGGCGTCACAAACGACGGTGTTTTGATTATACTAAGTTAGCTTCCTAAGTTGTTTTGGATTAACATCTTCCAAACTTACTTTCGAGTGTATAAACTCGACAATGTTGGTAAGACTGACGATTCTTAGGGCAAAATATTTCATAAAAATGTTGTCAGTTGCAAAACACAATTTTTTCGAGTGAACAGTTAATTTCAGTAGCTTTTATCCTCTAAATTGAAGCACACAACAATGACATCATTTATTGTGTTATGAGGTCAGAAACAGTCATTCGTTTTGGTCATAACCAACACAGCATCGGCAAAGAGATTTCCTTGTTTCGTTAAAAAATATTAAAACTACATTTATATATAGTTGATTCAAGTTTATCTACGTCACTGAATTAACTGATTTGTATTAAATGTGTTTTGTTAAAATGGTTTCCGCCTCTTTTTACGCTACCGTTACATTCCGCTCCACTGGATACGAATTACTGGTTGAGATTGTGAAATTACCTTTTATCCCGTACGCGTACGAATATGGTTTCTCAGATCACGATACATTATTCTTTACGTGACATGCTCTTTACATGTCAATCTGTTAGAGAAAATAGGTAAGCAATTTGTTAGTAACGTTAAAAAAAGTTCTGTGGCTGAACAGTCAACATCTAGTCATGTACCCAAAAAACTTAAAGCTGATGTTGCTTAAGGTGTAGACAAAGAAAAAAAGATTTAAGGAAATTCACACGGGATAACAAAGAGGACGAAGAGTTAAATGCAAATATTTTAAAAAATAATGACAATGTTAACGTTACAGTAATTTAAAATGAAATAGGAGATAGAAAAGTGTAACTGCATAAATCGGCAATAAAGGTCTGCGCTTTCACAACAGAACAGATAAGAAAACGTCAATAACAACAATCGGTTGCAAGTCAACGACACTAGCGTAAGTACTAAACATTAGTTTTATCAAGTAGCCATTACTCGCCGCAGTATTTTTAGCCTAGGCCACACTAAAAATAGTACAGTTACGTATGTATTACTGAATTAATATTTCTAAAAACGGATCGTCTACGGACCGCGATAACGGACGATAGCGCGTGACGTATCGCGCCGACATATTAGATAGCTTGTTTTCAACGACTGTTAATTGTTATTTAATGTGGATATTAGCAAGCAAATTTTGTTAATTCTTATTTTTAGGGTTTCGTATTCAAATGACAAACAGAACCCTATTAATTTCGCTGCATTGTTCATCTGTTTGTACTCGTACAAAATGACTCCACACTGCGTATAAGCTAGCCTAGTGTCGCTTATTGTGCTAGATCTATGTAGTGCTACTTAGAAGTATTGGTCTGCGAACACGGATCTTTAAGGAAACACATAGCGAATATTTTGACTTACCCGCTAATTTATCTGGCACCCCCGGTGCCCGGTACGACAGTCCGATCCACACTCCTATCTTACAGTAGCGAAATACTTTTTGTTTTCTTAATTAGTTTCAGCATTCTAAAAATGAAGCTGGAATATGATCGTTGCTTTAATTTGTATGCTAGTAACACGTGTACACTTCGCTATCTTTGTATCTACGTGTTTGAAATTCGGTCATTGTATTAACATCTCCGTCAATAACAAGAAAAATCGTAGTGTCTTTTGCTCTTACGAATAATTTTATGAAAAATGATATACTTTACTATATAATATCGTCTGAGACATTATTTTCTTTAACATATGGGTTTTCTTCTTCTAACCTCTTGCGGGTTCTTTTTTATTCTACATCTTCTTGCTTTTTTGCATCTTACATCGCAATTCCGTGCAATCATCTCAGGAATCTTCCGAGTAAACATGTAATTATATTTGTTAAAAAAATAAAAGAATGACGTCAGCCGGTTGTAACAAGTAATATTATGTTATGTATATCTAGCTACATCTGTGTGCGTCTAGTCCACAACCTACGCACACATAGCAGCGTGCGGTAGGACTTGTTTAATGCATAAATAGTTGTCGTGTTTTTATGTCCACCTTTAAATTCGTATTCGTTTTAGAATATCACATTTCCTAGACTATTATTTTACTGAGTACTGTGATATAATATATGCAATTTTATCTCAATAGTATGTACCGTCATCTTCAGATGCTCGAATAATGATATCTAGCGATCGTGCAATTACACCACTGTTTCTCTACTTCACAAGAATTACCACATTTTGTAAGTCACTTTAATTATTATACAAAAATTTTGGTTGCATTTTTAACAAGACATCTCTATGAGCAATTAAACACAGAGCCTCATCAATAAAACGGTTAACTAACGGTTCACAGAGGTCGTGCGTGAACAATTTAAAAACAAATGCAGAATAGTAGAATAGTGGTATTTTTGTTCTAAGTTCTAGAACAAGGAGTCCAAATGATATTGTCAAAGTTTAGCTCGACGGTTTGGCTGAATTGTAACAGCTGACGAGTAAACTGGAGTAAGCCCTCAGTCATAGTATTGTGAGTGAAACTTGCGAAAATATGGAACATAACATGGGATTAGCTTCAAATCCGGACAACGCAAAATTTTGTTCACGTCTTTTATGAACAAAGCAAAGTCTAAAGGTTATATTATTTTTTTATGCGCATGTTTTGCGCTTGTCTAACTTTAGCCCATCATTCCGGAAAACGGATAAATCAAAAAAGAAATTTCAGATATAAGGTAATAAATCAATTTAGTCAATTTACTAGATCACGTCATACAAATCTGTTCAAATTCACTTAAAGTGTACCAACAACAAGCAAAAACGGTAATTAATTTATTAGCTACAAAAAGTTCCGGTTGATAAGTTTTATATAAAAAAATCAGAATGGTTTGATAAACTATGTGTTTAAGACAGGAAAAAATAGACGACTTATAAAATAAGTATCTAAGTATTTATAAATAACAATGAATGCATTTATGAAAACAGAATCATTGTGAAATATGAACCAAAAGAAAATTTTTGAAGACACATCATCACGTTGATCATGGTTAGCTTGTTTACAAGAAAGCTATTATTATATCTTAACAAAGTGGGTATATGGCAACAATATAATTTTAAAGCAAGTACAGTTATAAAACAACGTTTCTAGAGACTCTTTTTAATAAAACAATATTAGTCATGGCGCTAAATCCAATCAACTTTAAGCCAGTCTGTGTGTAAAAATAGAGTGTGCTTCATATTATATTTTAGACAAGATGCTATGTAAAGATAGTTTGATCGCTGGTCCTTGGCACTGTTGAGTGTATTCACTCAACAAGGCCATTATTTGAGGGTACAGATGTCTCAGAAAAATCGAGTCAATACTTTAAACAATTCACCGGCAACATGATATCGTTTCTCGCCGAAAACATGAAGTTGTGCGCATGCGTTATCGTAAACTCTTAATATTCATTGCGTGTAAACATGACCTAACGATTATCGGCCGACACCGTCCTATCCGGACGAGATAATTGAGCGAAATAAGTGCACATGTTATTAAAATAAAACAAAAATATTTTTCTACTTATTTATAATGATTTGACACCATTTTTAGGTAGAGAACTGTAACCAATTAGAAATTTGCTACCGTTTTGCATTGTTTTCGATTATTTAGTTTATTCCAATAGCTACCTATTAGTAATACAAACTTTAAAATTTAAACTGATCAATCCGATTTTTTTTTACCATTTTCTTTTTAAATATGTTTATTCATTACGTCTCTTGTACAGATAGTAGTGTATGATTTACTACGTCAAGATATGTTTACATATAATTAACTGTCACATTTCGAAATTCTGGAAGGTTTTGTGACAAACGATGCTATATAAAAGTCTCTCGGGAAGATCGTATAGCAAATGAAGCACTGAAAGACGTGATGCGGCCAGCCCCTTCCACAGACGATTACCCTGAACCGTGTCAGGCGGACGAAACAGGTCACGCATTTTATTTTATCGCACAGACCGCAGATTCGCAGCGCCATACTCGTACCCAGGAGTTTGCGACCAGCGCCATGAAAAGTTTAATAAGATATTTTAAACTAAGAGATACTTAATAACAATATTTTGTAACTGTACCTATTGATAATTTGAAATCGTTGAATACCGTACTCGATTACCACCTTAACATAAATGTAGTTGGTGTCAAACTCAATGCAATTGGTCATAATTAAATAGGGTGTCTATTCAGAAGTCGATTAAATGGTCCGCTAAAATATTGGAGATAATTATTAAATAGAAGTTTTACGAGAATTGTGTAATAATTACTCCTATTGTGAGTCACACACATCAATAAAATATTTTTTCAGTTAGATGAGGAAAATTACCCTAATGCATCAGAAATCTAACTTACCTTATATCTAGCGAACGAATCAATTGTTTTTAATGTGGGATAGTTACTAGTAGAGGTTGTCAAATGAATTGTGTTTATTCCTACATTCCACTTAAATGAAGATACTTAGAGCTGTAACATATTTTGAAAGAAATAAAAAAGTTTCAGAATGTAGGTAATCGATATTCTGCTACAAATAATACTAAAACAAAAGTAAACACAAGACAATCGAACACATCAATTGGTACTACAGCTAATGACATTCTAAAGGCAAGACAATCATTAAAGTTGAAAGCAGATGTGGAAGCAACGGACTATCAGAAAATGTAATAAGCCCTATTTCTTTCCACCTAACCTGTTTGCCAGGTCGCGTGTTAGGGAAACTGCTTCTACACACGAATGTGCGACATAGAGATAACTTGCCTATGCGAGGTCTTTGGTAAGCTGTCGTCGTTTTGCTGGTAACAAGCATTTTGACGAAAAAGATGCTTATGTAGATAATGTCATGATGTCGCCGTATGCAAAGATCCGAAATTTTGTAAGGGTTGTGATCTTAGTGTTATTTTATTATTGTACTTTATAACCACATAATTGTTATGTTTTTTCTAACGAGTCAAATCTTTGTTTCAGGTACGTTTTGACCTAATCCCGTGCAAACCCGACCAAAACCACAAGTCACTTGCCAGATACCGCCGCGTCACAAGGGTCCAGCAACTTCATTAATTCGCCGGGTTATAGTAAATTTGGCATCGCTGTTTGATGACGTCACTAGCCACGTGAGTATCGCTTGGAACAATACGTGTATTTGTGTATCATTGTTCTTTCATTAAGGACAGGGAAGTTTTCTTTCTAGAGTCGGGTTAGTTTGTGTAACTTTAAGGTAATATACATTGTAGTTGACTTGTTTTTCTGTAAATTTTCTAAGCAAATATTTCATCCATGTTACCAACTGATAGGCATAATTTAATTAAAAATGTGCTGCACCTATAATTTAAATTGAATTGTTGATCTTTCAAATGACCAAAACGGCCACAATTTTTTTCGTACAGTTGGTCACAAAGAATGCCCAACCAATGTTTTCTTGAGTAAACAAGAAAACAAACGAGTGCCGTTTGAAGGCTTTCCGGCGGACACAATGGTGATATCACAGCCACAGCCAACTAACCTCTAACTTTGTTTTCTACAACAGCCGACTTCAAAACGTAATACGATACAACATTAAACAAAATGTATGCTGTGTACAATGAGATCACTAATACTTATTAATATTATAATTGCGAAAGTGAGTATGTTTGTTACACTTTCGCGCCTTAAGTACCTACTGTTCAAATTTGGCATGAAAATAATTTGAAATCCTGAGAATAATATAGGATAGCTTTATTCCGCAAAATTGCATAGTTACCGTGTGCATGCGATAAGCAAGTTCTTTGCAAACAAAGTTGCGGGCAACAGCTAAATAGTAAAAGCTAAAAACTCAAAGCTTAAAAAATCTAAAATTACTGGTACCTATATGTAGTTTTCATTTTTATTCGACTGGATTGCAAACGAGCAAGTGGGTCTCCTGATGGTAAGAGATCACCACCGCCCACAGACACCTGCAACACCAGGGGGATTGTAGTCTAGGTACTATTAAAATTTCACTAGAAATATTCGTAATATTTTACGTAACTACTAAGTGTGTACCTAACAGCACTGTAAAGATGTATTCCGCAAAACACTTATTAAATTTCCAATAGGTCCGTCATCATCAAATATTTGTAACATAAAAGATTTTTGTATTCCCACAATTCTTCGAAAGCAGCTCGCGTGACTCTGCTTCTGATTGATTGAATTTCAAATCAAATAAACATCAGATGTCATATTATACAATGTCCCTACCCGAGTGTAGTACTTCTTGAATCGAAAGTTTGATTTTAGAAATCCTGACCTTGTTACGTTGATTTTATTAAAAAATCGGAAATTGAGGCTCCCAAAGGAATCCATGTTGAGAACAACAAGAATTCGATTTAGAAAATGGCAACGGTTTTATTTGTAGACGTTTTGGACTTTGACGTTTTAGTAACCGTGTACACTTTTATCAACTAATCAATTATTTTTCAGACTTAAGGTTACAAAGTTAAGACTTTCTTTTTTTTTAATCATGTGACCTATTTTATGACTTCTACTACTTTTCCATTCTGACATATTTTTGCAAGTTTTGCTTCAGCTTTACTGGTAGTATACGTGTAGTTCAATCAATACAGTTGATTTTCTCTGCTTCCAGTAGTTAAATTAAACTGGTATTTAAATTGTTTATTGAAAATTAATAAAACCTCACTTTTGCAGCTCCATGTGTAGATTTTTTTGTTTATTACAAAATTACGCATTCATTCAAATACCTATTTTGATAAAACTTAAATGACAACTAAAGGCTTAGCACACAATGAAACACTTTTAACATAAACGAGTAGCTAGAGGTATTATGTCACCCGCTAAGTCTTTGGGTTCAATAGTAAAGAAACGTAAACACTGTTCATATAGCTGTCAATATCGTTGAGGTGATGTCAAGATGTGTTTGCGCATGCGTGGGTCTCCATGATATCATTAGGTATGCGTTAGGCAACGTCTGATGGCTCTTATAGTCCAAACGCGTTGCAATTTGCGTTTGTATTAGTTGCAATTTACGTATGATAATCATCATACGATTTTACAACTTATATTATTATTTTGAGGTAGATTTTTGTAGAAATCCATCCATTGCCATCACGAAAAATTTCAGAGACTACCTTTCAACTCGAGTCTATTGTCAAGTATGTTATTGAATGTTGCTTTATTTCGTACAAAAGTCTTAGCAAATGTGACTTTTCTTGATTGACAGTAAGTTTCAAATTATGTTCATCAAAATTTGTCTTCGGTTTTGCGGGTTAATTGATTGAGAGGTTGTTTCGCGGGCAACCTTTGTCATCTTTTATCTTATTTCTCCTCTACCGCTACGTACTACCACTGTAGGTTTTCCGCTGCCGCAAAGTAGTGGTATCACAATATAGTAGTAACATACTAGTTCTTAGTTCAGTCAATGGACAAATTGTCAAATTCCAATTGATATGTATCGACGATTAAGTATTCTAGTTTGGATATCAGCGCCTTGACTTTTAATGTCACGTCACGTAGTCAGCTTCCTGATTCATTGGCCTCAGTTTTTTGTTTTCGAATACTATTTCGCACATCCGGTAAAAATGAATGATTTTATAACTGTCTATCATGTGCGTAAAAAAAAAATTAATATGCGTTACGTTTTAGCGCTAAAACATTTATTCCTATTATAATTTTATTAAGTGGGATGTGACTGACTCATAAAATAGTAACTACTCATACCCTAATCATCAACTCTTCAAAAAATAAGCCGGTCTAGAAAAAAAGGAAAATTCCTTGCACTTAAAAAGCAAAATGGCGCCTTTGCATTTTAAATACTGGCAAAAAAAGATTTATAGTTAATACCCGCACTGCGGGGTCTTGATTACTGTTTTAACCCAGGAGCAGTATTCGACTCCATCTAAGGGATATAGCAGCGGTGCGCAAACCAGATTCGTTTCTCACCCTAATGCATAACTCATTGCGCGTACGTAAGAGTGCAAGATACACAGTATGTGATTATTTTGATACATATTTGTATATAATTTATTAGCTTTATCGTTATTTCTGGGGTTTTAGGAGCCATATTTTTTATATCTATATATCTATAATACTGTATTTACTTACTCAATTGTTTAAAGTTGAACTGTGAATATTCTTATTTGAGTTAAAGCCAGACTGCTTTTACAACGTCATTTCTTTCAATAATCTGTTCTGTTTCTATTCCATTTTTATATCCAACGGCTTCACCAATTAAATCGTGACCCATCTTAGAACTTTACGTAGTAAATATTATTTTAAAATTTATGACGGTGGAAGCATTCTACACTTCCACTGAACGGAGATATAGTTAGTATTTAGTATTGTAACTAAAGGACCCCATACATCCCTGTATTATTATTTTTTGTATTTTTTTTCTTTAATTGTAAAATATAGTTTTTAAGTATTTTATTTGTAATTATATTATTATGAAAAAATGACTTTCTGCCAAGTTTCTTGCGGCGCATTCTTCTTGGCAATGATGGTCTTTCCGAAAGCGCTGGTAGTTTAAAAAATGACGTGTAAAAGTGCCCATTGCGGCCTATTTACTGAATAAATCATTTGAAATTTGAAATAACAAACTAAATGCATACACAATTGCGATATCACTTGGACGATCGTGAATACAGCTCCAGGACTTGATTACTCGTTAATCCTGCACTAGGCCAGTTGCGGCGCCGGCGCATCGCAGCTAGCAATTTAATGTCGTTGCCACCGAACAGTAAGCGTTGGTGGAATCTGGTTAGCTGGGATATAGCAGGGGTGTTGCTTGATGTTAAAATACTTAAGATTACAACTTAGCACGAGAAACTTCTACGGCAACTTGTGGTTTAAATCCATCATTAATATGATGACTTTTGGATATTTCCTGCTAATTAGCATCCTAAATCTTGCAAAAAACAAGCGTTTTGTTTGATCCTACTTCTTTTAATATTCGTTTGACATATTTTCTGTTCACGTCATCCCTTTGCAACTGTCTGCTTTAGTTTGAATTTAATTTGTATGAATTCAATAAAAATCAGCGTCATTGCACCACTTGTACAAATACTGAGTGGTGTCTTATGCAACAACTGCACTTTTGTTTCTATTTAATGAGTTGTGATATTGTACTGTATTGTAATTTGGTTCAAAAATAAATATTTACTATGATAGTCTATTTCCTTTGCCTGTGCTGTCAAACGCTGTGAGAATTATCTTCCTGTATTTTTTATTCTAGTTCAACTTAAAGTACCCTTGATTATTGGTGAAAGATAACACGACAGACAGATGGACAATAAAGTCTTATAAGGGTTTTGACCCTGCAAACGAGTTTCTTTACTATTAAGTAGTGGTATCAAATGTGAAGTACCTATTCTGCATTGCGATCCCTGCTAAGCCTGGCGAAACTGGTATTTGCGCATTAAGTGACACCAGTATTAATAACTATGTGCTTTCAGACCTCTCACTTAACCGGACTTTTATCATCATTATCTTCTTTTCGCATTAATTATGATTTTTCGAAAATAATTCATGAAAAATAAGAATCGAAGATATTTCTTATTGAAATAGAGTCTAAGAACAGTAAAATTTGAAACTACTAAATAATTAAAGCTTTTACAACTTTGTCATTGCCACTTGTTTACGATATTTGCCCCTGGATCCTAGTTTATTGCGACTGAGTACTAAGGCATTCAGCGACTTATTATGAAGAATTCCTTTTCTACAGTCAGTTTATACCTATACAGTTATGCATTTTTGAACTTACTGGGTAAGTAAGTAGAAATATTTTAATTTTTACTAAATATTGCAGAATAATGTTAATGCAATATAATACAAAAGTGCTACTTTTCACAACTTGTAAGTAATTAGTATATATACTAGTAACTCATGATACTAGGATACTGACAGGTGCAACTAAACTGTTTCCAGTCACCAATATTCGAAAGCCACCAGATAACATGAAAGTCATCTTTAGCTCTCTCGAAATAAGCCCCAATAAAATGCACTAAAACCTTGCCCGTGCGTTCCCAGGCGATCGTCGCGTACCGCACAACTTTTTTTTAATTCTTTTTTTTTCGGACAGGTCCACAATGAATTCTGGTTTTGCAAGGCAACTCGCAATGTCGATACTCGATACGGAGACTCGATTTTATCTTTCGATTACACGGTATTTATTTTTGCAGGCTTTTTAATTTAATTACCTTAAAACCTAGAAAAGTAGAAAAGATTAAAAAAAAAATACAACCGAATTGATAACCTCCTCCTTTTTTGAAGTCGGTTAATTAACTTAGATATTTTTGAAAACACTTATAGTTTTATTCTTAAGCTCTTTCCTTTTTCAAACTTCAAATTCAAAATCATTTATTGTTAGTACATATACATCTTAACCCGTTTCCAGGCATAATGCATATAGCAACCACATAAATGTACACAAATATTCGACCTTACTAAGTATACAATATGGTACAAAATCACTTGAATTCGTTAAAAATTATTCGTTTTTAAATTAATCCCTCATAGGTAAACAACATAAAACTATGATTAATTGATCTAAATTCGCGGGGCCTGTAAAAGGGTTAAACATACCGTCACTGTCAGAACTGCTATATTACTGCTATATTCTACCTGTTGACATCTGGTGTCTGTGTTTTTCTTGATATAGTTATTTCTGGGATTGCTGTGTCCGTGTGATTGTAAACCATTTTTCCATTAAACTTTAGGTGGAATTCATGACATCTATGTTTTAAATTATTCTACTTATGTGTTATTATGCTAAACGAAATGACAACTAAATGAAGAGTACTATGAATATTTTGTTAATTTATTCATTGTAACAAAGCTAAGCCCGATGCGAGTATTTGGCGTGGCTAGTATAATTTATTGCCTTATTAATTCACATTTTTTCAACGTTAACTTCATCATAAAATTACAATAAAACAGCGAGACCTACTTAGAACACGTACGTGATTAAAACGAACTACATTACCAGGCTAATGAGACTCTTTAGTTTAGGAACTTGCGCATGAATTAAGGGTCTTGTTCGGTTGGTCTCTAGTCCCTAGAGTCAGTTTAAAAGCCCGTTGTGCAAAAGCCTGAAGCGATGATTAAAAAATGTAAACGCCCTCCATGACTGGAACAGCTTCTTGCGGCCTTGGTGTCGGCCATTTTTTCCCCGTTCAATGTTACCATCATGACGGCATGCGTGTTTCGTTTAGTTTTTACGCAAGATGAGGTCTCTCTACAAAGCAGGCAGAAATGATAATTTGTGGATTCTCACAGCGAGAATGTTTATCTTATTACTGTTTAGTCTCATAAGATAAGTGAACAAGAAGGACCACTCTAGATAGCAATTATCTACGGAGATACCATAAAACAATACGCGTTATGTTCTTACTTCTGCTACGTAGTACCAACATTATTACTTTGTATACTTCTAATTTGAAATTAATTATATTCAAAGACTTATAGGTATCCTATCGAACTGTGAAGTAACATTAACAGATACCTTTTCATTGGCACGTGAATCTCAAAAATCCGTATGTTAGCATGTTATCGATAACGATAAGCAAAGCATAGATTGTTCGTTCCAGCGAAGTGTTTATTAGTTATAAATATTAATTTACGAGGATTTGGCAGTGAGCATGTGACGCCTCCCGATATACGTTATCTGTATTACAGTTGAGAGGGCTCCGTAATCCTCTTCCTACTCATGACACCACGTATGCGATCCATAAATGAATTTCACCAGCAAGGCGTTAAGATTAAGCAAGATTTAGTTGGCACTTAACACATGAGATGATGATTCTCTTAGCACGGTTTGCGGATTAAAACTGGTAGTTATCATGTTATGACGTGGATCCTTTTCTTCTCTAACCTATGCATGCACGTACCACTGCTGGGTACACATTGAGGGGATTTGTGGTGTAGTTCCTCCATGGGCTTAGTGCGGATTGGGCTATGCAGGTTTCTTCACATCGCATCGCACATAAATTCCGAAAAATCAGAAGAGCGAGTCCGGATTTGAACTTACGATTACGAGGCATGCTTCAAAGTAGGTCAAAGTACTAGAGCATTACGGCTCGAGTCCTTTTAGGCCTCAGTCAATTCAATCACGTTATTCCCAAAGCCTTTTTCGAAGCTACTTTTCTTCTACGAGCCGTCGTTAGCGCCATTCAAGGACAGAAACGATAACAACCACAAGGGCGTAGCCGTGTTACCCGTGTGGACATCACTCCAGGAAATTACACCGTAAGATGTAGTGGGACGTGTCAGAGTTGCTCGGAGTGGTAGTGAGACTCTCACGCGGCAGATTGAATAAACTGCTTGACACAGATTCGCGTTTCGGGTCAGACGGGTGCCCGAGCAGTAAACAAATGCCCGTTACAACATCTCGCGATTGGAAGAAAGAATTCAACCTTTGTTCTTCTGTTGATGATTACGCAACGTTCGAGATTTATTAGACAGTCTATGGATTTTCTGCTTAAAAAATCATTTTCTCTCTAAGCTGCTAACAAATCTTGTCATCCAAATTGCGTTACAGCAATTAACAATACGAAGTGTCTTATAACCTCAGAAGACTTGTAAATTCCATATTAATTAAGGCTTAATGTTCCGACATTTGAGGTATTTTTCCTTTCATCGGCGTGCCGGCAATCAATGGCATTTGCCTAAATCAATAATGTAACATTTTGTACGTAAGCCCCAAAACTCATTGATCGCGCCCGGCTTTGCACCGAGGTCGCCGCCGAGTGAGCTATCACTGCATGGAATTAGGAATAAATTAGTAACGAATGACGGTACTAACGTAGTCGCATTGTAATCAAGGTGAACGCGGGGAGTTTTTAATTTTACTTTAATTAATATAGGCTGAGTGTTCATCTCCTTTTACCGGGTAGGTATTTTAAACCAGTTCCAGAGTTACCGACGGCCCGATACTATCGCAATTGGCGCCGTCTTGTTCACCCATTAGCATGTGAAGAGACTCACCATCGGGTTACACTTTAACTTCGTAATCTCCAACAAAGGACTGACCTGACATCTTATCTTCCACACTTGCAATGGAGTCCCATGTATCAAACAAAAAAGCATGCTCGATCCCCCGATTTAAGACATACATTTGTTTAACGATGCCTTCAACAGTACGTAAATTGGTATTCAGAATCTGATATCTTGTTTCAATAGAGGGAAATCTGTATATGTTAAGAATAATGCTTCGAACTGATTTGTGTATGGGAAAACAATAACTTCCTGAAGAGGAATCTTCTGTATTGCTAACGGGGAACATTTTCCTCTTAATGAAAGGATACTTGATAAGAGTTAGGTTTTCCCACGGCTCATCCTGGAAAGGTATGTTTTGAATTTCCTCTTCAAATGTAGCATTTTGGATAAACCTTACTGTCAAGAAGTGAGACTGTATATAAGTGAACTTCGATCACTGCTTTTCCTAAAAATAACCTTTTACCTTCTTTTTTGCTATTTACACAAATAGCTTACTTTATAACTTTGAAATAGGTTTAGAAATAAGCGTTAGTAGTCAATTATTTAGGGTCTGTCGAACACTTATAATCAAGGCATGGGTGGCAATCACCGCAATCGATTAACTATGTATATTATCTTAGTATCAGTTTTCTTTTTTTTTAATTAAATGTGTAATAGTAAATTTTCTATTTAATCACGTAATTCAGTCATCTACATAGTTCACAAATATCTCTTATATTATCTTTACTAATATTATAAATGCCAAAGCAACTCTGTATTTTTGCCCGTTAACTCTTCACGCTTCAACCGCTGAACCGATTTAGATGAAATTGGGTATGGAAATAGTTTGAGATTTTGGGAAGGACCTAGTCTTTATACCAGGAAATTGCATAGTTCGCACGGTATAGCGCTAAACGAATTCTTGGTACACGAGGTCCCAGGAAAAGTCTTTTTTTTCTATACAACATTAGTTCTCCTAGACACAAAGTAAAGATTTTCCAAAATTCATCTTCACATATCTTCATAATATTTGCTGTCGTTATTCTAAGTGTATTTGTATCGCGAAAAATGTGTTAGCACCTACGAATATGGGTAAATTCGATCAATTGATAAACATCTCCAAGTATATCGACAAATAACAGCTGTATTTCCAACCTCCGCAATGAAAATATTTAAACTGCTTCACTCTCGGTTCTTCCAAATAAAAAAATAACCAAGAATTGTTTTTTTTCATCATCCCTTTAAATAAAGTGTAGGTGAAAAAAGCCAACATGGCGTGGCATTTAACCCTGTATTTTTCTGTAAAAAAAATCAATAGAGCATGTGATTGGAGCGGTTGTGTTTGGCATTTTCTGGACTGCCCCTTTGAATCCCCTGTAATTATTGTGACCAAAACAATTCTGTCTTTAAAGAAGCAATAATTTAGAAATTACAGTGTGGAAGATCTTTTGAACAAAGGAGTTGAATTATATTTTATGCAGAGTGGAATTACACAACCGTTTATGTATATAAGCACTAAACTAACATACTAATGTTTGTTATTGACATAACATATTACGTTTCACTTATCAATGATCTTTTTTTCGATTCATTTTATTAACATTGTCTATACTCTAACCGAAAAAAAAATAACATTATTTTTTATGAATCTTCTGTGCCTTTGTTTTGTTTTGTCTTAAATCTTATTATATTATAATTTTTTGCAATATGGCACTCACGTTTGAAAAGAATGCTCTTAAAAAATCAATTATAAAGAAAAGAAAATTAATACTTGGAACTTAGTCTTAGTACTCAAAAATTCTGTGGTTCTTGTCGAAATTCGAATCTGCATCTTCTGTGACTTTATCTTATTATGTAGTTTACTAATTGTATCCCGTTGTTAGGCAAACGCCTTGCTTGACTTCCACACGTAATAAAGCTAAATATATCCCATTTCCTAACATATTATATGCTCAAGTCGATCATAAACTTCAGCGGGATAAATTTGAATCACTGGTAAAAGGAATATTAATTCATATTTTCCTGTTTTAGGTAGTTCTCTGCTTCTAGAAAACTGACCGCAGACTTGATTGTGTGAAGCAGGAGTCTCAATGGTGACATTCATTTTAGAGTCCACATGCTTAGGTACGGCTGAGTTCATAAACTTGTGAGCAAAAATTTGATCAAAAATATCTTAACTCGTTTGTAGGCCGTTAACAATACAGTCGTGTTCAGATATTTTTGATCAAATTTTTGCTCACAAATTTATGAGCTCGACTGGATCAAGTTTTTATATATAGGTAAGAATTACATAACATGCCAAATTCCAATTCAAATAAAAAAAAAAAATAATACAAAAACAAATGAAATAAAACTGTACAGTACTTAAAATAAACAAAACTTGAAACTAGTTTATTATTTAACAAAGACAGCCTTAGAGGGGAGGACGAGCAAAAACTTACTTAAAATTTCAAACAGCTGAAGAAATTTATCGAGCATTTGGTGTGAAGGAAAATGTTCTCGTTTATATCTGATAATTTGATGAAGATGATACTGCCAGCTTTTCAATTTCCTTCAGAAAATCCGCTTATCACTCGAACATACTAAAACTTTTTACTAAAGTCAATTAAGTGCCTATTATCGTCTTTGTTTATCACTCAACTGATTTTTGATTGATAGAAATAACGACACTGTTAGCAATTTAAAATTAGTAACTTAAAGCTTAATAATTACGATCATACGATCTTCGAACTATACAACTGTGCCGCATACAGACAAGTTTTGTTTGTGTTGACAGACGCACACATTTGCGGTTTTCATTATCAGTGTTGGGCCGTGGCTGCCAGGTGACGTCATGCGCAATTGTCATCTCTGTCACGGCTAACAGGCGGCGCACTCGGTCACCGAACGCTTGCGTTCTGCCTGCTACTGTTTTAAATCATTACCGACTTTAAAAGCTTCGACAACAGTTTTAAGAGTAGTTTTAATTTGTATATTAATTTTGCAAACCAGAGTTACATTTATCTGGTAGCGCTATACTATTTTGATGATGCTTTCTTTAGCATTTTTAACGCGACTTCAAAAGCAGCATGCTCCTTCCGCTAAGAATGGCTTTGTACAAATAACGATCCACTTTTATTTTCATTGAACTTGAAACACGGCTAACCACGCTGTCATGTTTTCGTCCGATTTTGCGCCTTATTTGCTGTACTGAAGGGATTTTTCTCAATTTTCCTGACGTGAGGCTTGACATTTCTCATTTCTGCCTCAAGGACGGTTCGGGTCTTGTTTGAGGTCTCGTTGGGAGATGTGGCGCGGTCGTCGCTCGGCCCTGAGACCTCCCCGCGCCGGCTGACGTCACAACCGCCATCTTGCGAGGACAAGAATGCGTTGCCTAGCAACGGACGCGCTACGCAGTTCGCAGACGAGTTGTTTTGCAAATTTTCTGTAGACAGGTGCTTCAGTGAAATTTAATTTGAGGCTAATTTGATGTATAAATTTGATTACGTTTCTTTACTTGACTACCTATTGAGGAACTTGTTGAATTACGAACACGGAAAGAAAAAATGGTCTTCGTATAAAAAGTATTGTTGTACAAAGTAAGAGTGCAATAATAATTTACTAAAGCTACACGTTTGACAAGCTTTCAATTAGTCACATCATTTGTAGAGATAACACTTTTGTGATAAAACGAGAGTAACTAAAGTGCCTACGTACTAAATTATAATAAACAATGGGAAAATGTTAATGGATCTTTGTAGTGAACTATTTACATTATCAAATTTCAACTCAAAAATACTCGAGTACTTAACTAACTTAAAAAAGAGTTAAGTACTTATTTGTTTTTAAGATAAAAACGAATTTGCGTAAAATAACAATAACATTATAAGTAATTTAAGATCTAAAAACCTTTAAAAATTATAATAATTGTTAAAATATAATTAATAGTAATACGGTATTTGACAACTCCTGATTTTGCCACATCTTAATATTATCATGATAATATAGATAAACAGATACTGAGTGTTTAGCGAAGAGAAAATTTAAATCTGAATTGAAAAATCTATATACCTGTCTCTTTCTGAAACGCTTTTCTCTATGCAGCAAGTATGGCGGTAATGGCGTGTGACGTCACATGCCAGTATGTCTTACTCTGTCTAATCTTGAATTTCAAACCTGTATAACTTTGTTATTTGTAAAGGTAGCTTAAAAAATGTTTTTCTATTCGATAACAGGCATTGTGTAGTTTTAATTTATAAAACATATACAAAATAGTCAAATACCGTATTGTAATTTTTTGTTATTGTAATTATAATAATAATAATAATAATAATAATGTCATTTAATTCAGATTATTATCCATAGTTTGTTAGTTACAAAGCCTTATTTTTATGTTAGTACTTAAGTTAAATTAATAAAATCTTCCTTAAAATTATAGTTGTTATAATTAAGTAGTAAAATTTTGCCAACTGGTGAGCGAGAAAACGGTAGCTCTCATTGAATTAAAATCCATACATATACTTATATTATAAATACGAAAGTGTGTTTGTGTGTTTGTATGTTTGTCCGTCTTTCACGTCGAAACGGAGCGACGGATCGACGTGATTTTTGTCACAGAGATAGTTTATGGGCCCAAGAGTGACATAGGCTATCTTTTTATCCCGTAAAAATGCACAGTTCCCGAGGGAACAGCGCGCGATAATCGAATTTCACGCGGGCGAAGCCGCAGGCAAAAGCTAGTATACTTCTATGTACGCTAAATTATATAACAACAGCCCATCATTACGAAATCAAATCAAATAGGTATTTGTCGCACATAATTTTTTCCCTATCTGTCTGCTCAGTTGTTTGTCAAAACATATACGCTCTACCTCTACCTGATACCTACAAAAAACAGGTTTTAAATGTGATGTTTTTTATATATTTGCTTTATAAAATTTATTTGATAATGATAAACCTTTGTAATTGATAGTCTTATAAATAATCTTAATTCTACGCAAATAGGAATTTTCCCCTAAAAACTTCCAAGTCTTTACGACAAAAAAAGTTTGACCAAGTTATATAGACAGACCAAAATTAAGTCTTGAGTTAATTATAGTAGAAAAAATATTGTTAAAAAAGTAATTAGAGTTGCTCTAGCTTTTGCTTATACGGAACAAAAAGTGGTAAGTACTCAAGATATTTGATATAGTGTTTAACCATGCGTGACTTTTTTATAGGTTCGAAATAGGGTATGATTGTTTTCCCAACAAAAAGTATGTTCGTCCGTTTTATTCTTTATTATAGAGTAATAAAATACTAAGTATACCTAGTGCCATCCACGTAGACGCGTGATTTTGTCAAAATTAGACATTAATGACATTGTAATAAGAACCACGGCACGCGTCATCGTGAATGATTCTACCTATATAGACTAAATAATAAATTTTGCTCGCTAATCCTGCCGTGAAATAAATAGCAGTGCTTGCACTGTTGTTTCGGCGTAGAGAGTAAGACAGCCGGCGAAATTACTGGCACTTGAGGTATCCCATCTTAGGCCTCTGGGTTGGCAACGCATCTGCAATCCCCCTGCCCTGGTGTTGCAGGTGTCTATGGGCGGTGTGATCTCTTGCCATCAGGAGACCCACTTGCTCGTTTGCCATCCAGTCGAATAAAAAAAAAACTTAAAAATTTGTCTTTACTAGCTTCAGCCGATAACTTGGCTTGCGTGAATTATTGAATCCAGCAATTGAATTGAAAGTTTGAGTTCTTTATAAACAACAGTCGTGTCAACCTTTTTCTCTGAATCTAGCTATACCTAGTGGCATCTACGAAGACACGTGATTTTGTCAAAATTAGCCATTAATAACATGTAATAAGAACCACGGCACGCGTCATCGTAAATGACTCTACCTATACTTATCATAGCAAACTTCATCCAACTTCATTATGCAGTTTAAGCGTGAAAAAAAAAACACATACAAACTTTTGAATTTAGAATATTAGTACAATCAAATTTTTAGTTTATTTTGAACATGAAACTACCGTGAGATTCACTCATATTAAATATAATGACCCGGATAACTCACGTCTTAAATCGAGTGCGCGTGTTGCAGCAGCCGCTGAGTCGCGTTGCTCCGAAGACGAAGGGCTACGGATTAGCCCGAAACATGTCGAGCTAAACTCGATTTAAGACGTGAGTTATCCGGGTCATTATATTTAATTTTAGTTTATTTGTTGAATCTCACAACCTATTACATAAAAAAAAACTATGAATGGCATTATGGAACTTAAAACTTAAGATACTTTTTTTTAAGCATTGTTTAAATTGGACACAGCTGTGCTTGTCATTTGGGCAGAAGAGGTTACATATTGTAATGAAATGAAGGTTAGTGTAACGGCTGGATTATATTATTAGGCCATATATTATCAAACATCGCAATCACCGATACCTTCTTTCAAATGGTAAAAGATAAGGGCAGAAAGGGATGGTTAATTTTATTGTTCCTAACCTTATTTCGGAATTTATCCCCAAACATAGACATGCCATTGTTTTTAAAGCTTCGCTGTCTGGAAAACATTTTGATGTAGAAAAAGCCGTGGTGGCCTAGTGGTTTCACCTATCGCCTCTCAAGCAGAGGGTCGTGGGTTCAAACCCCGGCTCGCACCTCTGAGTTTTTCCAAATTCATGTGCGGAATTACATTTGAAATTTACCACGAGCTTTGCGGTGAAGGAAAACATCGTGAGGAAACCTGCACAAATCTGCGAAGCAATTCAATGGTGTGTGTGAAGTTCCCAATCCGCACTGGGCCCGCGTGGGAACTATGGCCCAAGCCCTCTTGTTCTGAGAGGAGGCCTGTGCCCAGCAGTGGGACGTATATAGGCTGGGATGATGATGATGATGATGATTGCATCTCTCGAGAGTAGGCGCACGTTCCGAGATCAGGTCCTGTTATTAAATATATTATTAAATGAGATTGACTCCCCGTATCTTTTGAGTAAATTAGGTTTGAGAGTACCTCGCCTGAATTCGAGAAATTTTAATTGTATGCTTCATGTACCCTTTACTCATCGCAAATATGCTGCGAACTCATTCATTAAACGAGTTTGTAAAATATATAACAGCAAATTCTCTGACATTGATATATTTAACATTTTTCTAACTAGATATAAGATTGTCATTAGTATAATAAGTAATTTGTTATGCCATTTTTTTGAGAATGTATCGATATTGTACATTCTCTTTTTTGGAAGTCGGAGCCTTTTTCCTTGTATGTTTGTTACTTTTATACCCGTTTTATATTTTATTATTGGGAACTAATAACCTGTGGCAACTTTGTTGGTCAATGTTAGATGTAATTGTTTATAATGTAACTTTTATTGTACCGTCTGTGCCCAAATACATAAATAAATAAATTACAACAACTTAACGATTCACATTATGAATCAATCAATGTTAGTAAAAAGTGAGTTATCTTTATCTCTATCTGTTGGTTGGTAGATAGCATTAACAATTAGTTGCCTCGTGTGTTGTGTCGGTTTGAGTGTGTGCAAATATTTTATCAATATGCTCGTGATAATCTATATATCTGCGGAGTTATATCAGTTTATCGAACTTGTAGCGTCCGGGTTAGAAGGCTTTGACAGTTAATCTTCACAATCCTCTGATACCTGAAAGTATCTATTTGTACGACCACGTATTTTTTTGACCCATAATGTACGACAGTAATGTACGGCCTGACAATTCAAACCTACAGTGACATGGGGTTTTGAATTATCGACGTCAAATACAGGTAGTACTTTAACCACACCCCGCTAGACCATGAAATTGAAGTTCGAAGTTCGTTCAATAATGACCGACCGACTGACAATGCATTAACTGACAGAAAATCACTGGAGATAGCGATTTGAAATTTGGCATACACACCACGAGTTAACTGCAGCCTATATTACCTTGCTCTTTCGCTACCACATACTTAACGTCCGTAAAGTAACACTCAGTAACGCAAAGTAACACATTTACTGTGGTAACACGCATAAGGATCACAGATTGTATGTTATTGTTGTTCATTCCGGGTCGACAATTACGAGTCGTATATTAATCGCAGCCCAGAACAGGACACGGCCACTCAATTTAATCGGAAAGAAACTTTCACATTCACAAAATGTCAACTTAATTCAGATAAATATGAAACATGTTTAAACCAGAAAAATATTGGTAATACATTAAGTAACAAAAGTACCTAATATTCACGATAATGATAATACCTACCAACTGATGTTTGCTTTTTAATACCTCTACAATTCCGCAAGTATCATTGAATTGAACAAGCAAAAAAACACAATACAATTTATTCTCTATAAAGCAGGTGGTAGAGTTAGTTTGACTAAATGTGTAACAGGAATAAAAAAATCTGATAAAAAAGCCTTTGCGTGTTTAGTCAAATTAAGTTATCTATCTGTTGAATTAAATGTTTCAGGGTTATTCTAAAATATCTTGTTACCTAGAAGTGTAAGCAGAATCTCCACCCATTTACTAAGTCTGTCGTCCTCTCTATAAATACGTGACCATATAAACCAATTTCTCACGTCACAACCTGCAAAAAAAAACTTTTAATACTCATTAACTTGAATATACTACTACGCTCTACCTACCATCATATTGCTAATAGTCTTTTGAATTTCCAAAGACTAAAAAACATGAATTTAGTTGGAATAATAATGCACCATCTTTGTTTGCTCTGAACATGTGCCGCTAATTATTCTGACATGATTGTTAAAAGAATAACATTTTATTCATATAGACTTTAGGTCTACGCCGTGATGTGTCAATGCACTAGGTAACACTAGGCGTTACCCGTGACTCCGTCCGCGTAGAATTTGGTTATCGCATTCGCGCGGGAACTATACAATTTTTCGGGACAAAAACTATCCTATGTACTTCCCCGGGACTCTATACCGAATTTCACCTAAATGGAGTAACAAACAAACTAACTTACGAACAAACAGACTTACAAACTTTCGCATTTATCATATTCATCATCATCATCCCAGCCTATATACGTCCCACGCGGGCCCAGTGCGGATTGGGAACTTCACACACACCGTTGAATTGCTTCGCAGGTTGTGCAGGTTTCCTCACGATGTTTTCCTTCACCGTAGAGCTCGAGGTAAATTTCAAATGAAATTCCGCATCATATTAGTGGGATGATTAGTGGGATATTGTAATTTAAACAGTTTGGCTATCGCAGTCATCATCCGGAAGACTTCCACTGAACAAAGACGTCTCCTTAGAACGCTATAATTAGCGACAAACTCGCCACTTGCATCGGTTGCCCGCAACTCACGATCGTTAGTCCACCTAGTGGGTCATTTCATTTCATAATGACGTCACGCAGATATCATGGTTTTTTTTTGACATTTGACTTAAAGGAATGTTTTAAATAAGTAGGGGAGACCGAGGAGAGTTGTGACAGAGGAGAGAAGTGTCAACGTCGATTTTTTAAGAACTTATTAACTGCTGGCGAGCTCGCGATAGCGCGCGTTTTTTAGTTCATGTCTTGAGCTATCAACTACGAGCTGTTGCGAGCTTACTAGCATTAAATAAGTTCCCAAAAATCGACGACGTCACAACTTTGCTGTGTCACAACTCTCCTCGGTCTCCCCTATAGGTATTGACCCTATACATATATAATTAGGTAAGTAAGCTTAAACTAAAAAAAAAAAAAAAGATTACATCATCTTAATTGTAAGTTTTGAGTATTGAACTGGCTGTTATTAATACAGTAGATTAAAAAGAATTGTTATTTTTCAGAACCGAAGTCGTAATTTAGATTAATTTCGAAATAACTACAAAACTTCCACAACAAAAGCGATTACGGGAACAATTACTATGAACTATGAATCGAAGTTTGTTAGGTATTTGTTTTTGTGGTGGAAATGTTCAGTGATACGTGAGTAGGTTCATAATATCTTTATCATCATCATCAGCCGGAAGACGTCCACTGCTGAACACACCTCACCACTTGCATCCACCCGGTTGGTTGCCCGCAACTCTCACGATACCGTCAGTCCACCTACCCTATTCTTCGATCGATGTGTCCGCTCAACTTGCATATTCTTCGAGCTATGTCGATGACTTTCGTTCTTTGGCGAATTTCCATATTCCGGATTCTACGAGTAAGAAACGTCAAGTATACCTCTCTCCCTAGCTCTTTGCTTTGGTTCATCCGTAACATCAACTTGTATATAAACTCTTGTGCAAAAATGTTAAAGATTTCAGTACACTTATAATGCTTTTGCCAGCTACTCCGCTTGCGAATAGTTTGTTTACCTCCCTATCACTATCCCTCGGGAAGTATGAAATTTTCCAAGTTACAAGCTATCCTATGTCCTTCCCAGCCCCAGGGTCTTCAACTATTTTAATACTAATTTCATCTAATTCGATTCCGCGGTTTAAGCGTGAAAAGACAGGCATACACACAAAATGACTCTCGCGTTTAATATTAGTGAGGATAGTGCCCTACCTCAACTGGATTTTAGCCGACATCAACTTATTGCGGAGATATCAATGAACTCAACTCAACTTCAGGCCGCGGGTGAGCAAAGACATTGTTTTTATAGTTCATTAATTATTGCTTACACTTAGCACTTAGCCATAACCGATGAAAATTGCTTTAGATGCTTTTTACTGGTGCATTACCTTTCATTGCTTTCATAACTAGACACGGCTTAGTTCTTTTGTTTGAAAAGATAATTCAGTTAAATAATTATCAATTTAATTTAAAAAATTAGTGATCAAAACACAGTTGGCCGCCGAATAATTTGGTTACGCAACTTTTTCTACATACATATGTAAGTAAGCATAATTTTCATTTTCAATAACCACTTATAAAATGAAATTGAAATCTACAAATTAAATGTATGACATAAAGCCACAACAAACGCTAAGTCTCAGTGAAAATGAAATCAAGTTCGCTAATAACGTGATGAAATAAACATCAATTAGCTTCCCGGGATTTCCACGTGTCTGCACACCGCCGGAAACCTTCTCCCCCCTCCACGCCCACGGTAGTTGGAACCCCCCAACCACCACCACAGAGCCCACAGCCCCGAAGGCTGAGGCCGCACTAAGCCGCAACGCAAACTGTGATATACAAGAGATATAAGCCAATCATAAATGCTGTTAGAAAAATTCAAAGAAACAACAACATTTCCACATGTGAAACATATTAGTCTCATTAGTTGAGCTCTTAGTTTTAAAGGGCCAATGCAAATTGGGAACTTGACACACGCTAATGAAGAAAATATAAATTAAGTAGTGAACTCATTAAAGTTAATCGCAGTCAACGTCCCGTAGAAATTATATCGAATCCACACTATCCTTACTAATATTATAAATGTGAAAGAAATTCCAGAAATTGAAGGTCATTCATTGTTATTTAATTAGATATGCCATTTTATGCTAAACTATCACTGTAAGGCTTATATATAACATTAATGTGGTTTTTTTGGTGCTATTTTATATAAAATTCGCGAATTCGTAGGTGTCATTACCACTCAAATGAGTTTTTTTTTAACTTCAAAATATATGTTCAAATTTTAAATCTTATGTATTTTTTTAAGTGTTAAAAAAAGAACGGTGATATCCAATTGTATGCGGAAGGTCGTTGAGAGATATTTTTGCCATAATAAGCTTTCGATATTTGGAATAACACACACCTTACAGCATCAGTCTACCTGTGATCAAGCATAGGGAGCTCATGAGGTATTAGCAGTCAATATTATCATAGAAAATATCTCTGATATCGCGTATCGCGAATATATAATAGTGTAGCCACAGCCTACGTACTCAAACCTCTCTGTGCCCCCCACGTCATGCTAGGGATGGTCGCAATATGAATTATAATTATTCAGCGGCACGAAATTTGGCCCACTCAACATACAAAATTACCTGTTTCTGTATACATCTATACATATTAAATGATATTGTAACGGATAACTCACGTCTTAAACCGAGTTTAGCTCGACATGTTTCGGGCTATTTCGTAGCCCTTCCTCTCAGGAGCACGCGACTCGGCGGCTGCCGCAACACGCACACTACGCGCCACCGCTCTGCTCGCGCGACTGTCCGACGAAACTAACACTTATAGCTTCCGCTTATCACCCAATTATCAAACCTTACCTAATAAGTAGTAAAGATTTCATAATAAAAACCCCCGAATCGAACCACCCACGTACGAGACCTCTCACTGCATACGTCAGACTATGCATTTGTGTGCGACGTTGCACGCGTATCTCCCATTCCACCCCCTGCAGGTTAACTCCCCCACAAGGTCATAATGCGACCTGAGACTAGTTGGCAGACCAGTTTATTCTACAGTATAGAGAGCAATCTATAGTTTTTTGAAAATGCACGGTCCGCTCTTTGTTGTAAGTATAAGTTTCTTGGAACATTCGTGTTTAATACCTTTGTGATTAAAATTACTGTAGGACTAACAAAAAGTATACTTTGGTATTATTTTTATTCTTTGTAATAAAAAAATTGTATACCAACCTTCACATCATCACAATATAATTTAGGCCTAGGTATATATTTTGCTGGCGGTGTTGATTGTTGCATCAGGCACACAGGTATTTTTTTGTAATAAATACATAAACATCCTCAACGCACTAGGAAATTACACATTGAAAAAACAAATAACACGGAAAAAAATCTGGTAAACATATTAAATAGGTACAGTCACCTGCATTAATATCTGTTACAGCGGAGCGTGCAAAAATATCTGACGCGTCCTAGAGTCGTATCAGATATTTATGCACACGTTGTTGTGTCAATATTGGCGCTTGTGAATGTACCTATTCAAGAGATAAAAAATCACGTCGCCATAATGTATTAAATTTTTTTTCCATTTATTAGAGTACGTTAACCTTTAAAAATACAATTTATTTTAAACAGTAATAATATTAAACAGAAAAACATATTGGCTCTTAAAACTTAGTACATACTTAAGAAACTACCTATACCTACCCCTACATTATCCACTAATATTACAAATACGAAACTGAGTATATTTGTTTATTACGCTTTCACGCTTGTAGTATTCCACCAATCAATTTATGGAATTCGGTGTGTATGAGGCCCTGAAAAAGAAATAGGATAGTTTTTATCCCGGAAATTAATTGTATTGTTCCCAAGGCTAAGCGATAAACAAATTCTTCGCAAACACAAGTCTCGGGTAATAGTTATTTAATACGAATTTGGTTTGAGACCCTAATAAGGTTTTTTTTACATATAACTGACCCTTGATTGACCAATATCTCACCTGATGAAAAGTACAGATGAGGACAAAGGTGTATCTCACTGGTTCAGTAACAGCCTATTCATTCAATAGCTTGTACTAGGTTGTATCTATCCGGAAATAAAGACGATGGGACGGAATTCCATTCTAGTCCGCATTATGGAAGATGAAGCAAACCACATGCAATAGGTTTATAAAACACATAGATATTTCCGAACCGGTGGTAGATTTTTTTGACTTTCATAAGTGCTTGTTATAGCCTAAATTGAATAAAGATATTTTGACTTTGACTTTGAATAGGTTTTATCTCGGAAAATTGTATAGTTTCCGCGGACGCCCAGCTAACAGCTAGATAGTAAATAATCCTGAAACTAAGTCGATTTACTGAAAGGTATCGAGTCCCACGCGAGAGCTTATCTCCGAGATTGAATCTACGTGAAAATAATCAAAAACTCAATTTCTCTGTTTATCGAGAGGCTTTATACAAACAGGTGGAATTGGCAGTAATGTCTAAAGCTCACGGGAATTATTAGCGATCGGTTTTCGAGTGTGTTTGAGTGGTCGCTTCTGTCATTTGTTAATCGTCAAAAAAGGAGGAGGGATTCGGATGTATTTTTTATGTACTGCCTATTAGGTTTTTCTGCACGCACTTGTGAACTATTAGATCTGGCAGTTGTTTATCTGAGCCTGTTTAGCAGCCGCCCCAGTTCTGAGCGCGGTGGCGTGGATGTGAGACGCGGAAAGAGTGTCGACACACGTTGCATCCCACACCAGAGTTCGTCCTGAAGTCCAAGGCACTAAGGTGGCACCAGCCGCAAATACTCCACTTTAACAAACTATCATGAGTTTGTGGCGCTTGCTTTTGAGACAAAGGGAGAATGAAACCATGGTCAGAAGATACCAATTTTTTTGTTAAAAACCTATCATCTCGTCTAGTTTTGGCCTCAGGTTAGGAATAACAATTCAGAGAGGTAATGCTGCCACTGTCTTGGGGTCAATGCCTGTGTCAGAAAATATGGACGACGTTTTTACTTTATTAAAAATTACAAAGTTAAAATGTTTAGTTTATATATAGTATTAGTTTTGTAATTGTTTTTTATATTAGTCATTAAATATTTATTTTAGGAGTTATTAATTGATAAATAAACATGACCACAATCTGGCAGTTGAAATAAAAATTTGAGTTTGTATAAGGTATATTCCTGCGGGATTCTCAAAAATCGGGTGAATATTCGAGCATTTTGACCGCTCAGTTAAATCTGTCAAATCTCATTACTCATTACCATTCCACGTATACAAGCACCACGGAAAGACAAGTCGCAAGAATTTTGATTAAGCAAAGTCAAAGTCAAAATATCTTTATTCAATTTAGGCTATAACAAGTACTTATGAATGTCAAAAAAATCTACCACTGGTTCGGAAAAACATCTGTTGAGAAGAATCCCGCAAAAAACTCAACGAGGTATATTTTTTTTAAACAGATTTACAATATTATTAAATGATATCTATACATCACAAGTATTTAACACAACTTTATTTTTAACAGGTTTTTTGATATTTGTATAAATAAAGTCAACACGTTAACTTAACATTTCTAATACTTCTATTTAAGTTAACCCACTTAGATACGACGGTGTTGCGAAATCTATAAACTCTTAAATATTTTATTGACCAACCCCCTCCCCCTGTTTCTCCCCACGATTTTCTCGCACAGTCGAACCACCTACGCGTCATAACCGTTCCGATAAAAGGCATGATTACAGGCAATATCTTTCGATACATCCCTTTAGCTAAAATAAATTACAGATTGCCTTTCTAAGAACATTTTATTTTATTGAATAACAAGTTTTATCCTATGTTATTGCGTAGGTTTTTCACGATTGAATAGTTAATTATTGTTCACATACTGATAAAATTCGACTATGACATCGATTAATCCTTATTTATCTTAAAGTTATAATTATGACAGAAATGTAAAAAGTTTGTGGTGAAAAAAATAAAATACAACCATAATAAAAACGATACTACTAAAAAAAACGATAGTAAGAACTGTTTTATTTATGGCGCTATAGCCGCTGTAAGAAAATTACTACTCATGCATGACGGTAGCAATTTCATCCATGTGCGTAATTAACGTAATTCCAGAAGTCGATTCCCTAGTAATATCGTCAAATTTGCAGTTGAACTGTGTGAACCGCCACTTTGCGAGGTGTTTATATGGAAATGACACGGTCTAGTAATCACTCAGTACCCCTTGATTGCATGTAACAAACCGCCTATAAACATTGTGACCTGTCTTACCCCAGCCACCCTTAGTTCACCCCCTCCCCCTTTTACTGAACATGGGGATAAAACTGTATATTGATTTGGATACCATATTTAACTAAATGTTAACAATTTTCAGCTCCCAGATTTGGTACATTCAAGGTTTTCATACATTTTACTTATCTATCATTGTAATACAAACTAAAAAAACATATCCCTCCTTCGGGCAGTCGGGTAAAAAATAATTTAGCTTTTCTATCTACAAAACTCTAAGGGGCTGTTTCACCATCCATTGATTAGTGTTAACTGGCGGTTAGGTGTGATGCCGTCTCTATTTGTTTTGTTGTAATAGACGGAGACGGGATCACATTTAACCTTCGGTTAACACTAATCAATGGATGGTGAAACAGCCCCTTAGAGTACTTTTTAGATGATTCGCCTGCTAACGAAATCAATCAGAAGACGTCATTTCTGAACAAAGGCTTCGCCCTTAGCACTCCACAATGAAACAATTCGCCACTTGCACGCACCGACCTCCTAGCAGGTGGACTAACGACGTCGCAAGAGTTGCGAGCAACTGGTGTTTACCAATGTTTTCTTCCATAATCTTAGTAAAATTTCGAAAACTTTAATCGATATAAATTAACAATAAATTTAATTCCCGGGTTCACCTCCGATAACATTGCGATAAAAAATTGTAAACAACAACTTTATTAACTTACTTTATCAATTCGTTAATGGGATACATGTGCAAAGTTCAACCGGATAGCTAACACCATCTTACTTGCTAATCCTGCTGCTAAGCAGCAGTGCTTATGCTGCTGTATTCCGGCGCGGAGAGTAAAACAGCCGGTGAAATTACTTATTCCATTTAAGTCCACTGGGCTGGCAATGCCTCGGCAATCCTCTGGTGTCGCGGGCGTGATAAGTCGTACTGACAGTCATGTATTCCATCTGGTCTTTTCCCAATTTCGTAACAAAAGCAATTTAGAATTATTTGAACATGAAACTACCGTGAGACTCACTCATATTAAATTATATTTTACCGGATAACTCACTAGCCTAACCCGTAGCCGTAGCCTACTCCGAAGCCCTTCTTTTTAGGAGCAACGCGACTTGGCGGCTGCTGCAACACGCGCACTGCGCGCCACCGCTCTGCTCGGTCGGGCAACTACCCGACGAAACTAACACCGGCGCACACGCACAACTACCCACGTTTTCATCGTCATTTTCGTTGTAACTGTCAAATGTAGGGTAGCACACGACACTTACAACATCGATCGCTCTGCAAAGATACGTTCACAGCTATGATGCCACAGACTGACGTCAAACTAATAACACCCTTCTTTTGCGTACGGGGTAAAATAATGTACACATTATTCTAGTACGCTATGTAAATGGCTTGCACTAACTTTATGACCACGGAATTACTTACTGCGCTCATGCAAAGCACTTTTTTTTCATTATGTAAACCAGGGTGAAAGTTTTTTCTTGACCCAATTATGCAATGTTACAAGCTTTTATTAAATTTACAATTCCACCCACTTTTAGTGATCGTATCGACTTATAGTTTAGTATAAATATGTTGATGGGTAGGATGACAAATCAAGTACAGTTAGGTAACTAAAAGTACAATCAAGATAAAACTCTTTTATATATAGTAGGGGGAAAACGAGCATGCGGGTCACCTGATGGGAAGCAATCACCGTCGCCCATGGACACCTAACCAATAAAATTGTAATGTGAAAGTGTGACGTTGAATATTAATATATTTCCTATACTTTAAAATAAAAATAGAAATAGTTAAAAAAAACTCACTCATCGGACCCTAAATACTATATTCTTGGTCAAAGTACACACTGAGATAATTCTAACAAGCCCAAACTCCGTTAGGTTTCGTTGTTCCGTTCTGAAGTTCCGATGACTAGCTTTCAGCTTCATCATCAGATCAGCTCGTTGGTACAATATTATTGTATTGTCATCTTAATTACGCACAAATGCAAAGTTTCGTGATGATATAACAATAGGATGTGAACGAAAATTAAGTTCAAATATTCCGTTACATTGATAGTCAGGTACTTAGTTACCTAATGATGTGAGTGAAGCTAATTATAAGGGGGGACCAGCAGTGGTGTAGCGGTATGGCACGCGGTACGGAATACCGAGGACCTGGGTTCGATTCCCAGTGCTGGTCTTATTTTTCTGGTTTTTCTGTGCATCTATATTTCAGTTTGTATTTTCAATTTAGGTTTTACGGGATGACCGTAAAAGTAAAAATTTGGAATTGAAATAAAAAATACAAAAAGATTCCAAAAAACCAATCTTAATTACAAGGGTATTAAAATTAAGTTAATTAGATTTAGTCACCTGCTGAATTGGTAGGCAGTTCGAGGGATTACCTATATGTACTAAAAAACTAAGTCATCAACATAGCTCGAAGAATATGCAATTTGAAGGGGCAATGGGCAGGCCACATCGCTCGAAGAACAGATAACCGTTGGGAGAGAAAAGTCCTCGAGTGGCGACCACGAAGAGGAAGTCGAAGCATTGGCAGGCCTCCTGCACTGACAACATCGCGAGAGTTGAGAGCAACCGGTAATATGGTGGAGTTGTCGTTCCTAGTGATATTTTAAGAGGGATACTTTAGATGATATTTTGATGACTGATGATGATGACTTACAAACTAAGTTTACCATTACATTAATAAATCTTTTAATTTAAATTTGGGGCTCTTTTAACGGATCCGCCGACTTCGTGTAAAACATATTGTAAATTTTTTTAATTACACTTCCTAACAAAATAAATGGACGTGGTACAGTTTCTTTGATGGAAAAATAATGTTAATATATACGTGGAAAATGAATTATTTAGAAGTTAAGCGCACTTTTTTAATATATTTAAAGACGGTGCTGGTAATAAATCTGAAGTCTAAAGGCTTTAGTTATACTCGTAATTGCCTTTCCCGTCAAAATACCACCATAAACTTTAGAATATAGAAAGGTACCAGCTGTTGCCCGCAATTTAATATGTAAAGAATTCTTTCATCACGCGCGAGCGGGCACTATACCTAGTGCCATCAACCAAGACGCGTGATTTTGTCAAAATTGGACATTAATGACATTGTAATAAGAACCACGGCACGCGTCATCGTGAATGACTCTACCTATACAGAAATTTCGTGGGATAAGAACTATTAGGATAGTTCCTTTATCCTTCTCTGGGTATATCTAAGATTAATCAATTAAAGATTAATTGGAGCTCTAATTTTTAAAACTCTACTCTTATTTCTAAACCAGCGCAAGTTTTGACCACATTGAAACGCTGTTTTCTAGTGATGGGATTTCAAAGATTGATATATCCTGATTAGAGCTTATTTTTAACCCCCGACGTAAAAAGAGGGGTGTTATAAGTTTGACCGCTATGTGTGTCTGTGTGTCTGTCTGTGGAACCGTAGCTCTTAAACGGGTGTACCCAATTTGAATGCATTTTTTAAATTTGAAAGCAGGTTTTCTAGCAATGGTTCTTAGACATGTTTTATCAAAATCGGTTCAGCCGTTTTAGAGATATTGAACTTTGAAGTGACAATGTCGGGGATTTTCCAACTGGTTATCTTAGCCATAAACTTACGAAAAATTGCGATAGTAAATGACTATGAGTAACTATAGATCATAATAACACATTATATATATATATATATATATATATATATATATATATATATATATATATATATATATAATATATAAACATTGTTATTATTATTACATAAGTCTAATCCAGGGTTTCTCAAACTTATGGCTCCACGTACCCCTGTTAAAGTTTCTAGAAGACAGCGAACCCCAACCTGCCCCCCCGAAGAAAGTAATAAAATTGACTGTTGGAGATACTAAGGTTATTTTTATTTAAATCATCATCATAATATAATGTACCTATATTATTTATTAATTATTTCAATAAAAGGTAACAAATTTAGGTAAGAATCGTCTTGCCAACGAAAATACAAACTAAAACAAACAACAAGAAATAAGTAACTTTGGAGTTGAAATAAAAAAACAATCTTAATCATCGCGCCAGTCTTGCAGCCACCATCACGTAAACCTTGTCGCGAACCCTCTACCGTCGAATAGCGAACCCCACTTTGAGAAACCCTGGTCTAATCTAATGCAACAATATTAGCAGTTTAGCAGAACTGAAGAATCGGTAAAAACAAGAAATACCAGAAGACTTTTATTGTTTAGCAGATTTATCTCTTTGTACGTCAACATTCGTCTGCTAGTATTTAGCACAGCATTCTTGTTTTCCTCTACGCTGACGCATGCGCAAGCACAGTGTACTGCGGTTGATCATTGACGCTCCAGTCGTTACGTCGGAATCACAATCAATACTCCTGAACTTCCTGCTAAAGTTCAGAAGCTGACTAACTAGTAGTTGAAACACGTTTAGCTACAAAAATCAGGCTTATTTATTAATACAAGCGTTATTGTTAGGTACCTTTTTTGTTTTTAACCCCCGACGCAAATAGAGGGGTGTTATAAGTTTGACCGCTATGTGTGTCTGTGTGTCTGTCTGTGGCTCCATAGCTCTTAAACGGGTGAACCGATTTGAATGCGGTTTTTTTTATTAGAAAGCAGGTTTTTTAGCAATGGTTTTTAGAGATTTTTTATCAAAATCGGTTCAGCCGGGGTTTTTCCAAATTTTTGTTGTTTAGGTTAGATAGTCATATTAAATTATGTATATTATATTATTTGAATTAAGTACCTAATAAATAATCCTTTTTTTAAATCTTTCATTTCCAGAAAAAAAGACATTTAGAGAACAATGAGTGCTTTCTAGCAAACAAAATGTCGCAACATCGTCATGTATGCCTAGGAATTTAGTGATCTGGCGGATTTTACGATCAGCCGCCGACATTATAAATAAATAAATATAAATAAACTTTATTCAGTACCATAAATGTAACCACTGCTTACTTACAAATCAACTACACTAAATTGAGGCAAAATACTAAGTATACATAGTTAAGATAAATTTGTTTACGCCTCATTAGGTGCGAGTAAGCGTCTTCTGCTCCCCGTACTAGTATAAAACTGTATCACGGTGAAACAGTATTCGCCGTTCTCTTTAACTTACCTAAAATCTATTAAAGTTAAACAAAACTAAACATAACTATTTAATTACTTATAAACGATCACCCAAATGCGGGTAAGCGTAACATAAGAATGAGAACAAAAGATGGCAGGTAGTAACCATGCCGACAGTGACACAAATATCAAACGAATCATGCGATATTAATATTTCAGCTACCAGAAAACTCTCATTAGTCATTAACTTTGACGTTGTGCCAGTCAGCGGTGACTAGATAATAAAATCGTGTGGTTTATAGGTTCACAAAAAATTGTGGTACTTTTGATGAAGTGAGTTTATAATGTGTCTGTTTGTCCACAGAAAGCTGTTGACGTCCACATAGCCACTCCGGCCGTTCGCTCTTGCCCCGCTCCCACTACCCTACCAAGATTGCTGCCACCATGGGTCGGAAGAAAATACAAATATCACGGATCACAGATGAACGGAATCGGCAGGTTAGTATCATTTAGATATGAAAACCATGAATAATTTAAATTTGACAATAACCATACAAACAACAAACGGCTGGGGCCGAAAGGTTGTCGAGTGGAGACCGCGGATCGGCAAACGCAGCGAAGGACGTCCACCAATGAGATGGACTGGTTAAAGTCGCGGGTCCACGGTGGATACAAGCCGCTTCAAGGAATTATTTATTCCCACGACAGCAGTATTTGTATTATTATCTTTTACACTGAGCCACGTCACTTCTCCCTTGTCTATGGTTTTAATTTTTTTTTTCTCCGTCTGATTGGGGCAAAGGAACTGGCTCATGCATACATGTTTATTTAACGTTTGGGCTCCGCAGAAAACCAGCGTTGCTGCACATAATGTGCGGCAACACATGCTGAGTGGAGACCCTTTTTGGTATCCTGCCGTGTCACCAAGTAACATAGTTTTAGTGCTAGTTCTAGCCTTAGTTTTAGGTGGTACTTATGGAGTCAAAATAAACCTTTCTTTCTTTCTTCAAACCGAGGCAACTAGTGATCTATGGGGGAGGCCTATGTCCAACAGTGGACGTCCTATGGCAGATATGATGATGATGATGATGGTGCAAACAATGAGTAGTGTAAACACAGAAATCCGTGAAATACTTGTACAATCAGAGCCGTTCTAACTACCGATTTTGACATGAAGCAATATCATATGTTGGAACCGCCGCACCTCCGATTTCGCCCTCTATTATTTCAAGGAATATTATTAAAAAAATTATAAGCAATTCCGTAACTAATTACATATGAATATGTGCAAAGCGCCTCGTTCATTTAACAATGAATATTGACGGGTAATTACTCCTCGTATAATGATTTCCGGAATTGGAATAACGACTTATATCTAAACGTTGATAATACCTATATGAACCATTGCCTCTCTGACAGGATACACTTTAAAGTAATCTATAATATAAAAGTGAACCGCCTGAACGGAACAAAAAAAACGAGACAGAGCAGGATGGCGCTCTACAACACCATTTCGACACGTTTCTCCCAAACAACGCATTATTTCTTTGGAATTTTAAAGCAATTCGATTCTTTGACCTTGGGAATCGCGAAAAACTTAAGAAAATATGATATTGGGTGTGTACATTTTGTATGTTAAGCAAAATAAAATCACAAGTTCGAATTTCGAGCCAAAAACGAGCGATCTATGCCAGTGTTGCCATTCAGGGAAAAAGAAATCTATTCATTATCCTGCATTGCAGTCTGTAAAGCTCTTTACCCATTCATTGTCGCGCGCCAGATTACGCTATGCTTAGAGTCATGAAATTTGGTATGTAGATAGCTGGATGTCTGAAATAACACATAGGCTACTTTTATTCCAATATTCCCACGGGATAGTTGTTCTTAACACAACACCTCAACTACAGATCGAATAGTTTACGCGTGCGAAGCCGCGGGTAAACTCTAGTTATTAATAATCATTATAATCATAAACATTTGTCAAGCTTATAAACCAGTTTTTTAAGACCAAATTTGCATTTTTTTCACCAAGTAGTTATTAGAGGATATTTAACACACCAACAAACAGATTTTCTTAAGCAATCATTATTTCAATATGAAAATAAGAAGAGTACGTTTCTTGAAGTACAGTCGAACAAGTTTAATCATGGCCCAGGTGGAACCTTTGTGCTACTAATGTCATGTTGACATCTCATACTTTTCATCGTCAAGGAAATCGTAATGAAATTGATTATTAAAATGTTCCACCCTGGGTTATGATTAAATTTGTTCAACTGTTACATTGCAAAACGGTAAATAATGGCGCTTGGTAGGAAGATAAGTTATTCATCATCGATATTCACAGCACGGTCTGGTTAATTCGAAAAAAAATTACCTAAACTCAAAAAAACAACAGCTACTTTTGAATACCCCTACCATAGATTGAAAGATCAAATTTCAGAAGTAGCTACTTTTTAGGTAGTGAAGTAACGAGATAAAAGAAAAACGCCTAAGTCGTCCAGTTACATACTGGATGACTGCTAGTATGGTAATCAATGGTTTCATAAAACGTTGCAACGATGACAAATTGACCTTAACTCCGTACTGCGTCCAGATGCAGCGTATCAACTGCCTCTGCAAAACATTATCATAGGGGACAACGACCGCTCCCGCCTTATTTATTAATTACATGTACAACCAGTATCACTAGACCTCTCATGCTTAAGCCTTTAGGCGGCGATGGGCTCAAGATTAACTGGATTGAAACAAGAGACCGGCAGCTGAAATGAAAGTAGCGAAGGTCAATTTGGCTTCGTGTTAATGATTATGATTTGACATTGACTTGGAAGGTGTATGTCTTTTTACGGTGCTGATACTTAGATAGAGGAATTTTTAACCGACAAAACAAAACGGAGGAAGTTCTCAAGTCGATGGGTATATATATTTAGTAGTCCGATTTTGATAATTCTGTTTTTATTGGAAAGCGTATACCCCGAGGATGGTCTCATATAAATTTGGAAAATAAATACCTACCCTAAGGGTAAGGAAACAGGGGATGATTGATTGTTCAGATGACCAGGCATAACTTTGATAATTCTTCTTTTATTCGATAGGGATTTTCCTTGAAGTTAGTATTATATATGTACATTTTGAAAAAAAAAAGATCCCAAGGCTGGGAAAAAAGTATATAAAAAAAAACTACCGAAAAAACGGAAAAGCATTAAATAATAAACCTTTTATTTTTATTTAACCTTAACCTAGGTACTAGTTTGAAGTCGGTGCCTCAGCACTAGCCATCAGGAGTAAATAGATCAATTAGGCGTCTACCTGATGGGCTTCTACCACTCCTCTGAGCTCGTGCTGAGGCACCGACTTCAAACTAGTACCTAGGTTAAGGTTAAATAAAAAAAAGGTACATATATTATATTTTTTCTTTTTTATTTACATTGTAGTACTGAAGCTTGAATGTGCAGTCATCCACTACTGCTGCTCGCTGTTAGAGTTATGCTTATTTTTTGCAACTTTTTATTTATCACAATTGCATAGAATTTTGTCAAATAGTAGGTTTAAGCTTCGCTATGTAAGTATGTATGTGTATAAGTAGTTTTACTTACTTGGCTATTCATTAAAACTTGGCCTAATGATTGAGGATAAATAATACGAAAAGGCAAAGCTGTTCACTGTTGAAATCGAAAATTTCAATTTTCGATTTTTGGTTTTAATTTAACATTTTTTTATAGTTTTTATTTTAAAGTTCCATACCAAAGCTTTATGGATATTTTGTAAGATTCTGCACTAATACTCAATAGTACTGGTTTAAATTACATTTCTTAAGTTAAAATATCATTAACCCAAAAGGCCATCAATTATAATGACATGTAATATTCGTAGCATATTAAATAGTGAAATGGACACTGCGGTCAATGCATTCAGGAATGATAAACACAACCGTGACCCAATAAAGATTGCAAATATATTCACATTCAAACAAATTCATCCATTACAGAATCAATTATGGCATATCGTTATTTTTAGCAAGTGACATTTTGATTTATGCTGAATTTATTTGAACCCTTGCTCTTTCTACCATTATGCTGGTGCAAGCGTGGTGCGATTACCAACCGACCCACCTTACTTTATCAATGTCTGTGGTGTTACATTCTAACAATTTAATAAATAACCTGCGCAATTTTATGACAATACAACTTACCTCTACTAAATAAAGTTTTAAAACTATGTGGTCGTGCTTTCCATTATCCTTTTTATGCAGCCAGTTGTGTTTTTGAATCACATCTGTGAAAATTCCATTTTTATTCTCTATCAACTTTATCTGCTGACTTTCACGGACGTACAAATTAATAGATGTTACATTTTCGTTGGTAGTATCGTTAATGTAAAACTTATCCTGATAACATTATGTATACCTACATGTTATACGTGTAAGAATCAGATAGAGTATCACTCACTTGGGACGTTTAGCATTTACTCTAAGCGTTTTGTTAATGGGTAAAGTTAGCGTTAAAAGTAGCCGCACATTTACCTTGTCGCTTTATGCCATACGCAAATACACCATAAATGATTTAATGCGACAGAGTAAAAAGTTATTCGCTAATTTTGGTGCTGGCGTCATCCCCACGTGTAGCATTGACAGTCTCATGCAATACAATGACTTTTTAATGAACACCAACACATAGGAAGCAGTACAGAAAACACAAGTACCTACCTACCTATACAAGGTGTTAATTAAATAACTGTAAACCTCAGACAACCTAAAAAACCTAAAAAAATTATTGAATTTATTTTTGAATATCTTCATTATTTCAAAAGATATTGGTGTGATTTGCTAAGTCAGTAAGTCTACTGAATTTCTAACTCTACACTCGCATGATTTGTTTTTGTCAGTTGCGCTTTGACGTTATTAGAAGAAAATCACACAGTGACAGCAAACCGGCCAGTATTAAATTATTAAAATAGTAGGTATGCAACTTCGCTAAAATATTTAACTGGCGCCTGGCGTTGTAGTCGTAACTTTTAGATTGGGCACAATAAAAAAGGGATTTAAAAACACAAACTTAGCCTGATTTAAAACATAGTGTAATCGATTCTACTCTCGATTCCGAGCAAACGTATATAAAGTATATAGATTTTCATATGTAATAACAAAAACGTAACATCTTATTTCAGGTTACCTTCAACAAACGCAAGTTCGGAGTAATGAAGAAGGCCTATGAGCTAAGCGTACTGTGTGACTGTGAGATCGCTCTCATCATCTTCAGCTCCAACAACAAACTGTACCAATACGCTAGCACGGATATGGATAAGGTGAGCTTGAAAATCTTTTTTTTTATACATGCTGACCCCTACCTCACTATCTTTAGCTTCAGCTGACTTGTATTGGATGACGCCAATCGACCTAAGTTGCGTGAAATCTTTAACAATTTGTCGAAGTTCAATTTGACCTAAAACATTTTCGAATGTTGCGACGTATTTTACGATTCACAGAAGTGAAAACTGTGAATTGTACTAATCTGAGTCGGACGAGAGGATTTTGATATTTAGGTAATGCAGAAATGCGCCGATGACGTATTAAGACATTTATACGTTCGGTTCTCATACATTTTACCGTACTTAGATCATCCATTTTAATATTTTATCCGTGCTCTTAGGTAATCTGAAGTTCATAAACAATTGCTAAGCTTCTGATAGTAAAAGACGTCTGTCTTTATCTGTCATTTCAACATTTGCCTTCGCATAACGTAATATCTGCACCAAATTTCAAATCTATGTGTGATCAGTCATCAGATCAGTACAAATGGGTAAAATTTGAGATGCAAAATTATACCTAAGTACCTTAACAATCATAAAAACAAACCAATATAGTAAGTTAAAGAAAATACTTGTAAAAAGGAAGTTCTGGGCATTTCAAACGAGCATAAATGTAGATATGAATAGCTATAAATGTTTCAAGGAATTTTAACCGTGTAATCACGTTCACAGGAACCCACATCAGTTAAAGTTTAATTTAACATCGCAGCAGCAACAAATATAATGTTGCTAATTTAATCGATATCGGAGCTCTCAAATATAAACATTGCTAAGCTATTTATGAACAAGGGTCAGATTAAAGTGCCCAAAACCTACTATACTAGATTAAAGACCCGAGAGACCAAGCTTTACCCGGATTTTTATTTACATTATTTCAATTTGGCGGGTATTTTTTCTGCGTAAAAATTTGAATTTAAATAGTTAAATTAGTTTTCGATAACTACGGACAAGAAACTAAGGAGTCGAGTAAAAATGTATTTTAATATACAAAGCTACAATTCCTGATTTATTATAGCTACTTTTTCCCAGAAAACTGCGAATTCCCGTGCGATATGTACGAATTTTTCGACAGCAACTGCAGTGTTATAGTAAATGTAAACGCATGAAAATACCTAGTTTCTGAAGTTAAATAAAACAAATAATAAACTAAACAAAAACTTTTTAAAAACAATGACTTTTGTTAAAAAGGAAACAGCTAGCACTGAATGACGTAGAGCTGTAAATTTAAATGCTACTAAATGTATTTGAACCATCACAGACAGTCTTAAGAATATTAAAATGAGTGTTTAAAATACCCAGATTAAATGTTTCAATTATTTTTTAGCAAAAATTGTCGTTAACGATATTATACAAACTAATCTCTTAATTGACTATGTAGATGTATCAACATGATCAAACAAAACCATTGTAAAGCAATATGCGATTAACAAGCTTTTCTTTGGCTTAAAAATACAAGTCTGTTACTATTAGCAAATGACAAAGTCTTTAATCCGTGCTATGAAACCTGCCCAAACATTGGTAAACTTAAAGACATCATTATAAAATCGATGTACCTACTTGCTTGCCAAAACTGAAACTGGTTTGGGAACGTAATATCGTTCTTGTTTTTTTTGCGCAAGGCAACGCTTAGGATTGACTGTAAGTAATTAATTCTAAGTTGAAGAAGGTCATGGATTACATTGCTTCGCGTTTGCGATGTTTATAAAGTATTCGATTATGGTTTTACTATTCCGAATGTCAAAATAAAATTACTCCCTGTATCCTATATCTAAGTAACATCAAAAGCGTTAAACACAGTGAGTTGACAATTTTTAATATCGTGTTATGAGCTAAACCTTTCGTGCCTTAATAATTTCGCACTATAATTATTAAAGAACTTCAAAAGTATTGCTAACTTACTCCTAAGTTTTAGTAGTACGTTAGAGTAAGAGTGAAGATGATTTCACTACACAAAGCAGTAACCTTTAGAATATTCACATATTCTGACAAGTACCAAACATATAATGAAATTAATTGGAAGTATAACATACACTACCCTAATTTATGCTATAGATTCAGGATGAGTAATAAATTGACTGAAGGTTATGTCACTATCGGCTTGGAAACTACATCATAAAATATTCACCTGGATTTTGTACAATTACGTTTAATTGTGATGGCAGCTGGTATTGATTTGGCTACTCTAAAAGCTGTTCAAACTGTACAATCATTATAAGTACATATTACGGATATGAGCATAAATTTGATACTGTGTTTTAAAACCTTGAAAAGGGTACCTTCCGATACCAATACGTTTATTCTTACTTGTAGAAGTTTTGTGTTTTTTTTTTAGTAACAATTAAATTACTTCTTCGCTAGCAAAATTTCCCTAACCTCTTTTTTTATGAAAAGCAATAACAAATCTGTAAAAAGTAGATACGTTTGTTTGTGTCTGGTGAAGGTAAATGTCACAATGACAGATAAAGACAACAGGATGTTGAAGTAATAAATGCTCTACAAGCACTATAAAATATTAATAATGTTACCTAAATAGACGTTAGTAGTAAGTAGCGCGTTTGAGACGCGTTGAAAAGTCTTTAAAATTGGAGTAACAGAAAAAAACTGATATACAGAACCCAAAACATAAGAATCATCTACTAAAGTGGTAGCCAAATAACCAAGACATTAGACTTATATTGCAAAACAAAACTACTGCTATTCGATAAAACCACAATTTGGTGTCTAACTCGTTATTTGCTGTTACCAATTCAAGGTCTTATACGATCATCTAGGTGATAAAACACCAACGTTACGTAAATTATATCTACAAAAATGTTAGCCAAAATGGCATAAATGCCCCTACAGGAAAAAAGACTGTTAAATGCGAGTGAGACTCGCACACAAAGGGTTCCGTACCGCCACCGAAAATCACGTTGCTTTTATGGCATTTTTTTATTTTGTTTTTATTAGTTAGATAAATATTGGTTTTTATATCGTTTAGTAATTAGTTACACTATCTGAGAAAAATTTAAGTGTAGACCAATTATGATTCAATACACTCACAGTTCTGATATAATTACGGACCAACAGACGTAGGTACGTATAGACAACGGAGCAGTAGCAGAGTAGTAATAGGGTTGTACGGGTATGGAATCCTAAAAACAAAACAACAGTCGGACACTATAACCTCGCTTTTTTTAAGTCTTATAAAAATGGTTACTGAAAACTTATATAAATGTGTGCGAATAAAGTAATTTAATAATAGGTGTCATGAAATTTACCTAATTTTTAAACAAAATCACGCACTGCGCGTATTTCAAATTTAGCCGTCGTTTCAATCTTGCCACGGCTTTGTTTTTTACCCGACTGCCCGAAGGAGGGCTATTTAAATATACAAATATATAACAATGATATATTTTTTGAACGTAATGTTAATAATTCGTTTGTTTTCCAGGTTCTACTTAAATACACGGAATACAACGAGCCCCACGAATCCCTGACCAACCGGAACATCATCGAGGTACATAAAGTACGGCGTCATCTGTGTGCCAGTGATCGCAATGCAATGTCCATGCAAAATGACTTACCCCCTTAACCGCGTGCTTATACTGACACAACCCTAATGCATTAATAAACCCACCAGAGTAGTAAAAATCCCCGTAGAACTACCTTGTATAACTTTATATTAATCTCCTAAAACCCACCTTTCAAAGGTACCACAAGTGATTATAGTCACCATAGATAAACACTGGTTTCAGTCGAGCAGCATGTCCGTTTACTTCCTGTTAAACCCCAACCAGACACCAAGTTTATACATACTAACATTTTATAACATGACTGACTAGATACTCCAAATATTTATGTTACTTTTTCCTTGTACAGCATGGGTTTTGTAAATATTGTTGTGTTTATTTGAGCTAACCAGCGCGGCTACCTGACCCGCGCGAGGGTGAAGTCAGTTGCATCATTGCATTCGACACAACACACAAATGTACGCTAAAAAGTTTCACGTATTTACTACTTAGTAATACCGCTTTGTAGATTTATTGAACGCACTTTTGTTTCTGGCCCTCCACTACATACAATATTAGCGTCAAAAATATTTTGTTAACATTAAAACTATGAAGACTAATAGTGTGTAATGAGGGTGTACTCTAATTACTGCATGGCTTATTAATCAGTGGCAGACTTATTATTTTTGGCTCGTCAAGCCACCTGAGCTGGGTTCGCTGACACTTGCAGGCACTAACGAAGAAGGAGCATAAGAACGGAGTAATGTCCCCGGACAGTCCTGAAGCCGAGCCCGAATACAATCTGACGCCACGGACCGAGGCCAAGTACTCGAAGATCGATGAGGAATTCCAAATCATGATGCAAAGGAACCAGTTGAACGGAAGTCGCGTCGGTGTGGGAGTTACCGGAAGCAACTACAATCTGCCTGTGAGCGTGCCCGTCGGGAGTTATGAACAGTCTCTGTTGCAAGCTAGTCCTCAGATGCATACCTCTATCAGTCCACGGCCATCGTCTTCGGAAACCGATTCAGGTAAACCTTTATTTACTTGATACCATTAAGAAAAAAAACCACTTGCGTTTGTGTTTAATAATCTCAACTTGATAACAACCAGCTTGATCCATGCCACAATAAGCTTAACCGTGGCATCCATAATACCATGTTTTCTGCAAAATTGCTTTAAACTAATGAACAATTTGCATATTCTTTCAAAAGCATAGTATGATTTTTAGCTTTTTCCTAATCATCACTCTCTGCTTTTCAGTATACCCAAGCGGCGGAATGCTCGAGATGTCAAATGGCTACCCAGGCTCAGGGTCCCCGCTGGGGGCAGGATGTACCCCCTCCCCTTCGCCGGGTCCTGCGCCTTCCCCCCACCGGCATCCGCACAAGCCGCACGCGCATGCACCGCCGCCGCATCACTCGCCACGGCACAACAACTTGCGCGTTGTCATACCGAACTCGATGCCACCACCTCAGGACGACTTATCTTATTCTAGCGAAGTGAGTATCTTTACAATTACATCCCAATGTTTTAAAGCCCTTTTTCTGGTTTTGTTGTCCGAAGTGACTACTAGTTCTAAAGCTTTTGAAACGTTAGGATTACGGGAAGTAAAGAAAACATTAGTACATAAATGACGTGAGTATCTTATGATGAATGTGTGTCAGAATCACAAAAAATAGCTTGAGATAAAATCTCAACTGCCACTCCATTTAGAATGATAAACTGAACAATCTTCGAAGCAAATGAATCAGATGTCGTGTCTCATTTTGATAATCTCAAAAAAAAAGGCATCAAACTATTTAATGTTAATGCGCTGTTGTTCCAACCCGTAAAATGCTTTGCTGGTCTACGAAGGCCTTTTCGAATTCTTAACAGAATACCGTTAACAGCGATTTTAACACACATTTAGTATTTATCCATCACACTTGCTCGTAAACAGTGTCGAAACATGCAGGCTACCTTGGTTGCAATTCCCCAAATAAAACCCTCGACCTTAATGTGCTTGTCATGAAACCCGTGGTCGGTAAATGAGTCATTGCCCGTACTAATTTTCTTGTCATGAAGCCCAAGGTCGGTAAATGAGAGTGATACTGCATGTTGCGGAGGCTGGCGCTGCCAAGGGCGTAGTCAGCGGTATCGGCAATTTTTGAAAAATATTAGTTTTTCTTTTACAAATACAGTTTTACTCGCAAATGTGTTGAAAAACATTGTATGTCGCACGGGCGGTGCTAGAATTACGAACATCGACTCATTAAAGCTCTCAGTCTTAAACTTCGGGCTTCTAATAGACTCTCGTTCGTAATTCCTTGTTTACCGCCCTTAAGACACCATGTATTTGCATAACATGTTGTTTATATTCTCAATGGTATAAAATACAACCACGAAACTTGCATTACATGCAAATTTGATGTTTATTTTTTCAGACACCACTAAGCTATTCAGGACTCGGCAATTTTGGACCACAGGACTTCAGCATGAGCGCGGACATGGGAATCGGACTATCATGGGGAGCACATCAATTGCAGACACTACAACACAGCAGGTACATGTCTGTGCCCAATTTTGATTCCTACTTATTCGCTTTTTAATTTTGCTTTATTAATTCGGTGTGTTAAAGCCAAGAGTCAGTTCTGAGCTGATCAACAAAAAAAGTAGACTTTAAAAAAATACTCCAGGTTATCAGAGCTTCTTTTATGATTATTATTGAAATGGGCAGTTGTTTTTTTATGTGCAACCGTGAGAACGAGTAGGTATGATTCTAATCTAACTGACGAGAAAAAAAAATAGAAAAACAACTTCACCGTGACAGTGACATCACTGCCGTGACCAGGATTCGAACCTGGGTTACTACGGCCACAACGTAGGGTCCTAACCACTAGACGATCACGGCTATCGAAGCTGGTGACTGATACAACGAAATCAATGGACACTTGCCAAAATTCCATTCACTTTCGATCTCAAATTGGTCTTGCGTGACTGTTCTCGCGGTGAAAGATAATTTTAATTATCAACGAATTTAACAGATGGCGTGTCTATGATTAAAAAAAAGTTGATTATTCAACTTTCAGAAAAAAAATAGTGTTTTTGAAAAAGGAAGTAAGTTACAAAGGAATTATCATCAGTCTTGGAGTTCGTAGTGTAACCCAAAAAAAATGTGAAACTGTTTTGTGAAAAAAATTTATCAAGCAAAGGTAAAATATCAAATTTTACAGAAACAAAAGCTTAAAAAAGAATTTATGAATGAAGGGCCAAGGAGGAATAAGTTTTTTAAATATCTAAACACACCAAAAAAAAAAAAAAACTCCGCCGCGACAGTGCATCACTGCCGTGACCAGGATTCGAACCTGGGTTACTACGGCCACAACGTAGGGTCCTAACCACTAGACGATCACGGCTACCGGAGCTGTTAACAGTGATATCCAAAACAACACTCACTTTGCTGATCGTTATTCTACTTTTCCTCAAACTGGTTTGAATAATACATCGGTATCTGATCTGTAATATTGTACTTGATATTGCTAATGCTAATTGATAATTGTGTAGATCAAACGATTACTAATTATAACTGGCTATACTGCAACAACTCAAAAATGTCCATATGCCTATTATAACTGTATTCTGTGTTCTAACTTGTGTAAGACAAATGTTCAGTTCACCGTCCGTTAAAGTTTTTGTGCTAACAAATTATGAAGAAACTAGCTTTTGCTCACGGCGAATTCGGTTACCGCGCGCTGTTTCCTCAGGAACTGTGCATTTTTCCGGGATAAAAAGTAGTCTGTATACTGGCCCTGGCCCATAAACTATTTCTAAGCCAATAATCACGTCGATCCGTCGCTCTGTTTCGACGTGAAAGACGGACAAACATACAAACACATAAACACACACACTTTCGCATTTATAATATTAGTATGGATTATATGAAGAAATAACTAGACGTATAGAATCATATTTATGAGTAGGTACTTACTATATACTGTATTCAGTTAACTAAAGTGGGTGAACCTTATTTCTTATTATGTCATATATTTAGGTTTTTTACCAAGATGTATTATTTGTTGACACAATTGCAATCTTTCGTATCTTTAACTTCACTTATCTTCTGATTATGAACTTCTGATTGAGAAGCACAGGTTGCCAATTTCAGTCACAGATAAAATAGATTACCAATATTAGATATAAAAAAATTTTGCTCCGCCGCGACAGTGCATCACTGCCGTGACCAGGATTCGAACCTGGGTTACTACGGCCACAACGTAGGGTCCTAACCACTAGACGATCACGGCTATCGGAGCTGATACCATAGCTGCAAAATCAGCGCTTGCATTCTTAGTTGCGCGAACAAGTTTACCAGTTCTGCTAGACCTTCCCTGCCCCTCGCGCTTGTACCAAAGTTAAGCGACGGAGGGGTCATTGAGAATGGTAGTAGGTGTAACCAAAAAATGTAGTTCACTTTCGATGCCGGTTGCGCATGAGTGCCCTCGAGCTAATTGCCCGCCCGCATGCAGAGGTTATCAGATGCGGGATAGTTAAAGTCTTTCATTTGTTCTAATTAAAATTGCAATACGATTAAGTACAAGTATTGTTGTTTGTACAAGCTCTGATAACTATGAAGATGAAATTTGATACTCAAAACAAATGCATGTTTTTTAAATGTGTTTGAATTATAAAAGCATGGCATACATAATAACAATTATCGAACTGACCTGTTTACTTTCGCGGGGTAAAGGAAGTCCCACTTTTATTGATATGAAATGTATACTGACACTCTTTTAGTACCTATGTTGATTATTAAATGTAAATAATTTTAATAAAATCATCCATTTGACCCCATCAGCGTGGTCCCATTTTTTTACTTACATTAATACATGTACTTTCCAATGATATGCTAAACCAGGCGAAAAAATAATAATATGCACGAGTAACTTAGCAGAGATTTTAAAATGACAAAGTTCCCAATATAACTTTATGACTGATCGTCTGTGACCACCATTTTAGCCAAACTAAACAAAAAGTTCCATTTTGCTCATGTTGCTTCTCCATCCACAGTAGCAGCTTGCCGGTACTCGGTGGAGGGGGTACCCCCCCGCCGGCCGCGTCGCCTAGCAACGTGAAGATCAAAGCAGAGCCAGTGTCGCCCCCCCGCGCGCCGGACCATCTCCACCGCGCGCCACCGGCGCCCGCGCCGCAGCCCGCCCACCTATCTGGAGTCATTGATGGTGTGTACTCTAAGCCTAATAGAGGTAACTTTGTAAACACTATTTCGATCACCGCTTTGTCATCGCTTCTTCATTCTGGGTTGGTCCGTTTCATACAGCTATCTCATATTTTTTGCATTTTAATAGTATTAAGTTCGAATTCTTTCATATTGTTTCATTTGCAATCAAATAAGTATTGTTGGATAAAACCATGCCCCTTTCAGAACACCATACCACGTAACAACGTTGGCTAAGAGTTACTCTTTTACTCGTAACAAGCGTTTGAATGGGAAAGTAGCTATTTACCTATCTGTGATGATAAGAAATTCTTTTGTTACTCTTGGTTAGTGTCCATTTGAAAGCATTTGCTATAAAATGAGCATAATTCAGAGAGAACTGATGACAATTCCAGGTTCAGTAACGTCAAGTAACATGGGCTCCCCGGCCGGGCAGGACATGCGGCATGTCCCGCTAGACTACGAACAGCCCCACTCAAAGCGGCCGCGGATCGAGGGCTGGGCCACATAGCCCGCCTATGAGGCCTTCGGGTCATACTCGAGGCCCCTCCATCCGCACTGCTAAGCCCGCAAGCCGCCAAGGCCGCCGCGCCCGCGCCCGCACGGCCCCGCGACTTGTGCATGGTGCTCGATTGTGCTAACGTTCCAAAAGTCTGCATACAGGTGCAAGAATCAAAGGTACTCTAAATTTTGGCACGGTCCACATTGTACGCGGTACGATCAAATCTCATAACAAACGAATTTTATCAAGTTCAAATCGTTGAGATTTCAAAACTTTGTTACGATTTCTATAGGAATCGATATGTAAGAGATAGTTAAATGTTCAATCACAACCCTTATAGTTAATGTAATTCATAATTGCACGATGCAAGTACACTTAAATGTTAAGATTTGGACTGCGCTCGGAGCTATCTCAATTTTCACCACTCATCTAAAAGTCTATGCGTCGTATTTTTTAGTACTTTGCGACCAAAGGAGTGCCAGTTTAAAACTTGCACGAATGTTTTCTTGAGCATTTGTCCGAGCGTGGGCCAAGTGTTGAAGCATAGCTGCCACCTTTTCAATGTTATACCGATGAATGTTACATATAAGTACGTACATTAAAGATAGATTCTATTCCCCTGTATATAGATAACATTAAATGTGCAATCCGTGCCATTGTCTGTTTAGCTTAAAGTTAGTCAATTTAAAATCAGTGACTTTGTTATAAACAGTAAAGAATGAGCTGTCAGTCGCAGCGGCGAGCCGGAGTTAGTGCGCGAACTATACCGAGTGTCTAGTGTGAGGAACACTAAAACTGTTGACTTTTGTGTTAGTGTTTTAAAAAGTTTTTTGTGCCATTTTAAAATTATTATAATAGTGTGACATCCGAACTTTGAATCTTGTTAAATAAGTAAGCGTAGTGTCATCACAGAAGATAATAAATTGTATATTGTAAAATCTACTTTATCTATTGAGATATTTATACATGAAAAACATAATGATATTTACATAATATGTATACACGTCCCGTTAGGAACGAATGTTACGTAAGTAGGTAATGTTAGCTAGATTCGAATGTAAAGGTACCACACAAAGCTTTAAAATTTCTTATGATAACACTCGCACTTTTAAGCACTTGTAAGTAAACAAACACAGTAAATATAATGGATATACCACAGACTTGTATCACTTTTAGTGACATAATTTCGTCATTTTGAACGAAAAATGTTTTTATTTTTGCATAAATACGTATCACTTGTTTTCCTTGCATAGTTGCCAGTGCAAGAAGTTTTAAATCCAATCTAAATATTTATTCCCTGTGCGGGCGTTTCTAATTTTCAGACCAAAATTTATCGAGTCAATTTTATAAACTTATCATACCATTTTAATAGTTAGTTTAAGTTTGGATTCCGTACAAAATGGATCATAGGCCGACAATATTATATTTAATTAAGATTAAATATATGCCAATGATTAAGTTATGACTGGAAAATGTCCTTTGACCAACATGCTCTACGCGATGTATCACATGTTTCTTAATCATTTTAGATTAGATACTTATCCAACGTTATACTAAAAACATGTGCTCTGACATCCTTATCGTTTTTGTATGGAATTGAAGCGTTTACTATCTACTTGTTATGTATAATAAAACCGTATCTAGTGGGTATCGTCAGAAATTTAAGGAAACAGCAAGGTTGTTGTACATCTTTTATTTTGTTAATGTGATCTGAAGTTTTTTTATGCTACTTATTTTTTTTTATAAATGGAGTAGTCGTAGATATGAACAAATGGTGAAGGATAAACGGACCTTCAATGTTAAAAGTACAGACACACGATTGTAATATTGATTATAATAAGATATTGGTTTCATGAGCTAAATATTTTGGTACTGCACTTTATTACATAATCCGCCCTCTTGTAGATAAATGTTGCTATCAGAATCCTTTGTCTGATGGTTTAAGGTAATTGTTGATCATTGTAATCGTCCAACTGTACTCTAGGGTCATCACCATAAATCGTACGGATGCATGCATATTTCTCGCCTCTATCTGCCTGTAGACTGTCCAAAGATCCTTCCCCACCTCCTCTCTCCTCAACTCGTCTCACTGTAGATGCCTTACTCACAGTGCCTAAATGTACCACATTTTTACCATTTTGTACCAAATTTATACGATACGATAGCATTTATGCTTCAATATTTTTCACATCCTGGTAAATGTAAGTCTTATAAGAAATGTTGAATTATATGAATATGACCGTAGTGTAAAGACAGTCGATGTTCGTTGTGTTGTGCCCTCGTGTAAATAGAGCCTGCGGTCTAAGTTAGGTCACTACGCCGACTATTGACACAGTAAAACTGTTAATGAAGTTAATGTAAACGTTGTGATTGTAACTGTATAAAATACTGTAAGTGGAGAGCAACTCTACAGAATTGGTGTTAACGATACTTAGAATAATCCTTCAAATCACAGTAACAAAATGTTAATGTAATAGTTGTTGAATTTGTACAGGGAAGTAACCAGTTTCGACGTTCAAAAGTCTGAACACATAAGAAATGTATTTTCGCATTGTAAAATAATATACACGATTAGTATTTAACGAAGTAATATTTTAATACCTGAGCATAATTAATGTTGACCCTTTAAGAAGGCATCCGTTTCCACCTCGTGTACAGATCTCTCACGATGAACACTCACGAAGGCCCTCCAAATTTTGTAATTGTAGTTTTAAACGTATCCGTACGACAAGTCTATGCGTGCGTAGCTCGAACGTGTCCTCAGTCGCAAGCGTACCGTCAGTCACGCACACTGAGACTATGACAACGTGTAAGTACGAGGTTCACTCGTGCATATTCATTGATAATTAGCTATGGAAGGGCGCGCCTTCATGAGTGAACAGATCTATAATGTAAGTGCTATCCGCCTGCTGAGGATACACTGTTACTCCTTCTGTTATCAAATTCTAAATTGTGTTGATTGAACTGTGGATCGTTCGTTCCTATTCGTTCCTCTTTCTGATGTTGATGCGCTTCGTTGGTTAAAATTTGCTCAATCAATATTTAATGATGAAGCGAAACTTTCAAATTAAATCTGATTATGTCCCGAGCTACTGTTGTTGTATTCCCGGGTGCGTGGTAACGACGTTACTGCAAATTTTATTGTAGTACTTAAGTATTTGTTGCATTCTCAAAATACGGGAGAATTAGTTATGTCATAATAATGTACAGAAGTCATGCACTATGGTGTTACCTAAATACCTATCATAGAAACTGATGCACTGAACAAATGTCCAATGACGTTTATAACGTACCTATATTAAAGTATGCAGTTAAGTCCAAAATGCTGACTTAGTGGTAATAATTGCACAAATCGAAATGATTATTTCGGATAGCTCGATGGCTAATACGTTTTGCCGCATTGGAATTGTTACTGTATCACAAAACGATATCGGAGTCAGCATGTACCTATTGCTGCAAATCACTTAGCCATCGGTTTAACTGAAATCATGTTTCAATCAAAGCTGGTATTGGGAGCATAATTTCCGGGTTGTGAGGTTTGCTATCGGAAATGCGTGCAAGATTTATTATTAATTAAAATATATTATTATAGTATTCCTCTGAACGCACAACCGTGTTGCGATTATTGTAAATGGTTTGCTTGGTTTGTTTTGTAGTCGTACCTACTTTTGTGTATGTTTTATCTGTATATTCAAACTGTGAGCCAAAAGCAAAGAGTTCTTTTTTTAGTTAACTTATAGGATGTTCATTGCATTTACAGAATGTAGTCATAAGTTTAAAGTATGCATCTGAGATCAGGTTTTGGTTTCGTGGCAGTAGTTGTAACGGTCCTTAAGTATGTTTTCTCTGCCTTTGCTATTGTTTCACAGCTTGCGACAACCTTCATAGGATATAGGAATATAATACATATCCTTAACGAATACTCAGTCGATTTCACATCCTCCTTAATATCAGTTGTGCAATACATATATGTATCAAAATGCTTAGGTAGGTATTAGGTATACTTTCGTTTGAATTTACAAAATAATGCAAACTCTGTTGTATTTTATCGATATTTTTACTGATAATGGGGGAGCTGCCGGGAGTTTTCTGAACCAGCTCCCAGGGATTAAGTCATAGTTGTGTAATTATTTTAAGATAAGGCCGGGCCAAATATTGCATTAATTTAGGTCTAACGGCGCCTTTATTTCTGTGTTGGGCAGCCATCTCTGCCTTTGTATAAATTGTACGATGATGAACAACTCAGTGGAAGAATGAGATATTAATGTTTGTCGACAGTGTTAGAAAATTGTTATAAATTATTTTGATGACTGTTTGAAGGATAATAAAGAGTTGGATGTCAGTTGATTCTAAATTATTTATCTCATTAGTAAATAAAACCTAAACAAAGCTAAAAGCAAGGCAATACAAATATTCTTTATTGCACACCACAGATCAGTAAAAAACAAGACAAGTGCGATCATTTATTACGCATATTCTTAGTATTATTAGATACCTCTGACCTTACAAGTAATATGGCAAAACAAAAGTCTGTGTATTGACATCTGAATGTTAAGGTTCAGATAGATGAGCACCAAAAGCCCCTTTAGAAGCTGTCGCTTGCCTCTGACTATCTGTCAACTCGACACCTGCTGTAGACTTAACCCTTCTTCTGCTCTCATCTTTCTCAAATATCTCTTTGACTTCTCTATCGATGTCAACTGAGCTTGATCTTCGGGAGTCCCATCCATCGATGGAAAAACTGTTATGGATACTAATATTTTCCTTGGTCAAATTAATAATTGTACCTTCTAAACTGTCTGTGGAATCTGCGCTTGAGGCTCTGTCACCACTATTTGATATTACTTTGATTTCACCGTCATTGATGTCGGATTTAGGTGTAGCTATTAGATGTTCTCTAGAATTTGCTGAGGTTGGAGCATCTTCTTTCTTTCTCAAACGACATTTTTTAGAACAGCCTCCCATCCATTCGGAAATCAACGCTGAAGCTCCTAGAATGAAACCAGCAGCCAAAAGTAGGAACATGCCTTGGGTGTCTGCTAAAGTTAATCCTTTCTCTTCCACTGACACGAAGTTTATTGACCCTGAACTGGCCTGTAAAATAATCAACATTAGTTTTTACAATGATATTGTATTGTACTGTACGCTATATAAAAAACCGGCCAAGTGCGAGTCGGACTCGCGCACCGAGGATTCCGTATAAATATTTTTATTATATGATGTAACTAAAAATTTACGGTTTTCGCAACTTTTCCTTTATGTGTGCTATAAAATAAGTTGTTGTCGTACCAAATTTCAAGATTCTGAGTTCACGGGAAGTACCCTGTAGGTTTTGATTTCCTAGCGAGTTTCGAAAATTTGCGGCATAAACGGCTGTATCTTTTGATTGCGTTGGCTCAGAAATTTGATTTTTTTACAGCTCCAAGGTACAGTTAACCTGAGTATTTGATATAAATTTGAGCTTGATACATTTACGCGTTCCTGAGAAAAAGGGTCTTGACAGACGGAAGGACGGACGGACAAAGAAGTGATCCTAAGGGTTCCGTTTTTTCCTTTCGAGGTACGAAACCCTAAAACAGAAAAACAGATACATGTATGGAGTAAATACATAGAGTAGGCAATAATAGATATTATCGCTTCAGAGTAATCTCTTTCATCCGACCTTTTACAATGGAAAGAAGAAAAGGAATTAATTTTTATTTGAAGCAGGTGTTACAGTTATTAACAACAAATATTGGTATAAATTAGGGATTCCAATACTGGGATCCGTCTGTTATTTATTACATATTACAGGTATAAAATTGACTACAAATTGCCATGTAATGTAATTATTCACATTTTAATGCACTTCATAAGTAATATTTTATCAGACTAGTATTCTTTCAAATACGAATAGGTGAAAGGTACCTTAGTTATGTTCTTATTTAGATTATCTTGTTTTATTTTTTTGCACACAGTACTTTCTAAAAAATAAAAGCATAATTAATATGTATACGGTAAAAATCATTTGGTATAAAAGACTGATTATAGGATACGGAGTTGCTGACTTGTTAATTGTTAAAATTAAAATCCCATCAAAACATAAATGTGAAATGAGAGCCAAGTTCAATATTATAATATATGCCTTGATTGTTGACTTTAACGACAAAAGAAGTGAGATCTAAATGGGTGTAAAGTTCAGTCAGTCCTGAAATTTATTTATAACGATATAAAATATTTTATAACAACTTGAAATATCATTTATTCTTATAACTTAGGATAATATATTGAAACCTAAGGTCTGACTAGGCTGGTTCTCATAAATACGAATTATTATTAAGTACCTACTAAAATATTACAATTTGCGAAGGCTATATATAACTCGTATATGAAAGCTAGCCAAGTCCGACCTTAGACTTCAATGTATACAATATATCTACCTTAAGTTATAAGAAGAAATGATGTTTTAAGTTGTTATAAAATATTTTATATCTTTATAAATAAATTTCAGGACTGACCATTGAACTTGGCACCCATTCAGATCTTGCTTCTTTTGTTGTTAAAGTCAACAATCAAGGCATATATTATAATATATTGAACTTGGCTCTCATTTCACATTTATGATTTGATGGGATATCATTACTTTTTGTACAGAAATAATTGAATTTAAAAAAAAATACTAGTTTCTGATTTATTCCTTTGTATTCATCCAAATACCTATCTGGATGCCAAATTTGAACTTTATCTATATCTATCTGTATCTATCTGGAACTGGGTTAGAATTTTGATGTACCTATAGGTGAGTCAGCGATAAAAATGACGATTTTTAGATGTTAATATCAAAATAACCTATCCTACCTAAATACCTATCTAAATAAGTTTGGAGCACATATGTATCTCACAAGTCTCAACAAATGAGCCAAATGACATGTTTATGGGTAAAATTACACACGGTGCTGCTCGCCAGTTCTGTTAGCTTGAACTTGGCTTGACACGCTACCGCGTGTCTAGATTTGTTGTTCGTAATATATAACATCATTTTCAACTAAAGACTGTTTTTTTTATTGGCTTTTTCATCGAAAATGTTAAAAGATAAAGAAAAAATGATAACTGACGGTATTAAAAAAAAATTGATACACCTACTTCAATACCAGGATCCGGGATCCCGGTATTGAAAAAAATACTCCGATATTAATACCGGTATTGAAAAAGTCCGGTATTTGGAAGCTGTAGTATAAATAAGAAAATATACATCCATCCTATATACGTCCCACAGGCCTCCTCTCAGAACAAGAGGGCTTGGGCCGTAGTTCCCACGCGAATGTAATGGCTACGGAACCCTATTTCGGGCGTGTCCGACACGCTCTTGGCCGATTTTTTGCTTTTTACTTTTTTCAGCGGTTTAATTTTTTGTTAAAAAGTTTAGTATTTTTTTTTAATTTATATGGGACCAACTTCGAGGTAAACCCTATACAATAAAAAAAAATGAAAATCCGACTACTCTGTAAAAACTTATAAATGTTTATACTTTGACGTCAACTTGAGAACCTCCTCCGTTTTTTTTTCGTGGATTAAAAAGAAGACCATACGTACAGTATACATTACAAAACAAACAATGATAAATCGCATCATATTAATAAATAAACGAACTAGGGGAGACCGAGGAGAGTTGTGACAGAGGACAGCGTCGATTTTTTGGAACTTATTAACTGGTACCAACTCGCAATAGCGTGTGTTTTTTATTCAAGTCTCGAGCTATCAAACGCGCGCTATTACGAGCTCGCTAGCAGTTGATAAGCTCCCCAAAATTGACGTTGTCACTACTGCTCTCCTCTGTCACAACTCTCCTCGGTCTCCCCTACTTGTAATACACAATATGATAGGTTTTTATCCACCTATTACTGAAATAAAAACGAATGTTTTGCTAAAACATACAGCTAGTCGTTTCCCAGAGGGACTGCGCTGCATCTCCCATCTAACTTCGTTCACGATCTTGCTAATCAGCCCACTCTGTGCCATTCTAGCGATATCGCCACTTAGCTTTTCCGAATATATCGAGTTGTTTGGGAAACTCAAAGATACACCGAATGGAACAAAACATTGGTCAGAAATATGTAGCACTGCTCTCTTGTTTCTGGAAATAATTCAGAGTTTATCTTTAATAATACCTATAACATGTTTGATTGTCTGTTTAATATAAATCTATGTTCCGTACAAATTTGCAGATATATCTATGAATATCTAGTGTTAGCAGTAAACCTTGTAAAAAAAACGATTTTTAGAATTTTCTTAATTGTGCTTTAAGAGCCACTTTCATACCATATTTCAAGTTTCTAGACAGTCGGAAGTACCTATAGATGTTTCGGTTTCGGCAATTTGTTTAGAAACAAATTTTTAATGACTACTTTGATTGTGTTGACTTAGAAGTTTGATTTGTTCACGGGGTAGCAGAACCTAAGTATTTGAAATTAATTGCAGCACCTCAACGTGATCCTGTCAAAAAAGAGTTGAGCGTTCCGTTATTTATTTTAAGAGTACCGAACCCTAAAAACTTATATTTACTAATCGAGTGACGTATCTAAAATAAACATACTTTTTATTTTTAGATAAACTTGATTGAATAATGTATTCTAGTTCAGCTTTTGAACCCAGAAAGGCAAATGGCAGCAAGAAGAATGCTTTCGTGGTATTCCTAATGCCAGATTCGACATCTGGTACTAGCTGTACCTTCTTCAAAAGTTTATTGGTTTGCTGATCTGACGAGTTCAAGAACCATTTCTCCCAACCTCCACGATCTAAAAAAAGGATTTTTTATTAAATTATTATTAATTTCATTTTCATACATAACCCCACGAAGTTATGAAAAAAAAACTTGACAGACAGACACGGATGGACAACGTAATGATTCCATTATGTTAGAGCTCCATTTTTTTCTTCTGAGGTACGGAATAAAATAATTAAGTCACGGAAAACAAAACTTTTCAACCAAATACGTACCTATACGTAGAAACGCTATGTTAATATTAAATATGGATAGGTACATTCAACGATTGAAAATTTAGAAGTAAAATAATTTGACAAAAGAAAGATGTCAATATTAAAACATTAAAGGAAACAGACATACCTAAAGTACCCACTCGATAAAAGCCATCCAGTAATTGCTGTATGGTGTCAATCGTTTCAGGAAACACTGGTAAAGTCACGAAGGCAATGATTGAACCGGTGTAGCAACTTGTAATAATTATTGTGAACACCCAGTACCAACCTTCAAATAAATATTAGATTCAAATAGCTATTAAACATAACTACAACTCAGAAAAGCTCAATAACCTTTGTTGCTTGTTGCTTTAAGGTATTACAATACATACAAGGTGTTAATTAAATAACTGAAAACCAGAGAGTAGTTTGTTCAAAATCGAGAGTAGAATCGATTATACTATGTTTTACCACAGGTTGTGTTTGTGTTTTAAAATCCCTTTTTAATTCAATGTTTTAGCGAGGTTTCATACTATTTCGATAATTTAATGCTGGCCATTTTGCTGTCAGTTTGATTTTCTTCTAAAAACGTCAAGCGCAATTGACAAATACAAATTAGAAATCAAGGAGAATTAGGTATTGACTTAAAAAAACATATGAACATTTTTGAAATAACGACGGTATTCGAAAATAAATGCAATAAAAGGTTTACGATTTATGCCGTATTAAAAAAAACTACTTAAGTACTAGATCTCGTTCAAACCAATGTTTGGTGGAAGTTTGCATGGTAATGTAAATCATATATATTTTTTAGTTTTATCATTCTCTTATTTTAGAAGTTACAGGGGGGACACACATTTAACCACTTTGGAAGTATCTCTCGCGCAAACTATTCAGTTTAGAAAAAAATGATATTAGAAACCTCAATATAATTTTTGAAGACCTATCCATACCCCATACATATGGGTTTGATGAAAAAAAAATTGAGTTTCAGTTCTAAGTATAGGGAACCCCCAAAATTTATTGTTTTTTTTTCTGTTTTTGTGTGAAAATCTTAATGCGGTTCACAGAATACATCTACTTACCAAGTTTCAACAGAACCTATAGTTCTTATAGTTTCGGAAAAAAGTGGCTGTGACATACGGAAGGACAGACATGACGAATTTATGAATTTCCGTTTTTTGCCATTTGGCACGGAACCCTAAAAAATGTTTAGGCTGTCTGAGGTTTTCAGAGTTTCATTTAATTAACACCTTGTATAAAAAAACTATCTGCTTTTATAAAATAATGAAGGTCTGGCCGTCTCGGACTCTTGGTCTATGAACTAAGAATCAAATTTGTTGACTAGGCATTTAAATAATTATAAACAAATAATAGGTACCGATTAGAAGCCTCGTTGTAATCTTCGTAGTTTTACTCCATGAGTTTTTTCCAACGAACGTAAAGCAGTTGGTGAATGTCCCAAAAACGTACCAAAACATATTTTCAACTTCTCCACTATTATGCAACAAATGTCTTAAAGTATGCTTATCTGAGAAAGCCAAAGGAAATATACCGAAAAGATACGTCAAAGTAAGAGCCAGCCAAACATGCCAATGAAATGGACCAAGAATAGCTCGATACCTGTAAAAAATATTTCTCATACAGGCACTGGATGTCAGTTTCACTATGTATAATGTAGAGTACGTAAACATTCTTCGTAACTGTTAAATACTATCTAGTGAAAAATGAAATGGAGAAAAAAGTGCATAACACAAACAGAGCAGAAGACATAAGGCCGTAGGCACAACGACATTATAAAGCATACTTATACCTATCACCTTTTTAACTGATTTCATTGAGAAATATGGTCATTTCTTGAAAGTTTTTATTTTATTTCCAATGCTCATTGAACATTTATCCCACAAGTAATACCACATAACTTTTGGGATAAGCATTTAAAAAAAAATCTGACCACTTTCGGGTTTCCGATTAACATAAAATTTTGCCATACTTATGTAAATTTGGCGACTGCATACAGCAATCCGATTCCGGTAGTGAAATTCTGTTTGACGGACCGTGATCATTTTGGGAGGAGGGAACCATTGACCGGTTTATGGTCTCGACTTGAAACTTGGTACAGTCAGCATCAAAAGTAGCGGATCATTTTTGTACTTTGTCGCATGGACACATTGACAATCTTTAGTGTTTATTAGGTACGTGGCTGTAAAACGACAAAGTACGAAAGTGTACAGCTACTTTTGATGCTGACTATACTGTACCGTTTTAAACTTTCGTGATTTTCACTCATAGTCAATAGCGTGATAAGTCCCGTTTGTGGTATGCTTACTGTACTGTTATGTAGTTTGAATGCCAATGCAAGTATAGTCAATAACAAGTAGAGTCAGCAAAAAAAGATTGTATTAACCCCTCGTATTAAAATAAGTACATAATATTATGATGATTTAAAAAAAATAGGCTTAAATTTGGCTCGGATCCGCGTCCTTCACATACCGGGGGTAAAGATGAAATTTTTATACATATAATAATGACGTCTGATAATGTGACAGCTAGTTTTTTTATAATGGAAGTCCCGACGCAGACTTTGCTTACCTTGGTAATGCTGTCGACATTAGTGTCACAAATACAGCGCAGTCCTGAGAATGTGGATAGCCTATGTCCATATCTCTGATTCTTTCACCAGTTACATATAAACCCGCTACTCCTATGTCAGCATGACCAGACATAACTTCCTTTGCTACTGCATCCCCTGACCTAAAAAAAAAAAACATTTAGTACGAACTATACGAAAGGTTCTGGGCTAAAAAACTCGATAACAATCGTTTTCCCAGAGATAAGACCAAACTAGATCGATTTTTCATCCCCGAAAACCCTTACATACCAAATTTTATCAAAATCGTTGCAGCCGTTTCCGAGATCACCGAAATATAATATATATACAAGAATTGCTCGTTTAAAGGTATTAGATTTAAAAATCGCCCCGTCAAAGTGTGCTAATCAAAAACCTCAGCGCACAAAAATTTCGTTCAAAGTTCTAAGGATTGTTTGAGCAAATCGGGTTATTTTTCTTTTACTAAATTACTTTTCAATTTTCTATCGGGTAACCCTAGGTGCAGGTAAGTTGGGTAAAAATTTGCATAGCTCATTTCTCATCATAATTATGTTGGCACTTTTTGTTTCTTAAACCTAGATATAACGCTCGTTTCTTCTTTTATTTACTAACAAAGTCACTTACTTTTCTTTTGCCTGTTGCGTAGCACTAGTTTCCTTATTAATACATTATTTTATTTACTTTAAAACTCTTATTTTACCTATTATTCATCAAATCAAGTTAGGTATAACCAAGCTATGAAAATGTCAATGCATTTATTATTTTTACCTTATTCACATTCTATAACGAAATGTGTGTTTTAGAGGAGGCTTGACTAGGGTCAAGCCCTAGGGGACTGGGATATTATAAATCCTGTTTATAAAAGGTACAGATTAATGGTTGGTTTGGTCTTTGTACAATCCCTTTCAACTTAAAATCCAAGACAAGTACAACAACTTTTAAATTTTAGTAATACACACGTAACTCACCCTAACTGTAAGTTTTGAGGCTCCTTTACTTCGATAGAGAAATTATTCTTTTTAGCCAGTAGCGAAAGCAGTTTCATTTCAATTCCTTCCCATACGACTCTTGGATTGCCTCCATCTAGATCAGTTTTTATCCTGAACATTGAAAAACTATTGTTAACACCTGACTGAATATTAAATTTACAGTGCCAACTCTTCACTCTAGCAGATCCTTTTCTCTCAATAACAAAATGAAAGAAGCTGAAATGTCCCTTTGCCTTAATTTGGCATACTTATTTTATGAATAAAAAAACTTACGTTCGAAATATAAAAGGTGGTTGATTTGCTGCAGCTACTACAAATCTATGGCCTGCATACCCTTGGGACATCTTAGGGGGAAATAAGTTCACTGGTCTCGAAAACTTGCCATGAGACCAGGAATTAAGTACCACCGGTAGACTTGCTCCTAATCCATCTGTATACAACTTGTGGGTGTACAAAATGTAAGGGGATTCCTAAGTAAGAGAAAACAATACCTTAATAACAATACAGTCTAGTTCAAAAGAAGGACAAACTACTACTACTAATCTACTGTTACTAATCGCAAAATGAGGTATTGCAAGAAACATTACCAAGGAATCGTCTTCGCCATCTTTGAAGCTTTGTCCAATTACAATCAAGTTAATGAACATTCTTGACTGTGGCCCAGCGAGAAATTCTTGGACGGCCCATGGCGAAGACCCGGCCACTATAATCACTTTGCTATTCGCCTGTTTTCCTAAAATCTTAGCACTTTTCGATATATCAGAAAGGAAGGCAATAAAGTTAACACACTCTTTATTGTCATGAAGAATTTTTGGTTCTACTACTTCGTCATCATCGTTGATGTACCCATGAACATAGGCAATCGGAAAATCTTTCAGAAGGTTTTGAACTAAACAACTTTCTTTGGACTTCACCTGACTATCGTAAAGTATCACTGGGATACAATCGCTAAGATAAGTTAGAGTTATATTGCGTATGAGGCTTATTAGTGACGGCGTCTGATCAAAACTCGTGCTTTCGTTTATAAATCGCTCGTTCCATAATTCTTCTTTTGTTTTTGGATGGCCATGAAATACTGGGTCTACTGCTCTCTTTTTTGAACTGTTTTTCAACACATCATCTTTATAAAATTTTCTCCAGTGGACTTCCCTTTTATATTCAATGTGATTTTGAACGTATGGTTTAGGATTCATGTCGGATTTAAATTTATCTATTTTAGAAGATATTTTTCCATTTAGATCGTTAAATAAAGATCGTGAAGGATAGTATTCAACATCTTGACTTGCCACGAGAAGTATAATAATTTTGAAAAAGAATAATGTGACTAGCATTTCTCCGTCGTAGCTGGAATCTTCTGAAACTAAATACCTAACAGTGACGATTTGCTTTTTATACAAGTTCGGTGGGACCTTGGTCAGCAAAATGTCATCAGGCAGGTGTTATGATTGAAATTGAATTTTTGATGCGTCTTGGCGGTCACGGTCGATCACCTTGACTTCACATGAAGGGAAATAAATACGTCATTGGACAATTAACATTAATAAAGCTTTACATTTTCCATTGCTTAGATGCATATGTAAAACTATGTTCAACATTGACTATTAATCATTTAGATTTGCATGTTGGTTTCATCTTTTGTATCAACTAATCTCGCTTACGTGCATATTTAAAGGTTAGGGGAAAAACATGAAACTTTTGTCCATCGTCATGGGGTCAGGTGGTTTGTGACACAAGAACAAAATAATTGCAATGCCCATAGCAATACATGTGACAAGGAGGGGGGGGGTGTCTAGAATGGACAAAGATGGTGTGACGTACTTTATGGATGACTCCTTGTCACCGGAAGAGGTGTCTCACAAAAATAAGGTTTCTTCTTTGCATTATGAAGATTTTGATTTTAAGTATTTTTAATCGGGATATGGTATTGAAAATGGTTATTAAGTAAAACACTCAGTTATTTATTGCAGTTTATTACAGCACTGGTCGCAATTTTACAGCTCAGACTCCCAAAATATATTAAAATAATCAAAATACACTACCTCAGCTCAAATTGCACCCAAAATACATCAGTGCTCAAATCCTGTCCGAAATACTCTGCTATAGCCGAAAATACAAAATCTATACAATACATTTAAAAAGTGTAAGGACCAATTTTAAATACTATATCTATATTTACAAAAATAGGACTTAAATACTTAAATTGTACCTAACTAGATTTAAATAGATTCGTAGCAAGCGTTTCTTATAGCTTAGTCTACTGCAGATTTAATAGGAGACCAAATCCTTAAAATCTAATCTGTTTAATATAAAATACTTATCGATAGTTAAAATAATGCTTGATCTGTTTTGATCATTTAGCACAGATACTCATAAATACAAAACATTAATGTCTGTTTAGCTTCTAAGTTTACAAATTCTGATTAAGCCTATATGTAGCACTCCATGCAAGAAAACATAAACTAGACTCTGGCCAGCGAAAGCTGTCCACGCATGTTTTACGAAACATTAATCTAGTATCATTTTTGAGACTGTCAAAATTGACATAATGTTATTCTAGCCCGACTTAGATAATTTTGATACTTCTGCTATAAAAAATAAATAAATTATTTTTTGTTTCATTCAACCTACCCTCCTTAAAATTCAAATGTTATAAGATTATGCTAGAATTAAAACGTTAGAAGATATATTCAATGCCAATCTGGTCAAAATGGTCCATAAATTGATGCGTCTGGACTGTACGTAAATGGGCACAAAGGTCATAAAATTTAACAAGGGACTCCTAAAGTGAATGATCAACTTTCACACATTCTTCATGAATTTTGATGCAGCTTGAAGAGTCCCGAGTATAATTTAATATCTTGAAAATTGTAATAATATCTAAGTATCAACATCGTTTAATCAGTGTACAGCAAGTATTGTCAGCCTCATTTTTTTTAATTTGCCGTGATTTCTCGTGGACAACTTTTGCTGGCCAGAGTCTAGTCCACGGTAGTTTACTAATGGCTCGAGTTCCTTTTCAAAGCCAATAAGTAATTTATCCTTCAGAAAGTTTAGCGTAAAATTGATCTTCGTGTAATGGGACAAGTTTCAAACTGGATTTACTATTTAGTTTGATTGGGCACTGAAAAGGTTATAAGCATTTCAGTTGCTTCTTTTTCAATACCGTACTTAATACTTTTTAAAGAAACTATCTATCCTTTAGAGACAAAATGTGTTATTGCTTAATGAAATTGGCTAATAGAAACTCCCGATGAGGTTACAGTCAAGCAGTTTCCATTAAGTACTAAGCACACATTGTCACGTAAAATAGGCTGACAAGTAACTTACAAAAGATATAGTTAACTAAATTCAAACCATAGATTTGTTCTTACGTTCACATAAAATAATAGATAGATTGGATACTGTGTATGATAAAAATGAGACAAAATAAATGTTTTAACTTAATATAAAATATTTAAGCGTCCTTTGAACAATTTTAGCAGTTACCTAGACATGTGCTTCATCACTATGGTGCGATGAAGACAGACGTCTACACAACACCAGGGATTATTTGATGAAATTAATGGAATGAAACGTTTTTTAATTTCTTCGGTAAATTTTATGTTTACTCCCAAATTAATTCAATGATATCAAAATTTTTCCTCTATGATGACTTTTGTTTTTAAACGAACGCTAAAATAACATTTAGTAACCTAAGCCTATATTTACAAACCTAAATTAAAAGGCAGTGTCAACCACAAAGCTGGCAAGATTAGAAAATAATATTTTCTAAATTTTAATATGGCTGTCGTATAAAAAAAATGAAAATGGTAATCTGTACCAGGATGACGTTAAAATACTGAAAACTAAAAATTGAATATCACTCCGTTTACATTAAAATAAACATAAATTTATCCTAGCCTTTTTATAGTCATCAAAGAGTATTTAATTATAACTAGAACGAACACAAAATAGGATAAAGTATTGCAACATTCATTGCACTTAAATTGTTATAAAATATGGTGTGTCAATAATTATGATAAAATTGTTGATAAATTCACTCCAAATGATTGAAAACACTTAATATCACAGTTCCCAATACAACGACGGTTATAATCAAGAATAAACAAAATTGAACTAATGCAAAATCTAATCACATCTCGGCACACGGTGAATGTTACCTAATATCAACATTTGCTTTGTGACCATCAAAATCTAAATGGCACTCATCGGTTGGTGACAAAACAATTTTTGCTGTATATAAAATACAAAATTTGATCCTTTGCGTTTTAAAATTCAAGCATAGAATAGTACTGCTCTAGAAACAGTCCGTTCTACATGGATTTTATGTTCCAGGATCAACTGTTCACCCCAAACGATATCCTAAGAACAAGAAAAGACCTTTATTTCGAACCTTGCAAGGTTCTAACGATCAATTTCTGCCCCTAGTTTGCTACATTGACTAAACCTCAGATGGTTTCAACCGCGTGACCGATTCTAGAGTAACTTGTTTATTCGTCGATATCATTGTCGATGCGTGAGGATCTGATACCGGTCTTTCCAGTCCAGGGGTATATTTCAGGACACGGCTGACACGTCCTCATGTACCGTACTCCGGACTTGTGCCAGAGATTGCATACTTTCGGGTTGTTGCATTTCTTAGGACGGTCCTGAAAAATAAAAAAATAATTAATATACTTATGGCAAGGTCTTATTACCATTTTAGATACGTATTTCTTCGCATACGCATTTATTTCTCAACCGATTCTCGTGAAATTTTGTGGGCGGGTTTTAATTATTTGATTTTTTATCGATTGAGTTCTGGAATTTTTCAAAATGGCGGATCCAGTGGGATTAAAAACGTGTGGCTCACAAAGCCACTAGTTTAGCCGAGTTTCTAAATATTGAATTCATCCTATTTAATATTTCCTGCAAAACCAACATACCTGATAATTGCACTGGAAAGGTTGGAAGTTGTTAAGCCTGTTGATGGGGGTAGGGTCACGGACCCACTGCAGTGCTTGCCAGTTGGTCACAATCCACACATCTTTCATGCTGTTGATGAAGTCCAGGAACATGATGAAGCCTTCTTTGTGGTGCGGCTGCGTGAACCAGGCAGCATGGTAGAATAGGCCGAATGGTGCTCTGGAAATTTGAGACGAAATATTTGTTATTTGTGCATGGAAGATAATGAACCCACGAAACACTTGATGGTTAGTAATGTAATGCTTCAGGTATTGTATTATAGGCCTAACATTAAATACTTCCTGAATTTTATTTTATTACATAATGAAGCACTTTCTTTACTCATTAAAAGTTTCTGCCTCTCCCTCGCCTATGAATTGAAAGCTTAACGGAAAAATAATGGTTAATACGTACCTGTTGGTAGTGTAATGTCTGTCAAAGTTCTTCAAAAGCATCTTGTAAACTCCTTCGGGTTCTGGTGGATTAGCACACGCATCACCCATGGAACAACGTCCTCCGTTCAAATCTTGCCACATCACCATGGGAACTTCCCAAACACCTGTTGAAAATAACAAATTAATGAATATGCTGAAAAATATGACTAGATCCTAAACAGATTAAGGGCGCACTTTTACTGTTAACATGACAAAAGTCAAAAATCTATATTTCCAGTAAAATTTAGCTATCCACGAGTTTTATGGCGGATGACTGGCCAGTCAGCATATTTTCATGAGTTAATTATAATAATATAGTACTTATTAAAGAATTGTATTGTTGAATGGTAGTTTTGTTTTGCATTGGATGTGTCTGATTTATAAACACGCTGTTTGTCGGTCCCTAACTTAATAATCTTCTCATGCACTCGAATGTTGACTTTGTTCGTAGACACATACAAACATTATCAGTAAACTTAGTACAAATGTATTTCATGTCCCCCACAATTGTTAACTGTCAGTTAGAGGCAAAACAATTCTTATTAACTAAAAAAGACCACAGTTAATATTGAATATTACCTGGATAAGATTTTGTAGGGCAAGGCGGGATCATACAGTCGTGGAACAATTTGTAGTCAAGCGTGTATGGCCAGCTGGGTGGTCTGTTCTCATACACTGGCATCGATGAGTCATAAGTGAAGTTAGAGTCGTACAACATTTTAAACATCTTGTTGCCTCCGACTGAGAGGAACGGAGCTCTCATGCCTCTAACATCCTCTAATTTCACTCCACCATACGCCGCCAAAATCTCTCTTTGCCCACCCACTTCTCTGTTCCATTTCTTTTGGGAGAATTGCTCTCCAAAACTATGGCTGAAATTGTAAATTTAAAGTTTTAATTTTCGTGTATTTTTCTAAAACATTTTCAAAATGCTATGTAGAATTGTAGAAGATTTTGAAATATTATTCATATGAAATTTGAAAATTAATATTCGTAAATAATGATAAAGAAACTAAAATTATGTAACTAAATAGGTGATAATAGAGATATGAAAGTCAAGAGAAAGTGAACTGTTCATATTAAAGCATTTGTTTTTTCGAATGCGGTGCGCTGATCCTGTGTTTGTGCAGTGACATTCTTCAAAGACTTACGAAATTGTGTGAGAGGCCATCTCATGTCCAGCAGCGTAAAGGTTCTGTACTTGACTGTAATCGGTCCATTCGTGAGACACGTAAAATGTTGCGGAGATGGGACACCCGTTGGGGTTCACACGACCCTTTTCGAACAAGTCAGCGTAGAGAACCTTGTTCAGGTCATTCACGGAGTCGTCAAATGTCAGCAAAACGATTTGTGGCACCGTCTCCACTTCTAAGTCGCCTGTTTTGGGACGTTGGTAGTGATCGTGCGTGTGATGATTGGGTGTGTGAGTCGTGCCAGGAAGAGGAAGAACACGAGAATAGGTATGGTAAGGATGGTCAGACAAGAAGGAAGAGAAGAAAAATAAACATGTTAATTAAAATCGATAATACCATTGATTCATACATACTTATAATATAATATTATTTATACATAGATGGCCAGGAATAAATTGTTAGTAGTTACCAATCTACCCATGGAGTATTGGATAGCTTTGCTACTACAATTTTGATGGTGGACTTACGATATCGTATGTGAAGCAAATTCGTGACCATCTGCATAAAGGTTCTGAACTTGACTATAGTCTGTCCATTCGTGGGATACGTAGAATGTGGCAGATATAGGACAGCCGTTTGGGTTGACTCTGCCATTTTGGAAGAGTTCTTCATAATACATTTTATTCAAATCGTTTACTGCGTCGTCGAATGTTATTAATACCATTTGCGGTGTTTCGCTGGCAGGTATATTTCCTATATTATAAACAATTTTGTTTAAAATTAGATTGACATTTATCATGAAAGTTTTAACCAACAGCGATACTTACTCACTCGTTTCTCGGTGTTACTATTTAGACGATGTTTACAACACCATTATTACACACAAACCAAAGTAATAAATAACATTAATTTGTAGCAGTACAACTATATCTATTTTCTACAAATAAATACAAGTGAAAAGAAAATCGTACCGGGTATATCCTTGCCGCCGCAGTAGCAATCGGGTAGCAGACACACGTCCTTCCTACACTTAGCTGCAGTCTTGTCAGGAGTTGGTTGGGGGTACACGGGATTTGGCCGTGATGGAGGACGAGTATAGATGTCCACGAACTCAGTCGTCTTTGATACAATCGCAGTCGAAGGTTTCAGGGTAGGTCGGCTACGGCTGCTCAAGAAAAAAACGTTTTAATTTAATTGAACACAAAAAAAATGTACTAAGTGAAGATGAAAAATGAATAGGTAAATTAGCCATAGAAGATATCAGAACGTCCAGGGTCGAAAATTGTATTACCATGACTCGTCTGACAAAGGTCGTTAGTCATGTTTGAACATGAATACCTTGGCTGTTGTAATACGACTGACGACAACTGTACAGTACATTGGAAGCATCTAATAATCTAGTGATGAAAGCAATATGTGTGTGTATGCTAAAAGCGTAATGAAAATGGTGGTTTCATGGAGGTTTCTAACGTTGGAGGTGTTCCTCGGTTGGTTTGCTGCGGTGGCTGGTCTGCGTTGAGCGTCGAGTAGTGTGCAGAGCCCCTACCGCGAGTATTGGTTGGACTGGGACTGGGTCTGTAATACACAAAGCGTCAAGTAAAAAGCTCATTTTAGGTACCGCAGTTAGTACGCGTGGTTTTAAAGTTGAAGCAATTGATCTGAACTTCAGATCAGCTATTGGTAGTTTATTTCAGCGTTTAAAGTTATCTTATAAAATAAAATGGTTTACCATGTTATCGTAGGATCACACTACTATACTCGTACCTTATTTAATAAAATCACAAATCTCGAACTACAAGTTAAGTGTCAGTAGGTAGGTATACATGCATTCAATAATGTTTTCCCAAACGTGCTCTTATAAAATAAATGATGAACTGCTATGTGGTGCAAATGATAAGTAAAGGAAAACTACATTGAGGAACTTTCTAAATATTTCCACTACATTTATAAATGACATGAGTCTTTGTATGGACCAATGGAGGAAAGGAATGGTCGCGTCAGGAGTTAACAATTCATAAATATTGAACTCAACCGACTGTAAGTCCCCCAATGGAAGAATGTTAAGCGATAGAGTTTAGATGTAGGTGCCATTAAACGAGATGTTTCTTCATGCTAGTTATACCGCGAGGCGAAAAGTAAGGACGTATAGAAGACGAAGCCTCCACCTTCCATAAGTAAATTATATGAGAAACGACAGGCTGCTTAGACTATTATCCGACGAATGTACCTCTGGTATTTGATATCGTTGCATTTTGGGTTCGGTTGCAGACTGTTGTCTGATGAGCATTTCGTCGATTGGTAACTCCTGCGCCCAAGTCCCGGGTTTGTCGCAGCTAACTTTATTGCGGGATTGACTCGTGAGGCGCGAGTAGGAAAGGATAAACTTTTAGTCGTCGACGTTACATCAGCTCTGTAAGTCGTTGTCGATTTTGTCGTACTTGTCGTTGAAGCTATTTCGTTGAGGACTGGAATAGGTCGGTTACGTTCGGTCTCGGTTAAAGTCTTAGTAGCTTCAGTCGATTTGGTCAGTTCATTTTCAATGTTTTCGTACAAGTTATTGTCATACTCGTTGCCCTCAGTAGAAACCTCTTGTTCTATAATCTTTAAGAATTTTTGAGTGTTTTCTGTTTCTGGTCTAACAACCTTACGCTTGTGTTCTGTTACAAGGTTACTAAACTTAGACTCATAATATTCTCTAGCAGGGATGTTACGTAATGCATTATTTGTTGCAGCTTCTAACATTGGGGTAGTTTCAGGATACGAAAATATTGGCGGTGAGGGTGTCGTTGTAGTAGTAGTTGCTCTAGTCGATGATGACAAGAAGCCTCTCTCAGTAAAATTAATTGTGTCATCTGGCGAAGGCAAGAATTTTGTTGTTGGTGGCTCTGATATTATATGCACGCGTTGAATATGATGCCGCGCTGGAACTTCATTATTATGTTTTAGCATTTTCTTTTGGAAACCAATGTTAATAACTCTTTCTTCTTCAGGTAAAACAGTGCTAGAGATTTCTTTTCCTCGACCATTATTCGAAGCACCCCCAAAGTTGTTAAGAAAAGCTTTAATTACAGATTTTACTTTACCACTAAATATCTCAGTAGTATGATCAGGTAATACATCATCGCCAACTTTGTAACTATAATAAGCTGGTTTAGGACTAAAAAGCTGTTGGGGTCTTTTTGTAGAACTATACGTAGAACTGCCTTCTGTTGTTGTATATCTAGTAGATGATAAAGTACTTGTTGTATAATCAATGACGTCCTTTTGATTTTCGTTGTTTCTAAGATTATCTAACGTCCTGTAAGGTGAAATAGCTGGTTTATTCCACTGATTTTCTAAACGTTTGTTGTTCTCCCAATCAGACAAGTCTGTACTTATTAAAGTGGTTAATTGATGTTGCATTTTTTTAGCGTTTTGTAATCCAGATTCAATTAACGATTCGGTGTCTATAGTATTTTCTGTAGAACTCTCATTTTGATCATCAGCGGAGGCAAACGGAGCTGGACGTTTGATCACTGTTTTGAGATAATATTTAGTGGTTGTAGTGGGTGTTGTAGCTACTTCTTCTGTAGAATACTTAAATGCTTCTTTTAGATTAGTTTTACTGCTTTCAGGGTGAGTATAAATAGCAATATCTTCGTCTTCAATACTTGACCGCCGCAATGAACTTTCTGAAGATTCGTCTTTATTTTTGTCAATAAATGGTTTGTTGTCAATAGATTCTTCGATATTTTCATTATTTCTATCTTCTTTATTATTCTTGATATGAAATCTTTTATGTTTTCCTTCATGATCGGGTATATTTTGTTTCCGGCTCTTATGATAATTATCAAAGGGTCTTGTGAGAACTGTCAATGTGTAGGGATTATTAGTATTATTTGAATTTCTCCTAATTGAGAACCCTGTGGTTAATGATACAACTTTTTTATTTTCATTAGAAGAGGTTCGCACCACTTCCACCGGGATATTATTATTTTTGTTAGTCACTCGGGAAGAAAGTCTTTGGGTCGGTTTTTCAGTTTGTAAGTTTTCTTTTAACCTATGAGTGTTATCAGTCTTTTCAAAGGGCTTAGCAAGGGATGATAGGTTTATAATAGTTGGTGAAAAAGGATCTGATGAAGGGAACCCGTCAGAAGGGTTTTGGTTTAAGGATGTATTCGGATTTTGGTTAAGGTTCTCATCAGTGGATGATCTGTTGAATACAAACCAAAAGAAAACTTTCTAATTTAAGCTCTTTGAGTAATTCCTATAAATACATAAAATTAAATACAAGAAGGAAGCCTGAATGTTTTCTTCTTAGACAGTACAGTACATATTAGTTAAATTAGATAGCAGAAATTTGGTTGGAAATATTAAAATCATTATTTAAAGTAATCGGGAACCAAGGATTAAAGATACCACAAAAGCTTAACAAAACAAACGCATTTTACAGCTAGCTTTCATTAGGCAGAATGTAAGAATAGCAAGAAGTGAACATGATAGTAAATATTTGTTTGTATTTGATACCTTTAAACTGAGATTAAATACATATTAGTAAATTAGTGGTTACGAAATAAAATCAGTTTAAAGGTGGATGATTTGAAAAATGTACCTAATGATTTTTTATTGTTAATGAGTTCGAGTTTTATGGTATAAGCTTGGATGAGTTTTTTTTTGGTGATGATTCCTTTTGTAGTACCTTGGAGAGTATCTAGACGGGGTCATTGCTTCGGTGTAGGGTGCAGTAGTAGGACGATATGTTGTGGTTGTGCTAGTGCTTGTTGTAGAAGGAGTAGTGCTTATAGAGGTAGCTTCGTATATCGTTGTCTTCACACTGCTAGGGTGTTCGTAACCCAATTCGTTACCTTCGCCCCTGGATTGGCAATTATGGATTAGTTTTATTATACCATTAGTATTTTTCTACTGCAGAGTTAAGATATAAATATTTAATGATTTGTAGTGTCTTACCTAGTTGAGTGGCGGACGGGCACTTGATATTGATTCTGGTCGTTGTTTATCTGTTTAAAGAATTTAAGTAGCATTAACAAATTTATCAATAATCATTATCAACTGACTTGTTCCATGACAGTATGATTTTATCGCTCTAAAAGTCAAACTGAAACTTATGAAGTCTTAAAGTATCCTCTTCGTTGAGGTATACAAAATACGATGCAATGACTCATAATTTCATAAGCATTAACATCTCGTTCTCATAAACATTATTACATGGCAGAAGTAAAAGATACATAGCCATGGACATGTCACTATCTAGCTTCTGCATCAGGGTATTTTTAACTTTTACGTCGAGGGTCTTTTATAGTGCGTTAAGTCATTAACCAAGAAATGCTTACCTGTCCTTGGATAAGTGTGTCATCATAGTCATCAGCTGAAGGCCTCTGGGTGTACTGAACTGGTTCTGGTCGCCGTGCTGGCGGCGGGGTGCCGCGATAAGTCTGCTGGACTGCAGGACGGAGCGATGGCGTGTTATATTGCTGAACATAATCTGCCAACACCGCACCAACCTCCCGTTAGTTACCTCACCCCCTGTGTAATTCTTGAGGGTAATGTGCTCGGAAATAGGAAATAGGATATGGGTCACCAGTTTAGAGTTAATTTTCTTGTTATTTTATTAATGTTTCAGAAAACAACTATTACCAATGTTATCAAGAACTCACTCGTTCAAAACTGGCACGTTAAGGTTTTCCTTTTCGAATATGCTATGAATGTGATCTGTATTATTATTATTATGTATAAATTATTATTTTTCTCGTATTTAACCACAAATAACGTAACATTTTCATTAAAATGTATATTTTATTTTTATTAATGATCTTTATTGAGTTATGTTATTATTATTATCATCATAGTAATTATAATTATTGTGGAAGATCTGAGTTAGATATTATATCATAGTGTGTGTAACCACAGGAAAATTTAAATGTGCAAAAGTTGCAATAGTACATAATTATAGTGCAAGTGTGAAAGAACACACTTAAAAAAAAACAGGAAACAGACTCCTAGTAATTAAATGACATGTTTGTTTTTAACCTGTTACCTTAAACCGTTGAATGTCATTACAAAGTATAAACCAAACTGAAAAATCTTAGTAGTAGTACGATCAAGGACTTTAATTCATGAGCCACCATGGAACCTTTTCAAAGGAAAAGTCATTACGATTTTCTTTCTTAATTAATGCGATGTCACTATGACGTTTACTGTGAAATGGGTCCAAGGTGGCCTCATGACATGAATTAAAGTCCTTGAATGTACATAAAATAAATGACATGCATCTTAATGCAAGAAAAATTAGGGAAAATGTTATGAATATATACATTTTTCAAAAACATCACCTTTAAAACATGTGTATATTTTAAGTACCTGTGTCCTTGTACAATTCACCATCTTCGTCGTAAACTGCGTAGAACGGATCGTATTGGTCTGGAGAGTAATTCTGAGATCCGTTATAAAGCATCTTGGGTCGCGGACTTGCCGTGTATGAACTTGGAGTAACATTATCAACTGGTTCCAAGCTAAAATACAAGAGACATTGCAAAATAGTTGCTTTAGTACGACATTAATATAAATATTTACAATTAGTCAGTCCAAGTTTTAGTCCACGTCCAATCAGTCATGTTAGTTAATACAGTAATAAGTGGAAGTGCCGTCACGAGGAATAAGTTCTGTACGGGAGTCATAATTGTGTTTTGTTTCCAAAGAAATAGTTAAGAGGTGAAGGAGATTATATTTCATTTTGTTAATAGACGCCAAAGCCTATGGAACTTTAATTATTTGTAGAAAAAATAATGACACAAATTAGTTTTATTAAAATGGCTGAAAAAAAAAGTTAATAGTGCACTGTGAACTATGTAAAATGTGGTCAAGATTTTTTTTGTAATCAGTCGTACCTGTTTGTCTTATCATCGTGTTTAGTCTTTGAGAATCGAGTCTCTTGATTATGGCTGTCACGAGGAGTTGTCATCTTTGTCTGGGCTACTAAATTGTGATGTCTAATTCTCCCTCTATTTTGCTTAACATCGTCACTTGTAGTAGGTTCTTTTTCAGTCGTTGGCTTAGCTAGTCTGTGTCTAACTGTATAAGGTCTCAAAGTGGTCTGATTTAAATATTTAGGAGGTTTAACTGTATTGGGTCCATTATAACCAGGCTTTCGAATATGGAAAGTCCTGTTTCTAGGTACATGGTGCACAATTTCATAGTTGGAAACCTCTGGGCGGTTTAGTTTTGTAGGCGAAGGGGAAACTAAATCAATCATCACAGGCACAGGAATTTTACCATTTGCATTTTTATACGACTCCTTATGAGGAGCTTTAGTCACAACTGAGACGTCATTATGGTTCTTAGTAACTGACTCAGGGTTATTTTTAGTTGGTTGACGATACGTAGGCTGATGAGGAGTTATATTTACTGTTATTTCCTCGTCGTCATCTTCGTAACTGTCACTGTCATCATATTCCTGATAATTTTGGGCCATTGGTGGTCGTTGTGGTTTCACTTCAGAACTAGGCATGTAAATCGATTTAACTGGAGGTTCATAATATTGCTCGTTATCGTCATAGTAGTAATCATTCATTTCAGGCGATGGTTTTGGAATTGGTCTGCGCTTTTCAGGTGGTTTGGTAGTAGACGTGGCAGTGTCTTTGAGACTATTTTTTACGCTATTTTGATTTTGAATAGGGGATTGTAGAGAAGGTCTAAATGTTTGCGAGAATAAATTTTCTAATTTAGGAAGATTCGAAAATGCCGTTGGTCTAGGAGTTGACTGTGTATACAACTCTGTCGAAGGATTCCGCCAATATTGTTGAAGAACTGCTAATTGTTCATTGGCCAATGTTGTCAAAGGCTTTGAAGTTGATGGCTTGAAAGTCAAATATGCAACATGCGGTTTGATCGTGGATACAAGGTACGGTTTTCCTGTTGCAAGTAAATGTGGTCGCTCCGATACGATTTTTCCTGGTTTGACTAAATATTGTAATTTAGGTGTAGATAAAAATACTGGCGCTCTTGTTCCTGTCACAAACACGTAAGGTCTTTGAGTTATGGAATAAACCTGTTGAGTCTCGCCTTTATGTTCTGTCTGGTTATAATTCGGTCTCTGTGTAGTATTTATAGGTCTATCGAAATTGTAGCTTATTGGCAAAATGCGATCGTCCCTAAAATTTGGCGGTTTCAGTTTAGGTCTCGCTGCATCCAAAGGAGTACCAGCATTCTGCTGTGTTTCTCTGTATTGGTGTTCATTCGGTGATCTATGACTTTGTTGATTTCCTGATGGAATTTTGAAGTTCGACTGCTGTGATTTCTCAGGAATTTTAATGGAAGGTCCATTTGAGTAAATAGGTCCGCCCGAGATACTGGAATGAGTGACAGTAGTAAACGGTCTAGGAGTACTCATTCCTTGATAATTTAATGAGTTTTTATTTTCAGAGCCTTGTGAAGGAGGCCTGGCTACTTCTACAGGATGTCTATTGTCAATTAGAGCGGCATTTTGATTTGTCTTGGACTTTGGTGTCGTCATATCTCTCGTCGAATAATGATCATTCTGTAGTTTTGCTAAAAAATCATCAAAGTCGAAGTTGGGATTGGCAAACGGGTTTTCGATGTCAGCATATTTATTACTGGGATGTGTGAATTCATAAGGTGGGTCAGGAAAATCGAACTTAAAATCGTGTTTACCGCTGTTTTCGTCCTTTTCAGAAGAGTTTTCTTCAGAAGATTCGTCTTCACCACTTTCATTAGATGCATTTTCGTAGTCATATGTTTCTTGCTTACTGGGTCTTTTATAGTTATCTTGTTCATCTCTTGGATTGTTTGTTTGTTGAGAAAGACTTTTATGTTTTTTGTAAATTGGGGCCACAGTTGAAACAGGCTTACCGGTGACAACTGTACTGGGTAGTAGATATGAATCTCGAATTATGTTTTGAGTATTTTTGCCAACAGACTGCGGAGGAAAGCGATTACTATTTGCGTTTTGTTTTGGAAGATTGTTATAGAAACCTCCAGCTAATGCTGAAAATGGGTTTTCATTGTTTTTTAAAGAAGATATTGGAGGGCTTTTTGTTATGATTTGAGTAGCAGCATTCATGGGATTGTGAGGTAGTTTTTGATTGAAAGGATCCGGCATACTTGGCTTAAATGGTCTTTGTGATTGCGTGTTATCATTTTGATATGAAGAGTAAGTATTAGCTGTTGGGGATATATTATTTACAGCTGCGTATGGTTTACTAGAAGCGTCATATAAATTATTCTTATGCAATCCATTTAACGATGATTGATGTCTTATGTTTTGGTTATTAGGGTTATAATTAAACTGCTGTATGTCAATAAATTTTACAGGTTTAGAATTTCCCCAGTTTTTTCCTGCATTTTTATGACCATTATTAAGGTAATACCTAATTTGTCTTTTCCCTCTTTCACTGTCTTCCTGGAAGCTTTCTTCATCACTTTCGTCTGTGGGCTCTGTATCTATTTCAAAATATTCCATCTCTTCATCACCATCAATTCGTTTCGACATTTCACCAGTATCATTATTAGCCTTAGAATCATCTACTATTTCTCTTTTATGCCTAGGTTTATCGATAACGTCATTGATATGGACCTCGTTCGTTAAAATGTCTAGTTGTACGTCAAGAAGAGAGTCAGTAGCGTTGTCACTTGTTTCCGGACTGAAATAACGACATAGTCAATTAATGTATTGTAAGACGTCTATAAAATGTCAATTTATCGTCAGAAAAACCGTCCACCCCGAGGACTTACCGGTAGGTTTGAGGTGCTTGAGTAGCGGTAGCTATTCTTCTTTCTTCGACTTGCGTGCCAAATGAGAATGATCCTATTTTACCATTGTTTTGTGAAATAGATGCAGGTATGATGTTGGAATTAACATTTCTACCCGGGTTGGCGACTTGGGAAATATAGCCGTCTCTGTCTTTCTGCACTTGACCAATGGTTGATGGCTGTCCTCGATAAACACGCTGTTGTCTGTCGCTTTCGATTTCTTCAACTGGTGGCAGGTCGTCTACTTCAGCGTACAACTGTTGTTGCTGTAAAGTATAATATTTCTATGTCAAGATTTATTAGTTTCGAAATTTTTCACTTAATTAGCGCACTATTAAATATATATATATATATATATATATATTATATTATTATTATTTTTTGTACTATTTTCAAACGCAGATAAAATTGTAAAGAAAAACTTATCGCTTTATGGATACGACCAGATAGCTAGCAGATAACTAGTGGTTATTGACCCTGACTATAAAGTTAAATGTAGGGATCGAATCCCGATAGGGGCAGACAATTTTGTGTGATTAATGCAAAAGTTGACACTCGAGCCATTGATGTTTTATGCGTTTAAGTATAAATACAATACAATACAATGACTCTTTATTGTACACCAAAAATAGTTATATTTATATATTTATCTATAAACCTTCTATAAACGTATGTTTATTCGTTGTCTAGCATGCAATAGTTCAATCTTTGCTTGGATTTAGTGTTAAAATGTTTTTTTATTTTTATTTATTCATGGTCATACCTTTTCATATTCATCTCGGTTGAACTTTGGCTGGCCTCTAGAAGTAACGATGGGGTTAGGTTGGACGCGAGGTGGCGGCAGCGGGTTGCGGCGCGGCGGGGGCGGGGGGTCCCGCACTCGCTCGCTGATCCGTTCCACGTCGTCGGTGACTACGGCTGCGACGGCGCCGGTGGCATCACAGCCAACATTGCGCGGCCAATCACACGTTTGGAGCTCGTGGCTGAAATTAGTTAAGTTGATCGTTTTTAAACTTGAATCATTTTTAACACGCTTATATTAACTTCATCTGTAACTATTTATATATTTATGTATGTAACGAGAACCTTGAGTTTGATTTTCATCCACTTTTTGATGACAATTACAATAATCTGATACTATGGATCTGATGAAACCGGAAGCTAGGCACTGAAAATACAAGATAGAACAACGTAACTTAGCCGTATTTGGGCTTGTTAGAATAGTCTTAGGGGTACTTTGACAAATGCTGTTCTTTTTCGTTATAGAACTTAAATAATAAGTAAATTACGTATTTACCTGTACATAAGGCCACCAGTGCAAGATTCAAGTAGTGCGCCGCCAAAAACGCATACGTAGTACAAAGTGCAGTCGGTGGGATGCGGGTAGTATCCAAACTCTTCAGGGCAGTCGAAGTCGACGTCTCGTTTGACGTCGGCGGCTACCGGAACGCTTCTGATTGGTCCGGAACGTCTGCTGTCGTGTCGCGAGCGATCTGATTGGGCCGCTAGACATTCTGAAAAGAAAAAAATATTTACATTAAAAAGATGTAGTACAACTTTACTTTTAAAACTTAGTTAGGTATCAGATAAATTTGCACAGCTTTAATTTGCATTATCTGATATGAAAGTGGACGGTGACTGTTTATTGCAAACTGCAAACTTCGAACTCGCACACAGAGATATGGAAGGCAAGGAAAACGCCACACTGTTTTCGCTGCCAATTCAATTCATAATTGCTCTACCTTGTCGTGAAGGCATCTTGAAATACAAACACATTGAAACTTATATCATATGTAGTATCCTTAGATCACACAGCGCTTAAAAAAGAGATTTGAAAGGTTTGAAAGCCAGCTATTGACGAGTTTGTATCGTACGCATGAAATTAAATTACAAAAATGTGTTCTTGAAGGAGTTGTTGAACTTGATCAGTTCATAAATATGATGTAATGAGTGACGGTGACAGTTGAAATGATTGATTGATTTGTGTATTCAGTTCATTGAACATTAATCTGCTTCTAATTTAAAGTTTCCCACGTTTTTTACGTCTGTCAGCTAACAAATATAACATTATGACTTTTAACAACATATTTGTTACGTGTAGCAATATAAACTTTTACTTATTAAATTGAACCATTATGCAGTAACGCTGTAATATCGATCGTTTGCGGTTTTGACAAAGCAACAGGCAATTTTATCGATATTATTATCGTTTACTCATAGATGCCTGTTCAGTAGACAAATGACTATCCGTTATTTTGTAAACTGTAACAACCACAAAGTCGAGGTATGCACGTTGCAACATATACTTGTAAAGTGCATTGTTGCATTCCCAGGCAGATAAAATAATCTGTGTCGAGTTTATCTAGATTTAGCTAATACCTACCGATGAAAGGCGGGGTTTGCATAATTCAGAACTCGTAATTAAATATGTTGATATTAACTTCATTCAAACAGTAACTTACGTACCAGATTATACGTAGGTGTTATATTATATTAAGATTTATAGATGAATTAGGTGAAAATCTGAAGATATTGTTTTTTTTTGTTAAGATTCAGTTCGCTTAAAAAAAAATCTAGAAAAATTCATGCCGTCTAAATCGGCAAGATGGCACAATATTCGCAAAAATTTTGTCATTGTCTCTTTGCATATATATTCACATCGAGTATCGCAGCATCAGCGATGAGAAACCAGACATTATGAGATTTATCTTGTTCTTGACTTGTCACGTTTGCATTGCGATCACGAGCGAGTGTGGGATTTGGCACAAACTTCTTGCATACGTACCTACTTAATGTACGTTTGATCTTTTAAACAAACAATTTTCAAATATTAAACAATTTTCAAAAGTCTCCAACGTGAAAAACAACGTTACGGCAGCAACATTATGCTGGGTGGCCCCAATTAATACCATTCGTTGTTTTTACAAGCTTTTATTTAGTTTCACCTGTCCCGCTGTCTGTCTGTCTGTCTGTAATCAAATCTTGTAAGTTAAATTCGTCAATATTGGTACACTTATGTAAATTGTGTGACAATACAATAATCTGGTAGTGACATCCTGGTAGTTCAGCCAGGATCGTCACCACAGAACGGAACTTAACAACGGTTAATGGCATCGACTTGAAATATGGTATTCAAATGTAGTTTGTGTGTCAATAAAAGTACAGTCAACAAAAATAACTGTCAGCAAAAAAAGCTTGTATGAAAAATGAAATTTTTACCAAAAACTTTTTTTTTATTATTTCTTCCTAACCTATTTTTTCTGTATAACGAATATTTGTAAATATATACATAATATATATTTCTCTCTTAAATATATTGTTCATGATGGTTTCGCAAATATAAGATTATAAGTATAAGATTTTCCAGACATTTTCGAGTATTATTGTCAGTTCATTTAAAGTAAATTGTATTTAAGAAGAGGAACAGGATTTAGTTTGTAGGTACTTTCCTTTTACAACTTGCGTGAGCCGCAATCTCATAAATCCGAGAGGCAATAACTTTACTTTCTCACTTTAATTACTTTTGTTCGGAGGGCTTTGACTTCTTAAATCATTTTATATTTGAAATAGTTTTATTGGTTCGGCATTTACCTACGTTGTAATCTGATCTCATTCAGCCACGTTTGTTCGATTAATTAATAATTGTACCTGGGCGACCGAGCTTCGCTCGGGCTAAAACTCTATAACAAGCGTTTTTCCAGAGATAAGACCAAGCTAGATCGATTTTTCATCCCCGAAAACCCCTTCATGCTAAATTTCATTGAAATCGTTCGAGCCGATTCCGAGATCCCCGAATATATATACTTACAAGAAATGTTCATTTAAAGGTATTACATACATAGATAGATAGGTAGATAGATAGATAGATACAATCAGCAACAGTGTAAGTCTTTATCTGTCAATTGTTTTATATACATATCTATTTGCCAAATGTTTCATTTGGCAACTCACGATTTTCGCTGAAACTATACTTTTTTCGGAACTTTCATAAAACAAACCTAACCTGACTGTGTTCTATAAAAGCATAAGAAAGTTCCTACACTGAGAAAAATTTTTGGTTTCGGAGCAATTTGATAGTCGGGAAATGAAACAAAACAGTTGGCAAATGAAACATTTGGCAAACAATAATTGTGCGAAAAGGCAGGACACCTATTCCTATACATTTTCTAGTCAGGTGATTTGTGTTAGTTAAGTATACTCTAGTTTTACTGTATTTTTTATTATTCGTTTCATTATATATATATGTATTATATATACTCTTTTCTTCGCGTACAATTGTAACTTATTTTTTTAGAAAATAAGTTTTTGGTAAAAAAATCATTTTTAATACAAGCTTTTTTTTGCTGACTGTACTTTTTGTTGACTGTACTTGTATTGTCACCCAAACTACATTTGAGTACTTACCAAATTTTAAGTTGATGCCATTAACCGTTGAAGAGTTCCGTCCTGTGGAGACGATCCTGGCCGGACTACCAGGATGTCACTATCACATTATTGTAGTGTCACCAGATTTACATAAGTTTACCAAACTTCAAGTCGATCGGACTACTGGAAGTGGGTCAAATTTAACTTGCAAAATTTGACCCAAATAAATAAACGAACAGGGCAATTTAAATAAAAGCTTGTACTTATATACTTTCTACTTAATTTCTTGCGGTACATTTTTTAGTGAATCATAGTGTTTCCAAACACGCTGGCTGGAAGACTACCTATATAAAAAGAATTAAAAATGGATTTCAAAATAAAGCTTTTGATTTGCTGCCAAGCAAATCAAGCTTTGATTGATTGACGACCAGATGGTCTAGTCGTTAGAGAACCTGACTACGAAGCTTGAGGCCCCGGGTTCGATTCCCGTGTCGGGGCAGATATTTGTATGAAAAATACGAATGTTTGTTCTCGGGTCTTGGGTGTTTAATATGTATTTAAGTATGTATCTATCTATATACTTATATTTATCCGTTGCTTAGTGCCCATAACACAAGCTTTGCTAAGCTTACTTTGGGACTAGGTTAATTGGTGTAAATTGTCCCGTGATATTTATTTATTTATTTATTATTGCAATAAATACAATTTGTTTACAGTTTGTGAGTACAGTTAATCACAGACTCGAGACACTTGTCAAGATAAAAACCTGAAGCAACAAGTTTATGTTTTAATTACACCACTTTATGTACGAAGGTGTCGCAATAGGGCCTTGTTAAAGCCTCGTCATACATGAGAACATTAACACCATTAGACAGCAACAATGGTTTACCACGGACAAACATTTCCCACCAATCTCAATACTAAAAGCCATAAGTTCGATGATGTACTTGAAACAATTGAATCTGACCTTTAATAAAAAGCATTAGAGATAATAACAGGTTGGACTGCAGATTTCGCTGCGTTCATGCGTTGAGATTGTACAGCAAAAGCCGAAACTATTAACTGTTTTCATTCCACAAACACAAAGGTTTATATATGTATAATGTCTTAAACTTTCGTGATTTTCACTCATAGACAATAAAAGAAAATGATGATAGGGTGACAAATAAATCAGGCCAAGAGCGTGTCGGACACGCCCAAAATAGGGTTCCATAGCCATTACGAAAAAATTAAGTAATATTTATTTCGTATTTTATACGGAATCTTCCAAGTTTAGGTATATTTTATAACTTAGGCTGCTAATAAACTACTAAAAATTCTCAAGCAAAGTTAGCCGTTATAGTTTTCCTTGAAAGTTTGATATACTTATTACCATCCTGAATTTTTTCAAATTTTTCCAACCACCTGTTTAGATTTTAGAGGGAGGGGGAACGCTCGATTTTAATGAAAATTTGCAAACAAATCACTGAATCGAAAAATCGTGTTAGCAAACCCCCAAATGGTTTTAAAAGACCTATCCAACGATACCCCACACTATAGGGTTGGATGAGAAAAAAAAATCACCCCCACTTTACGTCTATGGGAGGTACCCTAAAAAAAATTTTTTTTTAATTTTTAATTGTACCACTTTGTCGGCATAGTTTACTTATATATCCGTGCAAAATTACAGCTATCTAGCATTGCTAGTCCCTGAGCAAAGCCGCGGACATTACAAATATCTGCATCTGCCCCGGCCGGGAATCAAACCCGAGAACTCAAGCTTCGTAGTCAGGTTCTTTAACCACTTGGCCATCCGGTCATCAAAATGAAGTAAACTTAGTTGATTTATAGCATTCTTTAAAACTACCATTCGCAATTTTCGATCAAGCAATAATAAGCGACCATTGCCCTAGATTAGACTAGATTGACATTTAACACTTGATAAAATACCGTTTCTTGCCGAACTCAATATCCCACGTTTATGTCCACCAAATCAGATCAAAGCCACACCTTTTGTTGTTTAGATTTATAAGAATTGCAAGCTTAAAATGGTAGACGTAAGGTGCCGATGTGGTAACAATTTATAGTCGAGCAGCAAGGCTGAGATCACACTATTCGAGGAAAATAATAAAAATAAACTATTAGTAGTGAAAATAGTAAATTTAAAATATAAGTCAAGTTCAATATGACTTGAGAATACTGGTGATTTTCCACCGGCGAGGCGAGACGAGACGAGGCGAGACGAGAATTGAAATTTGTATGGCGGCGCCCGCGGCGGCTCGTAGCGGGCGCGCGAGAATGCATACAAATTTCAATTCTCCTCTCCCCTCGTCTCGTCTCGCCTCGCCGATGGAAAATCACCATTATTCTCTAGTCATATCAAATATTAACACAAGCAGCAATTTTATAGTAATATATATTTTTTATCAGATTTTCAAAAAAAAATGCGTTTTATTTTTCTTATTATTTATGTCAATGTCACTCGCTTAAGTTTGTGATTTTTACAATGTGACATTTAACAATGACTGTGAAATTCAATTATGTATAAAAAATAATTGTTCTAAAATATACTTTTCGATTTGGCCAAAAAGTTAATTAATACCAGTTATTAGTTAAGTTTATGTTTGTATTTATGTTGTTTCTTAGTTTTGTAATGAAGTGTAACGTTAGATTAGTACAGTCGAGTTCATAAACTTGTGAGCAAACAATTGATCAAAAATATCTGAACACGACTCTATTGTTATCGGCGTAGAAGCATGTTCAGATATTTTTAATAAATTTTTTGTCCATAAGTTTATGAACTCGACTGTAAAATGAACGTGTATATTTTTATTAATAAATATTTAAAATTACCAATTAGTTTCTATCAACTCTTAATAGGGTTGACAACCTTATCAATACATTTGATTTTGGGCCGTAAATGTTGCTAATTTGAATGGGCTTTGATTTTTCTTTGGTGGTAAATATATTGCTAGTGCCCTATTAAGGGTATAAGAACTGAGCCATTTGTCGAAGTCAACACACGAAGTATAACGTTAAAATAAATTTGATGCACACATTGCTCCTCTTGGCTAGTTTGTTGTGAACACGGCCTATTGTGGTGTTGTTTAACGTAGAGTTGGTAACGATGGTGTCGACACTCGGCCGTCGGCGCACGTGCCGCGGGCGCAGGCGCAGGTGGCGTGGCGTAGCACCCTTGTAACAGTTTGATTTGACACGAACTGAACATGTATGAGCTCTATTTAAACGTGTTTAGCGTGAAGTATGATCATTGGGTCAATTTGTATTATTAATTTTATTGGTCAAAAAGATCATCATCATCATTAACAACATATCGGCCGTAGCACGTCCACTGTTGGTTGTTGGAGGTTGCCTCGGTTACCATATAGTCCACTAATATAAAGTATAAATGTAAAAATGTGAATTTGAGTAACTTTTTCACGCTTGAACTACTAAACGGATATGGATGAAATATTTGAGAGAGAGAGAGAGAGAGAGAGAGAGAGAGAAACATTTTTGAAATTGTAAAATAATAATAAATGAAGGAAAAATAAAAATAACCATCAAACAGTGTAATTGGGCTCTACGCAACATATCTACCTAATGTTGCGGCAAGCTGCAACGCTGTTTTCAGTGGGATCCAAAATTATTTGGTAGCAAGATAGCTAAGTCTCTGGAATAACAAAATAAGAGACTACTTTTTATTCGGATACTAGACTTCATCCCGCAGTTTGAATTCAATTCCGGGATTTTACGAAATTCCAATGGGAATTCCCAAATGTTACATGTTTTATAAAGTTTCTATGCCAAATCTCATGTCTCTCCTAACGGTTGAAGTCTTAAGATTTTATTCCAATCCCGTGGGATTTTTTTTTATTCGACTGGATGGTAAACGAGCAAGTGGATCTCTTGATGGTAAGAGATCACCACCGCCCATAAACAATATCGAGATAAAAGTCACTCTCCCTTACCAATTTAGTTTAGAAGCATAATTGAGATCTTTATTGCACAACAATAACGAACGCCATATTGCACGCAAGACACAACAGAAAACTACAAGATTTAATTTTTCATCGTTGATAATATCGATCACAGGAAGGTTAACAACAATCCCTAAACAGGACACTTCAATCAACGTTCATCCGACAATAAAATCCATGACATCCTGAATTGCATGGTATATAAAGCCACTACACACGCCCCTAAGTTCATCGTGCAATGGAAGCATCGAAATCGACCCGCTTGCAGCAATCGCCGGTACCTATACCTCGTTAATGAATCAACTGATTTCTGCGGTGTTGCAAATAGTTTGTAGTCGGCAATTATGTATCACAGACGGACCATAACAACATGGGATTTGTTTGGGAAATCGGAGATGATTTTGATGATGAAATGTTGAACAATTTGATAGATGCCGATACAATCATTACAAGTTTACTTTTTCGCGGACGGCGACGCCGACGGACTATTGGCCTCTGATACTCGTAGCTTTTACAAATAACTGGAAAGAGGGTGAACTGCCAGACAGGCCGCTCAACAAGGGAGATTTTAGGACCAGTGCAGGCGGAATGCATTCCAACTGCACCGTAACTGAAACTATCGACTGCACGTATATTTTTATCGTAGCCAACGTGCACTTTGCGTGCGACTGCAATAGAATGACTATGCAAAATGTATGGGCAGCCGGCAGTTGCAGTTACGTTGCAGTTGGAATGCAGTACTGGCCCTTGAACTTAGCATGCCAAAGCAGGGATGTTATGGAGCTCCGTATCCGTAACCGAAACTATCGGATATCCGAAATAAAATACTATCCGTAACCGTAACTGAATCCGATATAAAAATTTCGGATAGTTTCGGACAGGGCGGAGTCAAAATGCGACATGTTGTGACAGGTTTTTGTATTTGTCCGGCCGAGCCGACTGAACAGCCGCGCGCGTCTTCTGCATCTATTGCTCATTATTTCACTGCTAAGTCGTAATTACTTATGTATTTTACTTTTACACTTCCTTAAAAATCCAATATCCGTAACCGAAACCGATACTATCTGATAATCCGTAATAATTTAACATCCGTAACCGAAACCGAAACCGGTGTTATGTTTGACATATATCCGTATCCATATCCAGATCCGAAATGTTAGGTATATCCATAACATCCCCGTGCCAAAGGGTTCTTCGTTCGGACCGAAATTAGGCTCAAGATGCTACGCAAGATTAATGGAAGCTATAGAATTTTAATGATAAGTTTCCGATGTTTAGGGCTGTTTCACCATCCATCGATTATGTGTGTAACTGGCGAATAGAGGTAGGTACTTGTAATTGCTTCTATTTAGTTTAGTTAAATAGAGTAATCGTAATCACATTAACCGTCGGCTATCGCTTATCAATGGATGGTGAAAGAGCTTACCCCGTAAATAGATTAAAATCGTCTTCAATGTAGGTACTCCCAGTGTTTCCTGATATCCCGATATTATAGAATGCATGATGTCAACGAGAAAGAATAGAGGTAGGTACTTGTAATTGCTTCAATTTAGTTATAGTATAAATATCGGTAGCTCATAATCGTAATCTACATCCAGTAGAAAATATGTCTAACGCAATTAACCGTGAATCATTAAAAAGCTATTAGTATGTATAAAGTAGATAGGTACCTACATGAAAACATTTGCATAAAAATAGCTTCAAGATCATCGACCCTGACATTGAATTCTTCTTTTTAAATTAAACCGCCTCCTAAGTACCAAGCCATGTTGAAAAGTACAATAAAAATAGGCCTAAAGAAGTCCAACGTGCGTTTGCGCAGGATATGGCCGCATATTGCGAGAAATTTGCATTCTAAACCAATTCCGAAACGCACTGACACCCACCAAGTAAAATGAGCTCCAAGAAACGAGGCAAAAAACAAAGTAAAAACAATTCAAACCTTTAGTTGGTCAAGAAAATGTAAATAGACTAATGTAAAATGAACAAAGAGGATTTAATTATAAAGAGCAATTTATTTTCTAAATAAGAGTTATCTTCTCGAAATATACCCTTCTTATAGCAATTAGAATGTTAATTTAATTAGTTTATGTGAGTTAAAACTGAACCAAATATTTGCCTTGCCAATACGAATATACTCAGGTATTTGCAAAACTAAAACTATTACATTGATACGCTTAATTATTTTCATCATAGTTTAAAACGAATCATTATCGTACAATGTCAGAATTTACGACAAAGCGCAAACAAATGGTAAATTCACCTTCAGCACAAGGGTACTCCCGCGTCTCCGCCTCCCGCCACGTCCTCGCATCAAGACATTCTTTAGCCGCCAAATAAGAGCAAAACTGCAAGACATCGGATATTACTAGCAATCCGAGACAAGTACAAGGATGTAGCATTCGTGTGGGTTGTAAATGGACCAGGATAGCAGTGGGTGGTTAGGATGCTGAGTAGGCGAACGGACAGTTTCAATGATTTATTGTATCTCTAATCTTACAATACTAATGTCGCAATAAATAAGAAAGGGATCGCATTGGCTTTGAAAGTGCTATCGGTCGAACATTTGTAATTTTGTTTTGTAAGTCTAGATGCTGAGTCATTAATGTGTAGGTGTTGCTTCAATGATGAGGAGTACCGACTTTGACTGTGATATGTGTCAAAATATTTAATTGAAGCAAACCACGTGTTAAATTTTAATGACTTTTACCTTGTACCTTGATTTTGATCGAATATTTCTCCTTTCGAGTGTAACGTAACCAAAACAACGTTACAAAATTGAAAATGCCAGTTTTAATAATTCACCCATCTTACTTTTTCTCCAGAGCTCTGCATACCTACTGTATCTGAATTATCCACAGAAATTTTGAATTGAACGATTTTGAGCTTAACACCGTAACAACCCAGTTTCAACCACTTCATACTATTTTAAAATTACAAACAATGCTATTCGCTATACATGTTTCGCTTACTACTCCAATTAAGCAACAGCCAACATACCGAACAATGCCAAATCGTGCCGGCCTGCCCTTTGCGCGACCTTTGCTGAACACTAATATCAACCTATATTGCTCGGGACTGGCCAGTACAATCACAATGATACATCAGACCTTGGACCTCTCACTCACAAATTCATTAAAACAATTGTTAACGTAGGCTTGGAGATCGTTAATTTTGACATGCGAAGTTTAGCCAAATTCACGTAGGTCGTTTATGTTGGTACAATTCAATAGAATCTGTCAATTTTACATATTTAAGACTATCGTGGCACACTTGATATGTCCTGTTGTTGTAATTATCATCTAAAAGTAATCAAAAAGAATAATAGTCACATCACAAAGCCTTCGGTGTTTATATTAGTAGGCTGAAGTGTTATAGGATTGTCAGATTCTATTGAATTGGAGTTTATTTCGCATGTCCAGGTCAGTTTCATTGCCTGTTGCAATCGGTCATTGATAAAAGTATTAATTAGGACTTTATTCAAAAATTGATTAGTTTGTATATTTTGCACACACTAAGTTTACTAAGATGGTTTTTGGAGTCTTTTGTATTTTTTATTTCAACTCCAACGCTAAAATAAATCGCTGGGAATCGAACCCAGGTCCTCAGCATTCCATGCTGCGTGCTATACCGCTACACCACCACTGGACAGGAGTAAAGACACAAATTTCTCCTATGCACCCATATCTCATCTTGTTTGTTTCTTATTTAGTCACTTAACCAGCGAAATTAGGGACATCTATGCTTTAGCCCTCATCGAGAAACTTTCAACACTCCATTGGAACTAAACGCTCACCGCTGGGTTCGATTCCCAGCGCTGGACTCTTTTTCTGGTTTTTCTGTGCATCTATTTTTCAGTTTGTATTTTCGACTAAGTTTACTATTTGATGTGAGTTTAGAGTAATTATTACTAGCAAATCACTTGATTGATGTGAAAGTACTTTCGCCATTATCAAAATTCTTCTGTGAAATTTCAAAATATCTTTATTTAATTTAAGCTATAAAAAGCACTGTTGAATGTCATAAATCAACTACCGGTTCGGGAAAACCACGAATGGGGACAAAACTGTATTTTTTTACTACTTTTCTGTTTTTTTTTATTCGACTGGATGGCAAACGAGCAAGTGGGTCTCCTGATGGTAAGAGATCACCAGCGCCCATAAACATCTGCAACACCAGGGGTATTGCAGATGCGTTGCCAACCTAGAGGCCTAAGACGGGATACCTCAAGTGCCAGTAATTTCACCGGCTGTCTTACTCTCCACGCCGAAACACAACAGTGCAAGCACTGCTGCTTCACGGCAGGATTAGCGAGCAAGATGGTGGTAGCAATCCGGGCGGACCTTGCACAAGGTCCTACCACCTGCAAAATTTTATAGAAAATTTGAATATTATATATATGTGTATTCATCACTATTGAATCGTATATACGTGCGATGTAATTTCATTTAATGATATTTTATATGGATCCTAAATTTGAATCTGGTTGTGTCGAAAATTCGACATACAAGCAATTAAATAAATCTATTCTCTTAGACCTTGTGTAAACGTTGCACTATGTTATATCGTATGTTGCTAACCTATCATTTTATTGTTATGCCAAATTGGTCTATTGATGTTTAAAGTCACAAGGAACAGTTTGATTTTTTATTCAAATTTACTATGTAATTTTGGGTTTTTAATAGTTGCAACACTAATAGTTCAGGCTATTAAGGGGATTATGTAGGATGTATGGCAACATTGCCTCCGGCTAGTCCACCTTGTGGGGTTTAATTGATAGTATAATGACCATTATGTTTAAATGATGCATATAACCTGGGGCTTTGAATGCTGGTAATGGACTCGCTCGATTGATTTCGTTGTAAATTATAATGCAATTATTCACGGATATACGCTTTTGACGCTGAAAAGTTAATTATTAACTATCAATAAATAGCGGAAGTTTTACCTACTTTTCGTTTTTAACCTCCGACTCAAAAAGAGGGGTGTTATAAGTTTGACCGCTATGTGTGTCTGTCTATCTGTGGCACCGTAGCTCTTAAACGGATAGACCGATTTGAATGTGGTTTTATTATTTGAAATCAGGTTTTCTAGCAATGGTTCTTAGACATGTTTCATCAAAATCGATTTAGACGTTTTTGAGATATTGAACTTTAAAGTGACAAAGTCGAGGATTTCTAACTTTTTGTTGGTTAGATTAGGTAATTAACTGACTTACAAAAGGAAAGGTTCTCGATTCGACTGTTTTTTTTTACCGATTTTGATAAAAAAAAATATTTGAAAGCTGGCAATTATTATTTTCATGGTTTATTTGGAGTTGGTTAGTTTTTTCGTAACCTACATTTTTTATATTTAGATAACTTTAACAATTTTTTGTTGCCTGGAAATGTTGTTTTCACATTTTCGCGGAACTGCATTTTTTTTACTTCTGTTAAAAAAATAAAATTAACATTACACCAGCTCTTCCGTTGGCGTACAAAGTACGTTGTATATTTCGTCGATCGCTGCACTATTACCACACGGCTTTCCCCACCGCAGCACCTAGAACAACCAAGTTACGAGAGTCCGGCGTTAATGAAAGTCATCACAGATATTTTCTTTCTGATTTCATTTGAACTTTAAAATAAGAGCTTTATTGGATTTAACTTTTATACCTGTTCTTTTGAAATCATTTTCAGTCAATGTTATTTTATCACAGATATTTGTTATGCGATTATATTCTCACTAGTAAAAAAAAATCCTGTATTTAAAAGCGTTTGTTATGCTCGAATTTATATTTAATGTTCGAATTTATACTCGTACGTCACACGTTTAGCTTGCTTGTTATTATAAAGGGGATGAACATGAACAGGCTACTTTGCAATAATTTTGAGAAACAGACCAAGGTTAAAGAAAATCAAAGTAAGTATAATCGCTTGTAATTTACACTGTTGATTTAGTCGTAGTCACGGTGAGCTGCGCTACCGTAATCATTGTATTTTCACTTTTTTTCTGTACACGACTTTAAAATACACCTACAGGTCCACTACCATTACCAAACAAAGCGTCAAGGTTGCACAGAACATTCGGATAAAATGAACTCTACGCGAACGATCAAAAACAAATTAAAAATGCAACGCATTCCTTAATTACGAAACTTAATACGAAAATAAAACGCGAGGACGCATCCGGCTTAATATTCTAATACATATTAATGTTCACATTATGACAAATTGCTCTAATCTAGTTGTACATTTGCACCTTTATGTGGAGCACTTACGTCAACCTTGACATTTAAGCCATAATATCGATTTCCTGTGCGAAATTGTTATTTCGCAGACCCTTGACAAGATCTTTTATATGCCGATAAAAAACCACTTGACGTCAAGAGTTCTGGTATTCAGGATGTGGGACAAAGAACCATAAAGACCACGTACGACTTACAAAGTTGATCCAAAGTTCAAGTAAGTGCAGTAGCCGGCCTTTAAACTAGTAAATCAGAGAACCGTAAAGCAGTAGTTGTCATTTTTCTCTCTTACTCATGGTAACAATTTAAAATTGGATTTAGGAGCATTTTTATGTTCATGGATTCCTACTATTATTTATATTATTATTCTTGTTGAAGAAGCTTCATTTACTGACAACCCGATAGCTAAGATAGTCACTGACGAGAAGTCTCAGATTCGAAATCGTAGCAGAGGTATACGCTAGACACTAGCTAGAGCAACTATAATAAGGTTTTCTTTTGATTTGGGACTCAATGGGTCAAATGGTATAAATTATCTCATGATATTAATTTCATTGTTATTCTAAATTTAAAGGAGTCTTACTTTTAACTAAGGTGCGTTTCCCTATTTCAGTTTTGAGTCGCGTAAGTATGGGTAAGTCTACTAATACACAATTGGATTTTTTCTTGAGAGCCAATGAGCCAATAGAATTGTAACTACTTCGGAGAATCTTTTTTAATTTAAACGCTCAAGGCAATATTATTTGTTTCAAAACTTATACCGAAAATCAGAATGGCAAAGAACTATTTTACTTTGAAATTTTAGTCAGCCAGTAAGAAACCGCTAGTAACACATTTATTTACATAACTCCAGTTAAAACTGCATACCTTGTGCATATTCTCGTAAAATATGTCGTTAAATATCCTTGATTGCAATAGCAGTTGACATCATGTCAAGTACTCGTATCAACCTCTAAAATTGGTTCCGGAATTCAAAGTTAAACAGTCAGCAAGTAGGTATCTATGCCTGCAGTGTAAAATGTCAAGAATCTCGAAATGCACGTGGGTGTACGCGTCGTCATGCCATGAAACTGAATGATGTCATTTAACAAGTTCATGTTATGTAAAAAACTGATTTCTATTTGAACAGAAAAAAGTAAATTTAAGTACAGTCAACAACAAGTATCGGCCAGAGTTACAAAAATATGTATACATACACGACTTTATTGGCTTTATTTTCTTTTTGTAGTTACACCTGATTACTTATTATTTATGGTAATATTCCGATCGTAGTGTAACTAAATATTATAACAAAGCCCTACCTATATATTATACAAAATGCTGTCGTGACTTCATCTCGGTCTATATACTCGTACATTCCACCGCTAGGGAAGCAGGCCTTTGCATGGAATGCGAGTGCTTGCATGGAACTTACAAACACACCATTGAATTGCTTCATAGGCATGTTCAAATTGACCATGATGGTTTTCCTTCAGAATGAAACTCGTAATAAATTTTGAATATAATTTCGCACTTAAACTCTGAATTTAGCTTATTTTAGCCTAAACTGTACCTATAATAGTTCCAATTTACGCTTAAAAACTACTGAATCCTTAATATGCCTGACCTAGGTAATCTAAGTTCCTATTAAAAGTTACATACGTAAGTTAAGTACATACCTTATGACCCAGACTGCTTGGCGATAGCGGCATAACATCGTATGTATGAGTGACATTCAACGTCTCGGATATCGTGTTAGATCATACTATTATCACTGGCGTCAGTCATACAAAATTATTTAATTATAACATACTACAGTCGTGACACCACTGGTCTATTGATCAACACGATGTAATGTCTCCTGGAATGACCCACGTATGACCTTCGCGGAGGCTCCGTGGCGAAACGTCAAATGTACGTCCAATGAGTAACGTATATCCTATGTGTAATGTAATATGTTACGTATGCGTTTGATAACAAAGAAAGTTTGGTTACATGAGGTAAATCTTTGTGGGCCGCCTACCGTGACCTATGGGCCGGCCGACAATGGACTGTAATTTATAAGGTTATTATTTCGTCAAAACTGTGCCGGCTATGAGGAAAGGACAGATGCATTCGTCAGTTAGACACTATCAATTTAAATGTAAATTTGTTTGTTTAAGTTTAAGTTAAAAGTGGAAGTTAATCTTTGCAGAATGCTTATTAAAAGGCCAAGCTGCAGTGCCAGTGTTTTTGGGATTCCGTAGTCCTTTACAAGGGGCCCTTATAGTTTCGTCCATCATCGGCCATGTTCATCCGTCCGTCCGTCTCCGACTTAGTTAAGAGAGAGTTAGTGCTAAAAAGCTGAAATTTTGCATAAGTATAAATGTTCATCATGTCGACAAGGCGGAAAAGTAAAATTCAATAAAAAACTTGGTTCCCTATTACTCCTAAAGTTACGTTTCGACCACATTAAAGTGGCAGTAGTGGCAGGAGCGCCAAAGTTCGCACGTTGTTCGAATCAGTTTTATAAAATCATGAACAAAATTATTGAATTTAGTGAAAAAAGAGTTATGGCAAACGATCATTCTGGCAAACATTACATTCGTACTTTTAATAAATATGCGAGCCGATATGGACCCGGTGGTGGTGTCGAGGTAAATATTTATTATGTTTAGAGGCTGTTTCACCATCCATTGATTAGCGTTAACCGACGGTTAAATGTGATGCCGTCTCCGTCTATTCGAACAAAACAAATAGAGACGGCATCACACCTAACCGCCAGTTAACACTAATCAATGGATGGTGAAACAGCCCCTTAGCGTGATAAGCCACGTTTATGCTATTTAATTATGAGTGAAAATCACGAAAGTTTTAAACATTTGATAAGTAACAAATGAATGAACATAATCCGTTGAAATACAGTTTTAAGCACAGTTGGATACCCCATGCAAAACTACAATACATACGAGTATGTAAGGCCACAGAATAAGTAATAGTACAAGCACAGAAGCCTCACTGCCGCACAAAAGTGACGTTTAGGCATAAGAATCGTGCCTACTGTATGCTTCTCTGTCCATCGCATAACTCGCATTCACTCGCACGCGGCACGTCTAGTAGAATAGCATACTCTAGGAGGCCTCAGACATCTACTTGTAGCGGAAAATAAAATCGCGGAGTGAGCCGCGCCTGATAAGGCCCTAATGCGATTTTCTTAACAGTCATTGTTTCAGTCCCATGACTTAGCATTGCACAACTCATCCAACATTAGGTCGGTATTAGAGACAATACTTGGTTTAAGTACCTACTGTATTTGTTTAGGGTTTTTGCAAGAGTCATTAACTCTCCACAGGTTGGCTTCGGTTGCTCAAATTCGTTAAGGTGCATAATGTACAGAGAAGTAATCATTCATGGTTTACAAATACCCGCAGCTAATGCTAAGTAAACATAATAATAATCATCATCATATCAGCCGTAAGACGTCTACTGTGGGACATTGGCCTACCCCATAATACGGTGGGGAAGAAACAGTAAACGACTGCATAGATTAGTGATTAGAAAATCTGACTACAAAGCCGGAGGACGTTAAATATGTACATCTTTATTGCTTTTCTAGTATTCATATTCATAGTACAAACTTTAAAAATACAAATTAAAAAACAAATACATTGATTTTACAGTAGGAGGCCTTTGTTCAGCAGTGGGTGGACGTCTACCGGCTGGTGATGATGAAATTGATTTAAAAAAAATGTTCCAAATACCATTGCGTAGGTAATTTATTATCACATTTCTACCAAGATAATTTTTCATTTACCCAATAATTAGGGAGATTAATTAACCCGATCATTATTGATGTCCCGAGCTGCGCATACGTTGCGACAGTGATGCGCGCGGCCTTGGTTCCACGCCCACGCAACTGTGGGAAAAACTCAATCATTTCGTATCTAGTTTGTGGGAAATTGTGGCAGCAATCAGCAATTGACCCCTAGTAGGACAGACAAATAAAGTCAAAGATAAATGCTATGTTGGATGTAAGAAGTATAATGGGTGGTCTAGGAACGACGCCCGTAATGGCGAATTACAAATTTTGCCCTTTTTTATTGTTGTTTTTGGGGCAAATCTTGCAAGTTCATTTCAGCATTTTGACCCACTTTCAGTACTCGGATTGACATGAAATTTGGTACACATATGTAGGTTGGATGACAATGCAAATAGAGTCAGAAAAAAAGATTGCATAAAAAAAACAGAAACTTATTTAGGTTTCTGTTAGATGCCATCAGACAAGTTTAACTCACTGTTTTTTTTTTGATAATACATAATTACCATCTGCTGAAAATAAAAACTTATAAATTTATACAAAATTTACCCCCGAAGGGGTATAAAGCAAGATCAAAAATGTTGACGCGTTAGTCATCGGGGACAAAGGAGTGGGGGTCAATATTCACTTATTTCAGCGCGACAAAATTACATTATAAGAGCTAGTTTAGTATGAAATAAAAGAAACCCAGCCCTTTGCTAGATAATGCTATGCAAATTAACCTGCCACTAACTCTCGACTCCTGTTCTTTCGCAATGCTTACGTTTCCGACGCGCGGACCGGCGACAGACAGCAAAGCGGTCGTGACTATTGCAACTCGTGCAGGGTGGTCTAATCCAAGGCGGTCTCGGCCCTACACTACAAAGTGCAAATTTCTAATTTCGTATCTTGCCGTCCCGCTGACACTAATATTATTTAATACTAGTGAGAGGGTCGGTACGCCCCCCTGCCTCAAACTTCTATTGGGAGCGAGAAATATCATGTGAGTTGTGGTAGATTGTCGTCAAAGATAGATCGCTTTAAAATACATAGCCGCGTGGCCCTGTAAGGTACGCGATATTTCTACCTGATAACTTCATAATGTAGGAATTATCATAGGCAGGTAATAAGGTGTGGTGGTGGTAACCCATCTGGCAATACATTCACTGTTGTTATGCTGACTTTTTTAAGGATATTTGTACGTAAAGTGACCGCTTTGTTTTTTCAAGTATGCAATTAAAATTGAATTTCTACAATTCAAATTAAATAACATTCTATTAATAATACTTTTAGTTTGTTCAGGATCAATAACATTTGTTAACTAACATTTAAACGACAGTTACAATAAGAATGTAACTTGCCATGCATTCTATACTTACAATCTAACTCATGCACTGTACTTTTTTATTTCTTTTCTACCCACTTTGATTTTGTTTAGCATGTTTAATTTAGTTCGTAAGTAAAACATGTTTTCTCAGTAAGTGATTGTAAATCTTATGAGAAATAAATAATCTTAAACCTAAAAAATAAGTATGCAAAAACGAACACAGAACCGTTCCCAAACAAAAGAAGCGGCGTCGAATTAAAATCGTAAATAATTCGAACCGTTTATGTACGTTAATTTATATGGTTTTCTTATATAAAAACACATATGTATCGTCGTACAAACGTAGCGTCTCGCATGTGCGGACGCGGAAAAGCGAGGTAAAAAGTTTTATTAAATTTTATGGTACCTATATTTTTTATAGTAAGTATATGTATAGAGTTTAACGATCGGGAGCGCCAAAGTTCGCAATACTCATTGTTGGTCATACCGTAATTTTTGTCCGAATCATCGTTTGTCATAACTTTTTCCCACTGAAACCTCTATTTTTTCTAAAATTTTTAAATGATCAACCTATAGAAAATTATAGGTTAGGTTAGGTTTGTTTTATAACAATTCTGAACAATTATGTATGACGAAAAAACAGTATGACAAACGATCATTCTGACAAACATTACATTCGGAATTTGAACAAGGTATGCGAGCCGATATGGACCCTTAACTATCGATACCTATTTCATCTTGTGTTCCAAGAATTTACTGCATGCCAACGTTCCTCTGAAAGCCTGTAACTTGCGCCACACGTAACTATTAATTTAAGAGAACGGCAGCGTTTACCTATAAATAGGTAGTTTAAAGCCTTATCGTGTGATTATTTCAATAGATTGCTCGATTTAAATAGAAAACGTTTAAAAATCATGTCTTAGTCCGACGAGAACGATTAGATTGTTTAGGTAATTTAAATCACGATGTTTGTTGCGTTGTCCGTAAAAACCTTAATGATTTTTTGTACAATAACTTCTGTGTTATAACTTCATTCTTCCATTTTAGGTTTGAACACGATTTTACCTGAAACAAAAAAAAATTTAATTATATGAACATCTTAATTTTAGAATTTATTTATGTGCTCACTATATCTGTAAGAAATTCAATAAACGCCGGTTTATTTAAAAAAAAATACTTATACAAATTTGCGAGTTGAAAAACTAGCAATGGATGATACAGAACACATAATTTAATTATGTCTAGCCTTTATAACAATAGAGTCAATAAGTCACTCAACCCCACTACAAGATGAAAATAGGCTATAAAATAGCACCTCTTATATCATAGTTACTGCTATTTGATAACAATTATACTTCATATGCACGTATATCAATTAGAACGCTCGCAGGCAGCACGACAATTACAACAGTCGTGACCTGCGCATACGCAGAGAAATGTGTATCACTTTTAACTTATATAAAACTCTAATAGAGTGGACGTCAACCTTCTTATAAGTTCGAAGGTGGCAGTATAATTAAATGCCCACGTAGGTCGTGTGTTTTAAGTAATTTTGAGTGAAAGACGTATAGAGGTAGTCTAAAAAGTTAGACCAAATGAAATGGTGGTTAACCATACAAAAGTACTGACTGGAAATGTTTCGTATTAAATTGTAATGGTTTTCGTGTAAAAACCGAATATTTTCATACTATTTTTCACTACTTAGTTACTTACTGGCGTTAAGGTGTCCAACTTTTTGTACTTCACCTATAGGTCACTATGCCAATGCAAGTGGCATTTAAAGGTTTGAATTTGGTTTGAGGGTTTTCAAAACCGTGCGTTACTTCATTATTTATTTATGGATTTAAAGATACTGTTTACATTTAAGCAGCAAAGTTTAGCTGGCAATCTATTGCAAGGTTAATTATAAATTACTGTATAGGGATATAAGGGTATGGTATTTAATATAAAAATATAGGGATCAATTACACATAAGCTAGATACTTTTAAAGCTATATCTATATAAAAAAACGTATTAATTTCGGTACGGTATTTAGTTCGAATGACATGTTGCACGTGCAATAAAGTATTTATCTACTTTCGTAATTACAAAATAATTAAAATTAAAAAAAGATCATTTAAATTTTGGAATAGCTTACATGTGACAAGCTAGCAACAGTTCACGACATTGTTCTGCAATGTTGTGTACCCCTGGCTTAAACCTTTCTGTGTATTGACTATTCAATTCACTCACGACCTTGTTTGTGTAAGTGCCAGCGCCAGCGTAACCAATAAGCGAAAGGGATTCATGGCATTCGATTTATAATTGACACAAACAAATTCATTTATTTTATGCGCAATCATTCAGATTTGGCTCTTCATCAACCTATACCCCATAAGAACGTGGCAAAAAGTGGAAACGGAACTGCTTTATTGCGTGCTTTTTTTCATTCATAGGTCTTATGCTATGCACTATGCTGAGTGGAGCACAATTTAAATATACCATTCGATGTTCTTTCGAAATGTTTTCTTCTTAATGTATTTTACCTTGTGATGTGTAAATACTCTGTCTCTCTCTCTCATGAGTGGATAGATTTCACGTTGTAATAAAACTCGTAGTAACGAGGAAACTATAGCGCTCTCTATACCATTTATCGGTCTTTACCTATCTCCGTGTGCCATAAACGTTTCCTTAAGTTAACAGCAACTTTTATATTGCAGTGATACTCTATGCATGTACAGTCGAACAAATTGAATCATGAACCTTTTTAACCGACTTCAAAAAAAGTAGGAGGTTATCAATTCGGTTGTATTTTTTTTATGTTTGTCACCTCAGAACTCCGTCATTTATGAACCGATTTGAAAACATTTTTTTTTCGTTCGTCTAGGAATGCTTTCAATTAGGTCCCACAAGCATCAAATCAGGACTTGATGATTGGATCCTAAGGAAATCGAGGGAACTCTTCAAATATTACAATACAATACACTAACTCTTTATTGCACACCTACACAGTAAGCAGTACAGAAAACACAAGTACATACATAGAGATTTTCTAAGGTAAGCAATAGGCGGCCTTATCGCTTCAGAGCGATCTCTTCCAAGCAACCTTTACAATGGACAGAAATAAGGAATACATTTTAGCAGGTGGTGCAATTTACAGTAGATTAGAGCAGTATCAAGCATACATAAAACTAACACATACAATACACATACACAACAAATCTAAACAGATAGATAGGTAGATAGATACCATAACAACATATAAATAAGCTAACTATAACATTCATTCGCAAGATGACAGGTAGTGCTCTCTAAGCATAGATTTAAAGATAGGCAAGGACTTTGCGCGCCTCAAGTCTATCGGTAGGGAGTTCCACAACCGAGTGGCCTGGACACTTGGACAGTGTAAGAATAAACAGAATTTAGAGTTTGAAAGTGGGACAGTAAGGAGAAAGTTCTGAGAGCAACGAACAGAAGTAACATAGCTAAATCGCTCTTTGAGGTAGCAAGGAGTTGCAGAGTTAAAGAGAATGCCGTAGAGAAGATGGAGAATGTGAGAGTTGTACCTTACTGATCTGAGTAATAAAGTGTTATGTCATATCGCACCCAAAACCTTTAGTGTATCCATCTAATCATAGCTTTTCTCTGTAATTGACATTTACTAAGAATATAACATAGAATTATAAACCATTATGTCATATTATTACGATGCCGAGTTGACCTACGACATATTGTACGACTGATCGCACGATGAGTCAACTCAAAACCATATCAACGGTGACCCCCCGTGTAACGTTGTCGCACTTATCCATTGCTGACCAAAAGTAACATTTGCTAAAAAAAAAAAACTACAGTGGGCTGCATTAGAAATTGTTTGGTCTGAAACCAGGCTACTTTGGTCAATTTTGAACTTTATGCTTTTCTGATAAGGAAGAAGCTTTGATAAATCTTCATTGTAGTTTGCATTACGATGCATGTGAACAATGATCATCGTTTGTTTTTTGTGTGTTGATTGACAATGAATAGGTTTGCATTTAATATGCAAATATATTTATTATAGATGTACGATTTATGTGGCGTAAGAATGTTGATTCGACATGCTAAGATGTTGACTGAATGTTTTATAGCGCATTTGTCGTGATTGTCTAAATGTCACTCTATTTTACTCCTAGTAGTCCTAATAATCACATTATTAAGGAAACTATGGTCCAAGCTCTCTCATTTTGAGAAGCGACCTGTGCACAGCAGTAAGACGTATATAGGCTGGGATGATGAATCATAACAATAGTAATCCTACTTACTTGAGAATATGCTGTTTTTTTAGAGCAAAGCACTGTTCCCTTGTAGCTTTTCTTAAATCATAATCGATGATAAATTGCTTACAGTTCCTCCACCTTCGCATGTAAGTACTGTTACAACCAGAAAATCGGCTAAGTGCAAGTCGGAGTACGAACGCACTCATGAACAATCATGGCTCATGCCTTTTTTATAATCAGCCTACCGATCTTAATAGACACTCTATTAGTGTTGTAGGCATGCCCATCGTGCCCACAACGGTGGATCCGCCCTTGATAACTTTACTGTTCACCATGCTGTTATGCTATGGTTGAGTTCGAAATGCGTCAGCATAGCGTGGTGGTGGTAATGATGGGTTTGTATGATTTGTGTGTGTCCCTACAGTGCGGAGATGAGCTGCATGAAGGAATATTTTTTGCATAGACGAAAGGTATCGTAAGGTCGGCAGAGTAATTGTTTGTAAGGTAAACGCCCGAGTGCTCGACACGTGCGACGACACCCTGCTGTCATCTCTATTGCTAATGACATAAGATTAAAGATGCCAACTACTGGGACAGCGACGAGCACTCGTACGTTTACTTTAGTTCATTGATATCAACCTCCGGAAAGTAGTAGTAGTAAAACTTAAATGTACAAAAACCGGCCAAGGGCGTGTCTTACACGCCCAGGATAGGGTTCCGTAGCCATTACGAAAAAATCAAGTAATATTTTTCTAATGATTTCGTATTGTGTACTGAATCTTCCAAGTTTAGGTATATTTTATAACTTAGGCTGCTATTTACTCTTAAACTACTAATAATTCTTAATCTTAGCCGCTATAATTTTCCTTGTAAATATGATATATTTACTACCATTCTGAATTTTTCCAATTTTTCCACTCAACAGTTTAGATTTTAGAGGGGGGGAAACTCGATTTTAATGAAAATTTACACTTCAAAGTTGAATATTTCGCAAACAGATCACTGAATAGAAAAATCTTAGCAACCAATGGTTTTGAAATACCTATCCAACGATACCCCACAATATAGGGTTAGTCGAGAAAAAAAACCACCTAGTTGACAACGGAACCCTAAATAGGAAATACATCTGTACCTACCTATACTTAGTTATGACCATGATCGCAATCAAAATTAGTGCAAAGTACAAAAAAGCGTACCCTGAAGGTTTCTCTACCATCAACCTTTGAGTCATAGAGAAGAGCAATCAACCAGGGAAGAAACAAAACACAAACGCCTGATAAAACTGATGAATAAAGTCTCCTGTGTTCTTTCTCAGAACTTCTACCAAACAACCTAACCGTTACCTCAATGCCAGTCAATAACAGTCAAGCACTGTTGCTTCACGGCAATTACAGCAAGATGGTGGTAGCAATACTTGCACAAAACCTGATTGCCTGTTCAATAAATTACTCTTTCCTTGTGTTCTTTCTCAGGCTCCTGTGTACTTCTTCTACCAACTCAACGCAACCTAACACCATGTTACCTAAACTGCAAATTTAAATGCCACATCAATCAGAGAAAGGAAGACGCGTCAATCGCATTGTGCAATGCGCAATGACAGCAGATCGGCTAATCAGCGGACATGCGCCTTTACATGCACGTATTGTCAAACTGTTGGGAGATTTTTATGTAATCTGAATGTCTTGCTTGTGTCCCTGTTTGACTGATATTGAAGATATGTTAGATAAGAAAATACTGGTCAGAGAATGAGTCCAATGACTGTCAGTATAAACCGTGTTGGCCTAGTGGTTTGACCTGTGGGCTCTCAAGCAAAGGTCTTGGGTTCAAACTTCAACTCACATCTCTGAGTTTTCGATATTCATGTGCGAAATTATATTTGAAATTAACTATGAGCTTTACAGTGAAGGAAAACATCGAGAGGAAATGTGTGTAGGTTTCCTGCGAAACAAATCAATGGTATTTGTGAAGTTTCCAATCCGCACCGGGCCCGCGTGGGAACAACGGCCCAAGCTCTCTCATACTGAGAGGAGGCCCGTTCCAGCTGTGGGACGAATTTAGCCTGGGATGATGCTGATGAATGTTTATGTTTACTTCGAAATTCTCACAAAAAACTTTTTTTTTACTGAAATTTCAGTATTATTTGGTAACTTCTAAGTAGCACACAATTACTAATAGAGATGGTTTATTATGATGCCAATACTCTTCGTAAAACTATTATTAAACAGCTGCTGATTGCATAATATTTTTTGATCTTGTCATAATAAGTGCCTATTACGATCATCGCACGATTTTGACAATTGTTCTTTGTTCAGTATTGATGGTTTTGAAAGTGTTTTTTGTGTTATTATGATCTGCAAGTAAAAACAAAATATACTGATGGAATAAACTGACATTACTCTTTGAAGTTATTTGGTAATAATTCAAGAGCTACCATTATAATTACGATTTTTTTTAACCAATAGAGATGTACAGTCGAGTTCATAAACATGTTAGCAAAAATTTGATGAAAATGAATTTCAGATATTTTGGATCAAAATTTTCCTCACAAGTTTATAAACTTGACTGTACTTTACACAGTAAAAAATAGTAACTTTTGTTTCAATTTATTGATTTTGTGTAAATTTTATACATTTTAAAAATAAAAATCACCAGTATTGCAAAGCTTGTTATGTTTTAGCTTCGATAATATAGGTATCTTCATTTCTGATCATAAAGGAATATATCAGCGTGCATCCCGCCGTAATATTTCTTTTCGTACAAGTCGTCATAAGTTGTATAAATCTTAGGCCGCATCCGGTGCCTGGTTTCCAAAGAGCTGGGTTGCACTGTACGATCAACTGAAGAAAATATTATACCTGATATATAGATACATCATAGGTACTCAACCTAAGAAATAGCCTAAATATTCTTAGTCAAATAACAAGACAGATGGTGATTTATTTCACTGCACGAGTTACTACTAAATATGAATATCCAAAGTAGTGATGATGGGACCAAATTGGAGGTATTCTCATACTAACGAAAACATTTTTTTTAATATCGGTTCACACATCACGGACTTCTGATCTGAGGTAACAAACAAAAAAATACAACTTAAATGATATCCTCCTCCTTCTTTTGAAGTCTGCTAAAAATTGACATCGTTGTGGTCTAAATACTTATTCATCGTTGAAACGAATGCTATACAATACTATTTAAATGTTGCATTACAAGTACAGCACAATGAATATGGAAACAAATCAAACCACTATAAAATCTTGAGTCCAGAGACACGTCAAGATTTATAACTTATTACAATCTTCATGTTTTATATTGAATCTGACAAGCATTAAATAAATACCTTGCTCATAATTTTAGGTAGAATTATAATGTGGTGCTCTCTCATATTTATGTATGAACTACAAGTAATCTGGTATGTTTTGAAGGACCGTGAAAGTATATGATAATTGTGTAATATTCCGAGTTTCTTTGCCATAAAAATGGAGTATGTTCGATTTCTTTCACACTTTTTTATTTACTAGTACTTACTCGTAGTTGAAAGAGATATCTAAATATCTCAAGGCCCTCCCTATTTACATTCTACCAGAAGCATCTACTGCGGTGTTAGATCGATCTTGACCCCGAAATGTATCACTGTTGGAACGTTTCTACTGGATTAAATGTAAACAGGGTCTAACTCTTCCTCAACCGCCATTCTGGGGCAAAATTCCGTTCTATTTGAATCCATTTTTTTTTTAAATTAAACCAATTAATAATTCATTTAAGCACTATTAGTGCGGATTACAAAAAACATTGACTGTGCAATTAAGTCGTCTTTCAATCTATTGCATTAGTATTAAATACCGGAAGGTATCCCTCATTAGGAACAGAAAGCACGCGATGTGTTTTTTTGTATAGTTTACTTACAGGATGCACTCAAAATTAACGTCATCGACGACACCAAAAACAAACGAACGCATGAAGTACAGTCTTCCAAGATGAAAAATTGTTTTTGGTGAATATCGTACACTTCAAAATATAGTAAATAAATGATTACTATAGAAAACACCTACTTGGACTAGCTTAATCTGAGACAGCGGAACACGTCGTGCGATAATGAATAGTCATCCAAATATTAATTCGTAAGTAGATAATGTTAATCGTCTTGTCTAGTCTTGTCTTGAGGCTACTTTTTATTCCAATTTATTTATTTAAAATCCCGAAATCTCAACCGATAACAATAAAAAAATATGCACTTGTTCTTCTTAAACGTAAATAAACGCCATAAATAGTTGTTTATGGGAGTTCCCATGGCAATCTCGGAATTTTAATTCAACTGCGAGATTTAATAGCATACGTATGTTTATTTATTTCTTATTTATAGGTACTTCTAACATTATTATTACCGACAAAGTTTTCTCATGATAATTAAAGTTAGACTTAGATTATACGAGTACGTTAAGTACATGAACAGCCTGTAATATATTAAACGATGTATCGTCAATATTTCTAATTACCCATAACATACATCCTTAATGATCCATAAAAATATATCCACACCTCAGAGTAAGACCTTCCTTCCAAATGCCTCAAGTTTATGCTAAGTAGGTTTCTTGTTATGCTATGTTTAATTCCGGTAGCAGTTTTAATCACTAATTACAGTTAATCGACCAATGACAGTACGAATAATCGCGAGTATGAAGGCCAATCCTTTTTAAGAAGCCATCAAAAAAGAGTCTTCATTTCCTGCCACTATTCCGTATTAATAGTTGATTTACTTAACCTCAGCAATTACTGGATATTTTAAATGTTAATTGATATTGCTTCTTTATTAATGACTAGATATTTTCCGCGACTTCGGCTAAGAATTTGTTTATCTCTATCACGTGGGACATTAAAAAAACATGGGACACTTGACACCAATTGACCTAGTCCCAAACTAAGCCAAGCTTGTACCCATACTTGTAGACATACACCATACTAATATTATAAAAATGCGAAAGTGTGTGTGCTTGTGTGTTTGTATGTTTAAAAGACGTTTCACGTCGAAACGGAGCGATGGATTAACGTGATTTTTGGCAAAGAGATTTATGGGCCAGAGAGTGACATAGGCTACTTTTTTTATCTCGGAAAAATGGACAGTTCCCGAGCGAACAGCGCGCGATAACCGAATTCCACGCGGGCGAAGCCGCGGACAAAAGCTAATACATACATTAATACATACTTAAATATACATTTTAAACATCCAAGACCCGAGAACAAACATTCGTATTATTCATACAAATATCTTCACCGGCCGGGAATCAAACCCGAGACCTCAAGCTTCGTAGTCAGGTTCTCTAACCATTTGGCCATCCGGTCGTTAATAATAGTGTGGTGTATGGTTTACCCTTGCATTCACACCACAGTGTAATGGTACTTAATGAATTATTGTTCATGCATAATCCTGCCGCAAATATAAGTAAGCAAGTGCCTAAAATGTATAATTATATTGATGTAAAACGAAACGTCAAATGCGCCTTTACTCCATACCGCAGTAAATCGCTAATATTTATTTCGATTACGCGAGACAACGGTTGTGATTTCATTGAAGAGTAGGTCATGAACAGAGATTAGTGACGTCGTGAGATAGTACTTAGAACTGTTACACGATCCGAGATCCTTATAGGAAGCCGAAGAGAGCGCCTTGACACACTCGTATAATCAACTTGGTAATAAGTGAAGACAAATAGAAATTATTTACATGGAAATTATTTGCAGGTGGTAGGACCATGTGCAAGGTCCGCCTGGATTGCTACCACCATCTTGTTCGCTAATCCTGCCGTGAAGCAGCAGTGCTTGCACTGTTGCATTTCGATGTGGAGAGTAAGACAGCCGGTGAAATTACTGGCACTTGAGGTATCCCATCTTAGGCCTCTACGTTGGCAACGCATCTGCAATCCCCCTGGTGTTGCAGGTGTCTATGGGCGGTGATGATCTCTTACCATCAGGAGACCCACTTGCTCGTTTGCCATCCAGTCGAATAAAAAAAAACGCCGAATGATGTGGTGGAACCTTTGGTTAAAAAAGCAACTGTATTTGTAACTAACCGCAGCGCAGCGAGGGATGTCCATCAACAAGATCGAAAGTTGAATAAAAATAAGAATGGTTTATTGGCTGATAAAATATATACACATTTTGTTATTTAGTAATTTAATTACAAACACACTCATCGCCATCGTCATCATATCAGTCGTAAGACGTCCACTGTTGGACATACGCATCCCCCAAAGATCTGCAGTTGCATCGGTTGGAAGCGGGCTGCATCCAACGTGAGCCTGCGACCATCTCTTTGGGGGATATCCTACACTGCGCTTGCCGATCCGCCGTCTCCATTAGAGAACTTTTCGGTCCTTCTGTTTTCCGTGCTATATGGCCGGCCCATTAGAAACACATTGAAATGACCAATTTGTATGTGTTACATAATAATTACTTCATGGTAAAACTGTTCTTTGTGAGTAACCAACAATACTATTTATCGGACATAGTAGCTACAGACGCGACGGCAAATTTGCACTCCATTTGTTGAAGGGGTTAATTGCAACTATTATAACAATTTTCGAAGGAAAATTCCAAAAATACGCTGCAATGGAATTCACTGCCCTGTGTAAGTTGGCCTAGGAAGAACGAATTGCCACATCTGCCAACGTACGAATTCGCAATATCGCAAAACTTAACCTATATTGCGTAAATACGACTTGATTGTAATTATTCACTATTAAAACGTACATTAATGCAAAGAATCTGCTATTAATCTGTCACAGTATCGACAAGCTGTTAGCCTCGTCTAAATACGGCAGTTCAGCCTATAAAAACGATTGCAACGTTTATTTTACGGCTTTAATTCCATATTAAGTCAATTAAATTTTCTGTTTGGAACAGCTCATTCAAAAACTTCGATGTACGAGTATATACGAGATATAGCCTGACAGATGGACAGTGAAGGGATAATAATAGGGTTCCGTTTAATGTTACCCTTTGGGTACGGAAACATAAAAAAATTCTTTCTTCTGTTTTTTATTTCTTATACTAGGTAATCATGCTGTGTCAATAAGATCTATTAAAACAGATACCTAACATTTTTTTACTTACTTGTAGGTATAGGTGTAAAACTTAAATTTTCCCCTATATGTACGTAACATACGTTACTACATACAAAAAAACTACTGCATAAAAAGCCGTGGTGGACTAGTGGTTCGACCTATGGCCACTCAAGCAGAGGATGGTGGGTTCAAACTCGGCACTTTGAGCTTTTCGAAACTCATGTACGAAATTTCATTTGAAATTCAGCGCGCGCTTTACAGTGAAGAAAAATATCTTGAGGAAATCGGCATAAACCTGCAAACCAATTCACTGGCGTGTCAAGTTCCCAATCCGGACTGGGCCCGCGTGGAAACTACGTCCCAAGCCCTCTTTACACCTAAATTTGCTTGTAACCTTGGTGTACGGACCTAGTCATTGCCGCCGCATACTATTCAGGTTAGCGCCAGTGTATATGTCATATCCAAACAGAACCAAGGCCAATATTTGCGGTTTCTAAGGTGTGATAATAATAAACAGCTAACAATATAACCACTAAGGCTTTAATTATACGTTATAACATAGCTAATAAGTATAATTCTTGCGGAGGTCCATATTTATTAATCAAAAGAATTTCTTACCATTAGGCAAAAAAGTTGAAGTTGAAGAATTTCTTTGCTCAACTTATGATAGCTAAGTTTATGCAAAATAACTATTATAAGGTCGCGGGTGAGCAAAGAAATTCTTTCAATTCATTAATATAATTGTTTGTCATCTAGTCCCTGTCAGCATTAAAAGTACCTAACATTCTAAAGCAAAGTCAGCAGCAAATAAAATAAAGACCACTTGAGTTTCATCAATCAATTTAAATTAAAACTACCTTCACGTTTTTATCTGAATATGTTTAATGGAATTCAAAGTATATTAAATGTTGTATTAATTACCCATATCTAAAGCCAAGAAATGTTGTAAAGAATTATAATATATTAGTATTTTTGTTTTACTAATGAAAGTCACGTAGCCCCTATTTTCATTTGGGAAGTAGGTATTTAGTTTTTTCGACTGTACATGTCACAATAAGTATATTACCTACGTAGCTTATAATAGGTAATCATTTATCGTAAAATATCCCTTTTACTATCACGCATTTGGTTGCAACCTGGCGAGCCTTACCTGTAACAAAAAAACATATAATTAAGCAATATATTTCGGCACAAAAGATTTTTTTACTAATAGCCACTGTTCAGTGGTATCAACATATACATAGACTTTAAAACCCCCATGAGCGAAGTAGAAAGGAGCAGGAAGTGTATTAAGCTAAGATATATTGTATATAAGTGTATTTTGTAAGCCATACCTACGGTAAGTATAGTACATTGTCTTCTTAAAATATTATAGCGAATGTAAACTAGCTAACAATGAATTTAATGCCTGAGAGCTAAAGCAACATAAAACGATTATAGTTTTTTAATTTTCATTACATGCTTGTTTAAATTTTGAATGATTATTCCCACACTCCGCCATTTACTCGAGATTAGATACCGTTTCGTTGTGATTCATAAATGCACTTATAATTATAGTGTTCTTCATGGTCTAGCTCTAGCTAATCACAAAGGAAACAAAGAAGGGCAAATATATCCACAATATCATTCTAAATTTTTACCTATATTAAATCCCTTGTTAATGAAAGTTACAGATCAGTTATAGCAATAACAAGAGATAAAAATAATATAAATTTAAGTTAACAAGCATTTCTAAATAAAGGGGTTAATTTTTAACACTGTTAGGTTTAATTTTTACTAAACGACTATCAAAAGAAAAAATATGTTTGTAAAAAGAGTTCATGATAATCTAAAGTTTTATGATAACTATTATGAAAAACAATAATAATATTCTGCCCTCCTAAGCCAAAAGGCGCTATCTCAAAAAAAAACACTTATGAGTTAGTAATACCATTGTTTAGTTTAAAACATTCTGCATCATATGGTGTAAATGACAGAAAAGCGTTTTTTTTTAGATAGTGCCTTTCGGCTTAGGAGGGCAGTATTCTGAATTTAAGTAGGTACCTATGTTCTAAAAAAAAAAGATAACTGTCTGTTATATATAAGTTACGGTGGTAGTCACACAATTTATGCACAAAGCAGCATGAAGAGTGATGATTATGAATTATGAACAAAAGTCGGTAGTAGAACTAAGAAATAGGTCTAATAATTTAAGTCAATATGGAATTATGGATACAATGAACTAAAATAATTTCCTTGCTCACCCGCGAACTTACGATAGCTAAGCTTATGCAAAATATGAGTCTAACAACTGGTAGCATGGTGTACGGTTGTGTCACTCTGAAGATGAGCTCTGGTTGAATTCGAAACGCGTCAGTGTAGTGTGGTGGTGGTGATAGATGGGTTTGTGTGATTTGTGTGTGTTCTTACAGTGTGGAGGTGGAGGAACTGCATGAACACGCATATTTTGCATAAGCTTAGCTATCGTAAGTTCGCGGGTGAGCAAGGAAATTATTTTAGTTCATTGATATGGACCTCCGCAAAATAACGCCTGATTCAATAAATTATTATGGATACAGTTTCCGAGACCGCTCTGAAGGCCCGAAATTCAAATAACCATTACTCGTCGTATTAGTAAAGATCAGATTATGCAGCGTTCTGTAAGCGTCATGTAAATTATAGACATTCAGAGCATGTGCTAACAAATGGCCAAACCACGATCGGTGTAATTTTCTGCGCAGACGCAGCCAAATCCGGAGCGAATCATTAATCATTAAATGTTTTGCACTCGAACGCCGATAAATGAATGAGATAAATAACCGCTGAGGTGGGTCCTGAGGTGTTACTAGCAAATAGTATTTTGAATGTATTTAAACGTTTGTTTATATACAGTAAAACATAGGTGTGTTTTCCATCTCGATATTCGTAACAAATTACAGACCCGTTATTGCAAAATATATATTTCATCTGTATCGGGCACAGACAAAATAAATGTCAAAGTGACAGATAACAAACAAAACAAGACAAACGAATAAGGTTTATATCAACTTTTTTATATTGGCCCAAGCCTTAAGGCCGCCATCAAGGGGAATAATAATAACTTTTTTATGGTTTATTACATAAGCTATACAAGCATTTTTGCATGATAGGCTCAGTTTACTTAGACTTTAGTAAAAATGAGAATATGCACGGTAGCGTCTATATTATCAACCAGAATTACTTTCTAAAAAAAACTACATACCGACATTATTTAGTCTACTAGGAGTTATAATTATCGGAATGACATTTTTATAGGTACGGCTTTACTATTTCCTTATTATTTTCTTATTTTTTAATGCAGTTAGTTTAATTATTATCTGTGCAAGTATATATATAACTGTGTAATAATCGCTAGAGGCATTTATTTTATTGGTGAAGAATTAAAATATATTTCCGTTTCCGTATTCATTACTGGAGAAAAATAACATATGAAACTATTTTCTAATGGTGATTGGAATATAATGTTGAATGTAGAATTTTGTGATACCTCACGTGCCAGTAATTTCACCGGCTGTCTTACTCTCCACGCCGAAACACAACAGTGCAAGCACTGTTGCTTCACGACAGGATTAGCGATATAAATGTGGGTTTTTTTTTGTAAAAAAACTTTTATTACTTACCTACCAAATATTAGTCACTTCGCCGTTTGTACGTAAAACCATAACATTTTTAATTTGTCCCGGATTCTATCTGTGTGTCCGGCTTATATCATAAATTATAGCCTACGCAAAAATGCGTTACCCTGCAAGATATCAAATAGAATAATTCTTTCTTCTTGAGGCTCTCGAGGATAAGACGAGGATTAAACGTATCAAAGCAGGTAATAGGCAGTCAACGGGCGCAGGCTGAAAATCAGCGCTGCAAGTTTCTTCGCAGATTATGCTATGTAACTTTTTACTGGTCTTACTCTTAAAATAGCTTTATGTGTCAAACCACCATGATAAATTTGATTACTGTCTAAAACCGAGTTTAGATTTGCAAGAAAAATCGTGCAAGCTGTATTACATTGCGAGGCCGTAAAGCCAACGAGTTTGTAGTGGTCAATCGAGCGCCGCAATGTAATGCAACTTGCACGATTTTTCTTGCAAGTCTAAACTCAGCTTAACGCTCTCAAAATCACAATCGTTTTCACCACTTCTCTCTGTCATACAGGATGAGAGTAGAAAGGGATAATGAATGCGATCGCATTAGAGAATCATTTTCATCGTAATATCAGCTGTAGGATGTTAACTGTTCAACATCAGGCTTCCCCTCCCCCATAGACCTCCAGTTGCTTCGGTTGGAAGTGGCCTGCATTCACGGCGAACCCTCAGGTCAGGCCTCAGATTCAATCCACTGGGTACGATAATTTCTAAAAATCTTTAGGTATCAAAGTTTTTGACTTGATGTTTTCCTGTTTTGTTTGCTTGTCTACGTAGGTGTGCTTGAGACCCTATCAGTTATTAAATTATACAGTCACGCCAGATCGCCTCTAGACTATTACGTAGTAACAACAAAACGGTAATTACGCATAATGTGCGTAACTTAATCTTTTGATTATAAAGTGTTGCGTATTTTTACAGCATGTAACATTGTATGTCTTATTTAAGGAAAATTCTTTTAAGGTTACAGCATTTACCAATAGGTACGTGAAATTGTTTCAGTCTTCTACTTAAGGCGCATACCTATAATTTGAAAGGGAATCCTATGTTTATACGTTCGAATCTATCAAAAATACGAATCTTCCAGTTTTCATTAATATCCTGGAAGTTTGATAAAGTTTTAAGTCAATATATTATTAATGGTTCTATAAATTTGAGTTCCATTTGAAATAGTTGCCTTATTTTCGCCTCTAATCAAACAAAAGTTTAAGAAAATAATCAATAATAATTTTAAGATTAAATAAATAATGAATTAAAGAAACCTTAACTACAACCTTAACCCATTTTATTTTTTATGTGTGTTACATTTTGATTTTCAAAATAGACATTAAAATTCTAAATCTAATGTCGTTTTCTTAACAAATTAAGAAAAAGTGCAAAAATGATGTACGCTGAGAGCGGTGAATTTTTACGATTGTATGCAGAAAGTCACTGGAAGCTATTAACGCCTTCTTCATAATTTCTCTTCAAAATACGTTTGACTTGTTTTGTCGTCTTTGACATAGAGTTAAAGCTTTGTTTAGACAGTGCGAAAATGTGAGTTGCGATACATTACCGCCGATAGTCAATCCATACTATCCATTACTAATATTTATAAAATGCGCAAGTAACTCTGTCTGTCTGTCTGTCTGTCTTCTGTCTGTTACGCTTCACGCCAAAACCGCTGAACAGATTTGGATGAAATTTGGTACAGAGAATGAATAGACCTTGGAAAAGGAACATGGCTATGTTTTTTATCCGCGAAAAAGAGGCTTTAAGGGGTTGAAATGGGGATGAAAGTTTATATGGTGGAAGTTCGTCGCTGTCGAAGATAAAACCATGAAACTTGGCATTTAGGAACTAATAAAAAATAAGTCGGTATTTTGTAAGAGCTTTTTTTGAAAAATTCACCTGTGAGGGGATGAAATAGGGCATGAAAGTTCATATGGAGGGTCGTCATTATCGAAAGATCAATCGATGAGTCTTTATTAAACTTGCCATTTCGGCACGTGATTAAGAGATAAATAGACATTTGTTCGGCGTTTTTTAAATTTCTTCCTGTGTGGGGGTGAAATAGGGGATAAAAGTTTATATGGAAGATCGTCATTGTCGAAGATAAATCGATGGTTCTTTTGTGAAACTTGGCATTTGGGCACGTGATAAGAGATAAATAGATATTTGATCGCGCGTTTTTTAAAAATTCTTCCTATGTGAGGGTGAAATAGGGTATGAAAGTTTATATTTGAAGGTCGTCATTGTTCGAATATAAATCGATTGAATTTTATGAAACTTTGCTTTTGGGCACTTATAAAAATAAAATAGATATTTGTTCAAGGCGTTTTGAAAATTTTACCTGCCGAGGGGATGAAATAGGATTTGAAAACTTATATGGAAGATCGTCATTTCACAGATAAATCGATGAATCTTTGTATTTAGGTATTCGATTTAAGAACAAAAACTGGTTAAATTCGACTCAGACTCGCGCATCAAGGGTTCGTACGTAGGTATTTATGAATGAATATCCAGTGTTAGGAAAAAAAATGCTAATAGAGCTACCTTTATACAAAATTCCAAGTTTTTAGGACAGCCGGAAGTACCCTAAACCTTTTTCTGTTAAGGCGATTTGTATGGAAACACCTTTTTAATGACTGTAGCTTTTGATTGCGTTAATTTAAAAGATCGATTTTTTTCACAGCTTCCGGGACTATTGACCTTGAGCTTAGGGTTTTAATTTCAACTCGATACATACTCCGCGCGTTTACGGGATAAAGGGTCTAAGGGTTCCATTTTTTTCCTTTTGAGGTACGGAACCCTAAAAAACATTTGTTCGGGCTCTTTTCACATTTCGTCATTTTTCATACTTGAAAATATGGGGATGAAAGTTCTTAAGGAATTCAAACAAATTTACTATAAGTATACTTATCGGAAACATGTGTAGCTATGCTTAGTAAGAATGACGTCTTAATTATAATCCTACCCTCCTAAATTACAATAAAGGACGTAAAATGTCAGAGTTCACTATGAAGAATTAGTCCTTTTGTTGTTGGCAGGGTAGAATACACGTCGTATTGCTAAAATATGGCTACCCCGCAAAATATTTATGTTTTTAGAAAGAATAGAACAAAAAAAAAATAGTTTAGATATAAAAGCAATGTATTAAAATAGCTTATTTTCAGTAAACCGTAGAGGTTTCTCTTGTGCTATTATTGGCAGGAATAGGTACCCTAAATAAATTAAACACTTTCCAAAGTTACTATTCCACGCGGACGAAGTCGCGGGCAAAAGCTAGTCACTTATAAATTCATTGGCATATGGAACCGCAATGTTACAAAACTAACACTATATTTTCCCCAACGTTGAAATTAAGCTTAATATAATAATAGCGTTACGTTAATAAACATGCAGGTAATTCCATTCATTTCTGCGCGTGGGCAAGCGATAACTACCAAATGCAGGCAGTGATGTCAGTGACCCTTTATGAGTGACATCACATTTACGAAATAGGTTGGGAATGTTGGGATACCTAAACAAGCTGTTGAACAAGTTATGTTATAGGAACGACAAGGCGCAAGAGAGTTACCTACGGTAAAATGGCGGCATCAAAATCAAAGAAAATAACATTTGTTTTGAATTTAAGTATGTATCATTTAGGTGCATGAAATAAAATTAACCTCAAAGGCTTTTCATGAATCATGAAAAATACCTACAGGAGTAAAGTAGAAATTGATCAGTGTTTTTTGTTATTGTTGGAAACTTCGATTTTTTCGCTTCAAACTTCACCAGTTCTAAAACATTACGTCTAATCACAGTACTTTATTTGAAATTAGGTAATGTAACATAATCTTAAAGGCGTTATAACGCTATAGTAATAAGTATTCCAATTTGTAATGCATCATGTTTTAACGCCGTATCGGGAGCTATTTATTTTAATTATAGCACTGAATGTTAACGAGATTTATTATAGCGTAGGTAATATTAATATTATGTAAGCTTGGTGATGAATGAGATGAAAACAGAAGTGTTATTGTGACGTAACATGACCAGTCAATAATCCGACTTGGCTGTATGGTCTTAAAATCTTTGCCTTTTCTTCAGTGAGGTGAATAAAAAAAGTAATTCAGAGAAAATTTGCTATTTTATTATCTCCGCTTATCACCCGTTTCCAACCTGATAATGGTTTTCCGTCCTTTCGGATATGGAGCATACCTAGTTTGTTCAAACAATTGCGCACTCC
>NC_133489.1:6663734-6668560 GCF_025370935.1 Choristoneura fumiferana
TTAAATAGGTATTAAGTTCATAGGACAGAAATACAAAGGCAACCACTTCAATATTTAAAACATTTACTGTAAAGAAAACTTCCTATCGTCATTTTCATCAAGAAACGGATCCACAGAATCTGGCTGTTGATTAATAATATGCTTATACAACTGCAGTATACCTAACTTAAAGTCTATCTTCTGCCTTCTGTTCAGCGCTCTCATATCTGGTACTAGGCTCTTTAAGAACAGTAAGTCACTTTCGTCTTCAACTTCTCTTTCTTCTTGAGTACTGAAGTTTGATGACGTTCCCACGGCGCTCGGAGTCGTCTTTTGTTTTTTGGCAAGAGGAACAGAGTCTTCTTCAGATTGATCCGACTCTGAATCGAATTTGACTTCGTAATATTCTTCGGTTTCTTCTTCGTCAGATTGTTTTTCGTTTGTGCTGAAAAAAAAGAAGCACAACTTTTAACTTTTGGAAGGAAGGTCTTTGTGCAGAGAAAGTGGTATTGGGCAGGCTAACAAGCCTTAGGTTTAGTAAAATTTGTTTTCACAATTTGAACCGAACATCAATCAAGTAAAGTTCAATTTTTTTTATTTCCTCAAGTAAGGGGGGGGGAGGTTAAAAGTCGGGTGAATTAAACGATGTTTATCATTGATCCAAATGGATTTTTGATGTCATGTAGGTATATAAGTTGGGCCTATAATTAAAACTTGTCATTAGGGGCTGTTTCACCACCCATTAATTAGTTTTAACTGGCGGATAAATGCGATGGGGCGAATGGGTTTGTAGATTTTACTAATCGTATATACTAACAATTTTTTTTGTAATATCATAATTCATTAGTACATTGTGTCTGATGAAAAAAATAATACATAGGTAATTGGTTTCTTTACGTAGTTACTAATAAAAAAAACATTGTAGCTTTATCTTACGACCTATGGTTTGACCTATGGCCTCTCAAGCAGAGGATCGTGGGTTCGAGCCCGGGCTGGCACTTATAAATTTTTCGGAACATACCATGAGGTTTACGGTGAAGGAAAACTTGTGAGGAAACCTGCAATGCTTTGGAAGAAATTCAATGGTTTGTGTGAAGTTTCTAATCCGCACTGGACCCGCGTCGGAACTATATCCCAAGCATCCCATTCTAAGAGGAGGCTTCTGCCTTACAGTAGGACATGAGGTATAATAATATATACGACGAGATGATTTAAGAAAATATGACTCGAAAAATACAAGATTATTCAAAAGGAATCAAGATGAAGAACGCAGGTGGTAGGACCTTGTGCAAGGTCCGCCTGGATTGCTACCACCATCTTGCTCGCTAATCCTGCCGTGAAGCAGCAGTGCTTGCACTGTTGTGTTTCGGTGTGGAGAGTAAGACAGCCGGTGAAATTACTAGCACTTGCTTGAGGTATCCCATCTTAGGCCTCTAGGTTGGCAACGCATCTGCAATCCCCCTGGTATTTCAGGTGTCTATGGGCTGTGGTGATCTCTTACCATCAGGAGACCCACTTGCTCCTTTGCCATCCAGTCAAAAAAAAAAAGATAGCAATGATCGAGTGGATCGTTTACTAACGTACATCGTCATCATCAGCCTATACTTAGTAGTCCACGGCTGGACATTATAATGCCTCCATACAACAACAACAAGCGCCATTACACCCTGTCTTCGGCAACACGCATCCAGCTTCTACCAGCAGCCTTTCGCATATCGTCACTCCACCTGGCCGGAGGGCGTCCTACACCAAGTTTGCCGAGAAGCGGTGTCTACTCAAGAACTTGCTTACTCGTATGTACCTACTCCAGCGGTTGTCACTTACCAACATTATACGCTGTAGGTACTTGATTATTGACAAATTAAAAATATGTAAGTACCTGATTTTTCCATAATAAGGCCGCAAAAATTCCAGTTTTTTTGCAAAAACATATTTCTTCCTCTTCATTGATGGTTGCCCAATACTACCGTTCAGTTGGAGGCCCAAGTCTTTCTTGTAATAGTCTCGAATATTATTCCAACGCTTCTTCAATTCCAACACTGAAATAATTTAAATGACCCTTCGTTAAATAATTTATCTACATGCATATTTATTTATTTATTTATTTATTCATATCATAACTTCCCTATTATATGTTCAGAAACGACTATCAAATGGCCTTTATTAAGAAACCTGGTATCTGCGGGTGCATCTTACTGTTCAAATTAAAGTACAGTGCATCTTCATGTTTACATTAAAGTATCGGTAATACTTTTTTTAACAATGCATATCTGTACATATTGTAGAAAACTTATGACATGCATGTAGATAATAATTATTATTATAAATAAAACTTTAGTTTTTTATTATCTGTTTTATTTAAGCTTTGGTAGGTACTTCAAACTAGTTATCAGTAACACTAACTTAAAAATACAGGCCATATCTGAACATATTATAGAAAACTTATGATATGCATGTAGATAAAGTTATGTATGCGGCTATACATAATTAGGCATTATGCACCAGCCACATAAATAACTATTATTGAATCAGAAATTACTTTGCGGAGGTTTGCTTTGGGTGAGCATAGCGATTGTTTTGTTCATTACTCTTTTTTTAAAAACAAGTTAATAATACAACTAAAGGAGGGTTCTTACAGGCGAACAGTGGGGGCACACTTAAAACGTCACCTTTTCACGTACACGCCAGCGCCTCTGGCGACAAAATGATAGCACTAAATTGACAAATGTGTCAAACGTGGACTTTAAAAATTCAGTCTGTCCGCCATCTTTCCGCTGTATGTTGGCTGTCTGGCTTTCGCGATGATTTTTAAGTTATCTGATTTTTTGCTGTTTTCTTCAAGTTGTACATTGCTCCGCTTGGGTGACCAAGTGAAGTGACCACCATAAACTCGTTTGCATTCCGGCTCGCGATGTAATGCAACTTGTGCAATTTTCTTACAGGTCTAAATTGGGCTTTATAATAAATAATAATATATAATAATGGGCCGATTTGAATGCGGTTTTTTAGTTGAAATCAAGTTTTCTCGCGATGGTTCTTAGACATGTTTCATCAAAATCGGTTACGCCGTTTTCGAGATATTGAGCTTTGAAGTGAGAAAGTCGGGGGTTTCCAATTTTTGGTTAGGTTACGTTATGTTAGCTACAATAAAGTCGACTTTTGTTAGTCCAAAGTATACTGAGCCGCAAAAAATCTGGTCCTCGAATGTATGCAGTAATAGGTAATTTTGTATGTAGTGGGCCAAATTTTACGCCGCTGAGTATAGTTTTATTTACCGACCGAACCCATTTATTTGCGCACATATGAATCATATCCTAGTCGTAACTCTTTAGGTAAATATTATTTTTCGAATAATTTTTGAATCAGGCTTTACTTTGCGGAGGTCCATGCAATGAAGATGAAAAAATAGTTATTTGTGTCACAAGGGAGCAAAATGGTGTATTTACGGCGAGGGCGTAAATTGAATCCAGAATGTAGCGAAGGATTCTACAATAGAATCCTGAGCGTAGCGAGGATTCTCACTAGAATCCTAAGCGTATGAGGGATTCAAGTGTTAGCGCCCAAGATGAAAATAATTTTGCTCCAGAGTGGCTCATACACTTTTCACGCCGAGCATTATTAAACTTGAAAAAAATAATTCTAAATATTATTAAAGAACAACCAGCATAGAAAACGGCGTGGCTTTACAATTATCAACTTCAAAATGGCATTTGCAATAAAACACTTAAAAAGTTTGAACAGAAAAGTTGCTTTTTGCTCCTCTCGTCAGGGAGGAAGCTACTTTCTGAAGGAGAGGTGTGAAAAAGAATTATTTTGCTCACCCGCAACTTCATAATAGCTATATCTGTGCAGCATAAATAAATGTATGTTCATGCACCTCGTCCGCCTCCACACTATAACTAACCTAACCAACATAAAGTTGAAAACCCTTTGTCTTTTTCAAAGTTCACTCAAAAACAGCTGAACCGATTTTGATAAAACATGTCCTAAGAGCCATCGCTAGATAACCAGCTTTCAAATAAAAAAAACCGCATTCAAATCAGTCCACTCGTTTAAGAGCTACGGTGCCACAGACAGACACACGCACAGACACACAGACGCACATAGCGGTCAAACTTATAACAACTTTCTTTTTTGCGTCAGGGGTTAAAAACATAACACAAACCACTACCACCACGTCAACGCACTATTATGACGCGTGTCGAACTCAACCATAGTTCATATATAAATCATTATGATCTATTTATGTTTAGTTGAAGTGGCAATGGGCGGGCCACATCGTTCAAAGAACAAATAAACCGTTGGGGAAGAAAAGTCCTCGAGTAGTGACCACGAACGGAAGACGAAGCGTTGGCAGACCTCCACCAGGTGACTGACGACATCGTGAGAGTTGCGGGAAACCGGTGGATTCAAGTGGCCAGTTGTCGTTCATTGTGGCGTTCTAAGGGGGAGGCCTTTGTTCAGTAGTGGACGTCTTCCGGCTGATGAAGTAGTTCTTATGTTTGGACATAATATTTAACAACTTAACTGTGTTGTTGTGGCGGGGCGTTGTTCATACTTACATTTCAAATTCTTATTCTCTTCTGTCAATTCCTTCCACCCAGGAACTAACTCCTCACACACCTGGTTCCAGGCCGCTTCTCTCATACTCTTCTTGTGATATTCCTTGGCGTCCTTATTCCATATGTTTTCATTCTTCTTTATCGTTGCTATGAGTAATTCGGAATCAATCTGGGAATGCGTATATTTGTCCATTGTACCCTGGAAATAATTCAACAGGTGTAATACCTACTTAGACCAAAACATTGTTATTTGGATATTATATCAACATTCTAAAATTATTTATT
>NC_133489.1:6669960-6789112 GCF_025370935.1 Choristoneura fumiferana
GCAGCAACGCCAAATCCGGAGCGAATCACTAAAACATTAAATCATTTAAAATGTTTTGCACTCGAACGCCGCTAAATGAATGAGAAAAAATAACCGCTAAGGTGAGTCCTGAGGTGTCACTAGCAATAGTATTTTTGAATGTATTATACGTTTGTGTATATACAGTAAAACATAGATGTTTTTCCACCTCGATATTCGTAACAAATTTACAGACCCCTTTATTGCAAAATAATATATTTCATCTGTATCGAGCACAGACCAAAATAAATGTCAAAGTGACAGATAACAAACAAAACCAGGACAAACAATGTTAGGTTTATATTATCAACTTTTTTATGGTTTATTACATAAGTACAAGCATTTTTTGCATGTTAGAGGCTCAGTTTACTTAGACTTTAGTCAAAATGAGAATGTGTAGGTAGGTTACGGTAGCGTCTACATTACCAAACAGAATCATTTCGAAAAAAACCGGCCAAGGGCGTGTCGGACACGCCCGAAATAGGGTTCCGTAGCCATTACGAAAAAATTAAGTAATATTTTTTCTAAGGATTTCGTATTTTGTACGGAATATTCCAAGTTTAGGTAAGTATATTTTTTACCTTACTACTCGCTACTTACTCTCAAACTTCTAATAAATAATTCTCAAGAAAACTTAACCGTTATAGTTTTCCTTGTAAGTTTGATATACTTCCTACCATCCTGAATTTTTCAAATTTTTCCATTCACTCGTTTAGATTTTAGAGGGAGGACGCTCGATTTTAATGAAAATTTGCTCTTTAAAGTTGAATATTTTGCAAACAAATCGCTAAATCGAAAAATCGTTTTAGCAACCCCTAATGGTTTTAAAAGACCTATCCAACTATACCCCACACTACAAGTTTGGAGGAGAAAAAAAAATTACACTTACTTAATTACACTTAAAATTACAATTACACTTACGTATATGGGAGCTACCCTAAAAAAATTTTTTTTTTATTGTACTATTTTGTCGGCATAGTTTACATACATATTCGTGCGAAGTCACAGCTTTCTAGCATTGATAGTCCATGAGCAAAGCCGCGGACGGACGGACAGACAGACAGGCAGACATGTCGAAACTATAAGGGTTCCGTTTTTGCAATTTTGGCTACGGAACCCTAAAAAGAACTACATACCGACATTATTTAGTCTACTAGGAGTTATAATTATCGGAATGACGATTTTGTAGGTACGGATTTACTTTTTCCTTATTGTTTTCTTATTTTTTAATTACGAATAATTGCATGCAGTTATGAACATGAAACTAACGTGAGACTCACTCTTATTAAAATATATTGTAACGGATAACTCACGTCTTAAACCGAGTTTAGCTCGACATGTTTCGGGCTATTTCATAGCCCTTCTTCTCAGGAGCACGCGACTCGGCGGCTGCCGCAACACGCACAACAGCAACAGCACGGCAGCCGCCGAGTCGCGTGCTCCTGAGGAGAAGAAGACTACGAAATAGCCCGAAACATGTCGAGCTAAACTCGGTTTAAGACGTGAGTTATCCGTTACAATATCACTTAATATGCATGCATAATCGCTAGAGGCATTTATTTTATTGGTGAAGCATTAAAATATTCATTTCCGTATTAATTACTGGAGAAAAAAAACATATGTAAATATTTTCTAATGGTGATTGGAATATAATGTTGAATGTATAGAATTTAGTGAATTTGTAAGTAAAACCATACTATTCTTAATTTATCCCGGATTCTATCTGTGTATCCGGCTTATATCATAAATTATGACCTACGCGAGAGCTTATGCAAAAATGCGTTGCCCTGCAAGATATCAAATAGAATAATTCTTTCTTCTTGAGGCTCTCGAGGATAAGGCGATCAACAAGCAATAGGTAGTCAACGGGCGCAGGCTGAAAATCAGCTCTGCAAGTTTCTTTTGATCGCAGCTTATGCTGAGCCTGAGCCCATTGCCACCTGCTTACGTTTAATTGTTTTTTTTTTAATTGTGTAGTTTTTTTTCTGTGGCAATAAATGAATTTGGTTTGCTATGCACTTCGTAACTTCTACTGGTCTTACTCTTAAAATAGCTTTATGTGTCAAACCACCATGATTAATTTTATTACTGTCTAAACCAGAGTTTAGATTTACAAGAAAAATCGTGCAAGTTGCATTACATTGCGAGGCCGTAAAGCCAACGAGTTTGTAATGGTCAATCGAGCGCCGCAATGTAATGCAACTTGCACGATTTTTCTTGCAAGTCTAAACTCAGCTTAACGCTCACAAAATCACAATCGTTTTCACCACTTCTCTCTGTCATACAGGATGAGAGTCATCATCCCAGCCTATATACGTCCCACTGCTGGGCACAGGCCTCCTCTCAGAACAAGAGGGCTTGGGCCATAGTTCCCACGCGGGCCCAGTGCGGATGGGAACTTCACACGCACCATTGAATTGCATTTGTGCAGGTTTCCTCACGATGTATCCTTCACCGCATAGCTCGTGGCAAATTTCAAATGTAATTCCGCACATGAATTTCGCAAAACTCAGAGGTGCGAGCCGGGGTTTGAACCCACGACCCTCTGTTTGAGAGGCGATAGGTCAAACCACTAGGCCACCACAGCTCTAGGATGAGAGTAGAAAGGGATAATGAATGTGATCGCGAGTACCCGTGCATTAGATAATCATTTTCATCGTAATATCAGCTGTAGGATGTTAACTATTGAACATCAGGCCTCCCCTCCCCCATAGACCTCCATTTGCTTCGGTTGGAAGTGGCCTGTATTCACGGGGAACCCCCAGGTCAGGCCCCAGATTCAATCCACTGGGTACGATCATTTCTAAAAATCTTTAGGTATCAAAGTTTTTGACTTGATGTTTTCCTGTTTTGTTTGCTTGTCTACGTAGGTGTGCTTGAGACCCTATCAGTTATTAAATTATACAGTCACGCCAGATCGCCTCTAGACTATTACGTAGTAACAACAAAACGGTAATTACGCATAATGTGCGTAACTTAGTCTTTTGATTATAGAGTGTTGCGTATTTTCGCAGCATGTAACATTATATATGTTTTATTTACGGAAAATTCTTGTAAGGTTACAGCATTTACCAATAGGTACGTGGAATTGTTTCAGTAAGATAAAGTCGTCGTGTCGTTTTCTAGGTGGTAGGACCTTTGTGCAAGGTCCGCCCGGATTGCTACCACCATCTTGCTCGCTAATCCTGCCGTGAAGCAGCAGTGCTTGCACTGTTGTGTTTCGGCGTGGAGAGTAAGACAGCCGGTGAAATTACTGGCACTTGAGGTATCCCATCTTAGGCCTCTAGGTTGGCAACGCGTCTGCAATACCCCTGGTGTTGCAGATGTTTATGGGCGGTGGTGATCTCTGACCATCAGGAGACCCACTTGCTCGTTTGCCATCCAGTCGAGTAAAAAATAATAATAGAGTGCAAAAATGGTGTACGCTGAGAGCGGTGAATTTTTCTGATTGTATGCAGAAAGTCACTGGAAGCTATTACCGCCTTCTTCATCATTTCTCTTCAAAATACGTTTGACTTGTTTTGTCGTCTTTGACATAGAGTTAAAGCTTTGTTTAGACAGTGCGAAAATGTGAGTTGCGATACATTACCGCCGATAGTCAATCACTTATAAATCCATTGGCATATGGACCCGCAATGTTACAAAACTAACACGATATTTTCCGCAACGTTGAAATTAAGCTTAATATAATAATAGCGTTACGTTAATAAACATGCAGTAATTCCATTCATTCTGCGCGTGGGCAAGCGATAACTACCAAATGCAGGCAGTGGTGTCAGTGACCCTTTATGAGTGACGTCACATTTACGAAATAGGTTGGGAATGTTGGGATACCTAAACAAGCTGTTGAACAAGTTCTGTTATAGGAACGACAACCTACGGTAAAATGGCGGCATCAAATTTAAAGAAAATAACATTTGTTTTAAATTTAAATATGTAATTTAGGTGTATGAAATAAAATTAACCTCAAAGGCTATTCATGAATCATGAAAAATACCTACAGGAGTAAAGTAGAAATTGATCAGTTTTTTTTTTATTGTTGTAAACTTCGATTTTTTCGCTTCAAACTTCACCAGTTCTAAAACATTACTTCCAATCACAGTACTTTATTTGAAATTAGGTAATGTAACATAATTTTCAAGGCGTTATAACGCTATAGTAATAAGTATTCCAATTTGTAATGCATCATGTTTTAACGCCGTATCGGGAGCTATTTATTTTAATTATAGCACTGAATGTTAACGAGATTTATTATAGCGTAGGTAATATTAATATTATGTAAGCTTGGTGATGAATGAGATGAAAACAGAAGTGTTATTATGACGTAAGATGACCAGTCAATAATCCGACTTGGCTGTATGGTCTTAAAATCTTTGCCTTTTCTCCAGTGAGGTGAATAAAAAAAGTTATTCAGAAAAATTTTGCTATTTTATTATCTCCGCTTATCACCCGTTTCCAACTGTACGATACATAAAAGTTTGTATTTTTTTTGTTTGACAGCTGTCACTTCACATGACAGCTGACACTCTCTCGTCCTACGTTCTCTCTGCTACACGCATTGTGTGGAGCAGGGCAATTTGTATTTTTTTACATAATATACTTTCCTATGTGCGAGGCTATATTGGGGTTTTATTTAATCCCCTTCGCCCGCTACATAAGAAATTGGTCCTTCACCAATAATAATTGTGGCCTATCGAAGGCAAACTGCAAGTGCTACAACCCCGGAGCGGCGGCTACGTTGGTATCTATAATACCAAGCTATAAGGTTTGCCCAACATTCTTCGGCAGGTTCCAGCATTAACTCGATACAACGTTATCGTGAATGTAAACACGTGAGTTCTTTAAATTTTATAAAATTCACGGAAGAAAGCACGGAGATTCGTGTCAGTCGACGCATTGCGTTCCAGTAATAACACTGTGCGACACCGTGTCAAGATTCGTCACTACAGTAGCTTAGCGCCGGTCACCGATTCAAGCACAGTGTATAAGTGTGCCGTGCAGTGTCGTGCGTTTGAGTCAGGTTATAATCCGACCCGATTATAGTGGGGTGAAAATATATGCTGCTCCTTGTCCGTACATGACTTTTTGCAGTGAGCGTATTACGTAACGGGATTGAAAGAATCCAGTGTAATAAATCCAACCAAATTAAGGTGTTAGACGTTTCGTTGCGGCGCCAGCGCATGAGTGACCTTTTGCGGCGGACGCGTAATATTGAAAGAAGCCCATAGAAATAGCCGGCCGGCGAGCGCCATTGTTGTTTGCTACTATTTGTATCGTTGCCTTTTCTTGTTCCGTTTGCAATTGTTAATGTTAAAGTACAAAACTTGGCTTAATACAATAAGTTGTGCAAAGTGTTATAATGTCAAAGAAAGAATCCACCATGCCGGACGAGTTGAAACGACTCGTTGCAGCGCGGGGCCAATGCAAGGGCATTATAACAAAAACGGAAAGGTTTCTTCAATCCTCCTCGGCTGCAGATATTGAGATGCTCAAAATAAAAAAGGATCGGCTGATAGCCGCCTTTAACCAATTCTCGGAGCTCACCATTGAACTTCAAGTGTTAGACCCGACCGATCGGGATGATTTTGATCTAACCGAAGAAATATTTTGTAAAATATTAGCTCGATTAAATATTTTATTAGCCGATCACACAAGCAGCAACGAGCACGATAGCAACTCTGGCACGGGCGGTGATTCTCAATTTCAAAAATTACCACGAATTGTAATTAATAGATTTAGTGGAAACATGGGTGAGTATCACCATTTTATTAATCTTTTTAAGTCTATTGTAGATGAAAATAGGAAACTGTCACAATGTGATAAATTGTACTACTTAATGTCATTTTTGGAGCTTGAAGCCCTTGATGTCATAAAACACTTGCCTCTTAGCGGTGAAAATTATACCATTGCCTTAGACTTGCTGAAACAGCGCTATGATAACAAGGCTAGACTTGTTACACATCATATCAATCAGATTTTAGATTTACCACAAGTTACAAGATGCACTAGTGCAACATTGCGAACCTTTGTAAATGTAGTGAAGCAGCATTTAGCTGCATTAAAAAATTTAGATGAACCAACCCAACATTGGGATAGTATGATGGTGTGTATATTACAAAAAAAGATAGACCTTTATACAGTTAAGTCCTTTTATTTAGAAAAAGAGAACACTAGTATCATGCCTACATTAGAATCCTTTTTGATCTTTATAGAAAAAAAGGCAGCTGCTTTAGAAACCTTGACTCAAACCTCGAGCCCTCCGCATTATGAGAGGTCGAGGAGAATTTCACTCGCCTCTAACCTGGCTTCTGGTAAAGAGGAAAAAAGGAAGATAAAATGTAAGTATTGCGAATCTAATCTACACAGACTTTATGTTTGCCCAAAGTTTAAATTGGCCAGTGCGCAGGAGCGAAATAATTTTATGGAAAAAAACAAAAGTTTCTGTGTAATTTGTTTGAATGAGCATACTCAAAAATGCAGATTTAACTTTAAATGTGCCATATGTAAGGCCCCTCACAACACGCTTCTGCACCAAGAACAAGAAGATACTTCAGAGAGCCCAGAGGGCACCGCTTCTAGTAGCAGAGTGGGCCTGATATGCAACACATCAAGTGATATAATTTTACCGACTGTGGAGGTTAAAATTATGTCACTTGACGGCACGTACATTAAAACCCGAGCCCTTCTGGACTCCGGGAGTCAAGTCTCCTTTGTGCTGGCCAGCCTGACTGAAAAAATTAAATGTAAAAAAAATAAGCAGACAAGTACTGTGATAGGAATTGGTAATGGGATAAGTCGCATTAACGAAATGGCTGAATTTCCCATATTTTCATGTGTCAATAATTTCAAGGTCAATTTATCTTGCTGTATTGTTGACAAAATCACTGAAGATTTGCCCCAATTTAACATGGATAAAAATAAATTAATTATTCCAAAAAATATAAAACTGGCAGATGAAAACTTTGAAAAAACGGCCCCTATCAGTATCTTACTAGGGTGTGATATATTTTTTCAGGCTATGCAGCATCATGTCCGGCCGCTTAACCTTGGCGGTCCATTTTTAATCAGCACACAGTTCGGCCATGTAGTAGCGGGGGCAGTGCCCACGCAGCATGCTTCGGCTAATAAAACAAGTTTGTTTGTTAATAAGGTCAGTCAAGCTCATTCAATTTTTGGTTCTGACTCGAGGGAACTGGATGCCAATTTAAAGCAATTTTGGGAAGCAGAAAAAGTTCCTCAGGCATTTCAAGAAACTAGTTCGGAACAAGAGCTTGCTGAAATTAGTTTTAAAGAGTCTGTCATCTTAAATGAAAACAAATTTCAAGTCGCGCTCCCCCTTAAACAGCCTATAACCAAACTTGAGTTAGGAGACTCATTCTCTGCTGCTTTACAGAGATTTTTAAATCTTGAAAAAAGGCTCTTAAAAGATACATTACTATATGAAAATATAAGGATTTCATTAGTGAATATGTTAAATTGGGACATGCTGAGGTTTATGACATTTCAAATTATGACCTTCAAAATGATGCAGTTTATTTTTTGCCACATCACCCAGTATTTAATGAGCAGAGTAAAACCACTAAAATGAGAACTGTGTTTGATGGCAGTATGGTTACAAAAAATAAAATTTCACTAAATGACGTGTTATTGAACGGCCCCACTGTTCAAAGTGAGTTATTTGATATACTCATTCAGTTCCGGTTTCCAAAGTATGTCCTCATTGCAGACATTAAGCAGATGTTTAGGATGATATTAATTGATCCTAAATATAGGTCCTTACAGAATATTCTGTGGAGAGAGCATGTAGACTTGCCAATCTCATGCCTTCAATTAAAAACTGTAACTTACGGATTAAAAAGTTCGTCCTTTTTAGCTACAAGATGCTTACTCGAACTAGCACAGAGGTTCGGAGATAAATTCCCGTTAGCTGCGGAGGTTTTGCGTCAGCAAACATATGTAGATGACGTACATACCGGTCACGACAATATAAATGTGCTGTTACAAATAAAAAGGCAATTAGTCGATTTATTAAGGCTAGGCGGGTTTGAACTGCATAAATGGTGTTCCAACGATAGGCAGCTATTGCAAGATATCCCTCGAGAATTGCTAAGTTTCAGTGATAGCATAGATTTGAGTAAAGATGATTTATGTGTAAAAACTCTTGGTCTGTGTTACAATGTAAAGTCAGATGAACTATTTATAAATTGCCCAGAAAATAAAATCCAACCTAAGTACACTAGGAGGCAAGTGTTATCTTTCATAAGCAAGTTTTATGATCCGCTAGGTTTAGTGGGACCTTTATTTGTGTTCTCAAAAATAATCTTACAAAAAATTTGTCAATTACAATTATCATGGGATGACGTGTTACCTGACCATTTAAACACAGAATGGATAGAATTTGCAAAAGGTTTAACTGAAATGTCAAGCATAAAAATTAATAGACATATTGATACGAGAAGTGCTCAAGCCATCGAGTTGATTGGATTTGCAGACGCATCAAACAAAGCCTACGGCTGTTCGCTGTATTTGAGAGTCGTGATGGCTGATGATAGTGTAGCAGTCAATTTATTATGCTCGAAATCAAGAATAAGTCCTATCAACAAAGACTTGAGCACTCCTCGTCTGGAATTAAATAGTGCCTTATTATTGGCAATGCTTGTGAATAGGGTACATAATTCCCTCAAAAATAAATATACCTTTAATACTTACCTATATTTAGACTCCATGATTGTCCTCGCATGGTTAAATGTGGAACCAATGAAATTGCAGGCATACGTTGCAAATAGGGTTAAAAAGATTAATGAGTTAACCTGCACCTTTCCTTGGTTTTATATACCTACGGATCAGAACCCCGCTGATTGCATATCGCGAGGCGTGCGACCGCATTTGTTGCAGAAAAATATGCTTTGGTGGCATGGGCCAAAGATGTTGCATAATAAAGAATTTAAGCACGTTATGACAAATGTGGACGCACAGCCAAACCTACCAGAAATAAAAAAGGATGTAAAAATAAAAACATGTAATGCGGTAGGTGTACTTAAACATTTTGAATTTCTGACAAAATATTCTAACCTTGAGTCAATTAAAAGAATTATGGCCTACATTTTAAGGTTTTGTAAGAATTGTAAATTAAAAAGGGAACAAAGAATATATACTAGTCTTACGCCTGTTGAACTAGAAAATGCGTTAAATACTGTGATTAAACTGGATCAGCATCAGCATTATTCTTTGGAGATTTCTTGTATAAAAGAGAAAAGGGCAGTAAAAGGAAGCCTGAGCTCTTTAAATCCATTTTTGGACAGTAAAGACATCTTACGCGTTGGTGGTAGATTGCAAAACTCTAACTTAAAGTTTGCGAAAATGCACCCCATAATATTGGTAAAAGGTTCAAACGTTACCAAATTGCTTATTCTCAAGGCTCACAAAGAATTAATGCATGCAAGTCAGAAGGGAATTCTATGTCACCTTAACGAAAAATACTGGCTTATTGATGCTCTTAGAGAAGTTAAAAAAGTTATTCACAAATGTATAACATGTTTTAAGCTCAAAGCAAAAAATGCAACCCAATTAATGGGATCCATGCCTAAGGAGAGAGTAAATGTCGCAAGACCATTTGAGAAGGTCGGTATAGATTACGCCGGTCCATTCAACTTAAAGTTTTCCCGCGTTAGGAAACCAGTCATTCATAAAGGATATGTACTTATCTTCGTCTGCTTTGTGACTAAGGCAGTTCACATCGAGCTGGCCTCAGATATGACTACAAATAACTTTTTAAATTGCCTAAAACGGTTCATAGCACGGCGGAATAAACCATCTCAGATATTTTGTGACAATGCTAGTACTTTCAGGTGCGCAAATACGCAGCTATTAGAATTGTATAAGCTTCAGTCTTCCACTGACCACCAAAATACCGTGGCCAGATACACTGCTGACCAAGGGATTGCATTTAAATTTGTGCCAGCATATAGCCCTGTATTCGCGGGTTTGTGGGAGGCCGGTGTGAAAAGTATTAAATACCACCTAAAAAGGGTCGTAGGAAATACTGTCCTGACCTACGAAGAATTTAACACCGTATTAATTCAGATCGAGGGCATATTAAACTCACGCCCACTTATATGTATGTCGTCAGATCCAAATGATATGTCGTACTTGACTCCTGGTCATTTTCTGACAGGAGCATCATTGACATGTTATCCGGAACCTGATTTAACAGAGGCACCGATTGATCGTTTGTCCTTTTGGAGACAATGTACACACATGCAACAGAACTTTTTTAAGCAATGGTCTAAGCAATACCTGAACATGCTGCAAAGTCGACCTAAATGGAAAAGCGATCAACCCAACCTTACTATTGGAACATTGGTTTTATTAAAGGCAGATAATATGTCTCCTTTAAAATGGCCAATGGCCAGAATCGTTAATGTATACCCAGGAAATGATAATAAAGTTAGGGCAGTTGATGTAAAAACTCCCAGCGGCCACATCATGCGCACTAGCGTTACAAAGGTGTGCCCTCTGCCTATAAACGACTGAACGATTGTATTTTTTATTTTTTCTTTAACTAGAGTATAAGCAGAGTAGTTACTATACTCGATTAATGTAAATTTTAGTACATTAAGTGTCATTCCTAGGCCTGGGCCGCAGTTTATGTACGATACATAAAAGTTTGTATTTTTTGTTTGACAGCTGTCACTTCACATGACAGCTGACACTCTGTCGTCCTACGTTCTCTCTGCTACACGCATTGTGTGGAGCAGGGCAATTTGTATTTTTTACATAATATACTTTCCTATGTGCGAGGCTATATTGGGGTTTTATTTAATCCCCTTCGCCCGCTACACCAACCTGATAATGGTTTTGCGTCCTTTCGGATATGGAGCATACCTAGTTTGTTCAAACAATTGTGCACTCCGTAAGCAGCAAATGCTAAAAAATACATTACGATTAACACCATTTAAACCACCGACAACCATCTGCTTGAAAGGCTCTTGGACCTAGAGTTTAGGTGAAACCACTAGTCTTTTTAGACGACATTTTAGTTCTAAACACCATTTAAATTTGGAACTAAAATGTCGTCTAAAAAGACTAGTGGTTTGACCTAAACTCTAGGTCCAAGAGTTTTCAAGCAGATGGTTGTCGGTTCGCACTTCTGAATTTTATAAACTCAGGTATAAAATTGAATTATTATTTTCAACCAAGAAAAACATTGTTAGGGTTTTTCATTAAGGGAGACTACTAATTGTGCGGTTTTTTTTAATTCTTCCCTTTTCTTGCGAACACAATAACATATGAAGGTGTGAATAAATATAATTCAAGTTCTCTCAAATATTTTTACTTAACGTAGGTAAGTACCTAATTTAAATTGGAGGCTGTATCAAATAGCTAAATAACTTGGTATTGAGAATCAACAAGATTAACCTTACTACGTATTCGGCAATAAATCATATTTATATTTTATTTACATCAAGTAAGAATTTAAAATTCAACTACGCTACTTAAAATGAAGGTGAGTTTAGTAAAAAAAATACATTTAGATTCGTAACTTATCATAATGGTTTTATCAGTGGAGTCAACGCGTATTCACGCGTGGAGAATGAATAAAGGTTTTATACCGGGTGTGGCCTGTAATACGAGCAAACAATTAAAACATAGATCGTCCTCGTCAATCAGAACAACATTAGTTCAGCGACTTTTAAAAATAATGGAGTCTTTGTATTTTCCTTTTTTTCATACAAATTAAATACTGCTATCCATGTACGCCATCCTAGAACCAACTGACGTCGCCTGTCACGCTACAAAAATCAAGCATTTTGCTTTACATTGCTTCTTCGAATAAACTTAAAAGTGTAATAAAATTTTAAAAAATAATTATTTTTAAAAGTCGCTGAACTAATGTTGTTCAGTTAGACGAGTATGATCTATGTTTTAATTATTTGCTCATATTACAGGCCACACCCGGTAGACTGCAGACAATAAGTCGTAATAGCATATTATTATATCATTCAAAACAAATGAAGCTTCTTCACCACGATCGCAATAGCTATTAATAAGCCCAGAAAGAGACAAAACTTAATACAATATAAAATTTTAGTCGTGCTTTACTACATTGCTTGCGTCACATTCTAGGAATTTATTGGCCACAAAGCATTACAAACACAAGGCAAAGGGAGTTGAGAAATTAAAAATAAATTAACAGATAACCTTTTGACAGAAATAGCCACGTGCTGCAAAGACCCGACCTCCTGCCTCTTCAAACAAGTTTAATGTTGAAGTGGTAAACTTGGATAGGAAGAGGGAGTAATGCAAAATTTTAAAATCTGAAGTTCGTATCGTACCTACTATCTTACGCTCACATTAATTGCTATTAGCGTGACCGGGAAAGCAATACGCAGTGTTCAAACTTCGTACTACCTATAAGGCCGGGGCAACTTTGAAATTACAGGTGGAAATGGTAGGTCGAGAACGAGATGTCCTCAAGAGGCTCCCATAGGCGAGACCTTAAAGACATCGCTTAGGACAGTAATGCATGGAAGTCCTACCTCACATCCTACGAGTATATCCCTGCTGAGGAACTACAGAAATCGTCATCAACATCATCATTCATAACTAGCCATTTCAAAATAGATCACTACTACCGTTCACGTTTCATAATAAATCCTTGGCGTGCTTTACGCCCTCTAGCGGACGATATTCGTGTTACGTGGCCATTATCTAAACCTATTAAAGCCTACAAACTCTCAGCTATACGATGCTGTGATAAACCACTATAACGTGTTCCTGCGCACGCGTTTACGATCTATCTATTTACGGTCTAAGTATAAAGAGAGAGCGGGTTTTATTTTTACTCAATTTTGAGTCAGTTGTACTATTGTGTGATTGTGTGAGCGAACTCGAGATCTCATTAGACGTTTAATTTCATACGAACCGAACGCCAATACACCTGATACAAAATTGCTGAAATCAAATTCAGTTTTTTAATTCTCAAAGTTAACAATAACTTAGCAAAATGGCCGCTTATGTGTGCGTGTATTTAGCTAAATTGAATAAAATTGGCGCCTTGTAAATCTTTAGCTGAATTTGAGATTTAAAGACAAATAAAGTAACAAGCCGATGTCCGTAGTTTTCCAAAGCCCGTTACTTTTTTTTTTTTTTTTATTGTAGCTTCGCGCTCTTGGCGCATTTAGCCAAACGGGGAAACGGAATTAGATAAGGGAAATGCGTAAGGATCGGAATTTAAAGCCCGTTACTTGTGACAATAGTTAAATGTGAATGCGTCTCCGAAACATTACATTGGATAGTTTCGCTCGCTCTTGTGAATTTAATCGAAATTTTCATACATTTTAACAGAGTAGTTTACACTGCCGCAGAGGCTGTGTTTTAGCTTATTAACTAGATCAGTTTGCGAGTAGTTACGTGTGGCTTGCGTAAGGGCAAGATTTAGTGCTTTCGATCCAACGATCTGACGGAAATTTACTTCCACTGTCAATACAAAGTACCCACATTCTCTTCCAACGTTGTTTAGATTATGTATTGCAGGTAGTGTTGCCATATTTGTTGCTTAATTCTATTTAATAATTGCATATTCGTGTACGAAGCTATTAGCAGGGTTTATGTCCATGCAGGTATTCTTGAGCAAAAGCGTTATAATATAACGCTAAAAAATATTATTTTGAAATGCACATGGTAAAATAATATGCAAAGTAAAGCGTGGTTACACATGTAGAATCCACTTTTTTTTAAAGGAACTTAAAAAAAGGCTTCATATTTTCTAAAGAAAAAATTAAAAATTAATTACGATAGTCGCGTAAAAGGTAAGTATAGTTAAGGTTTAGGTATGTCTTTTTAAGCATGGTTTAGCTACTATTACAATCAGAAAAATAAACTGGTTTTAAATAATTAAAATGTGTTTGACTTGCTATTATTGTATAATCTGTACCATTCTATTCTTTATTGTTCCCCCAACACATTTTTTATAGGTACTTCAAATATTTTTACCTTATAAAACGATTATTTAATTGATCAAACGGGCGCGAAGCGTCTCCATTTTAACTTGGTTAAAAATTCTATCGTATTTCAAGCTATCTGTTGACCTCTACAGGTCGCAATTTTTTGACCAAATTATTAGTTTTCTAGTTTTTTTTGGCAGTTCAATTTTAGGAAAATTTACAAAAGTGCAAACATTGTAAACGTAAAATATATAGGTACTATTAATGAGTTCTATTTCCTAGAGCCACTAGTTTCATTGTCACTAAAAATTCAACGGTTCCAAGCAATTGAATTTTGCCGTCTATTATTTTCAGCCTAAACTAAACCCTAATCCTTTCATTGAAGCCTTTATCTAATTTGTCGGCATTTTCAAAGAACCATTAACCAGGGCAAGCTTCCTTCCTACACGGAGTTTTTTCAAGTGCTTATGGAACTAAACGTATGAATACAAAATTATGAAATCGTCACTTTATAAAAAAAAAACGCCTACTTGAGTGACACGTATCAAAATATTTCCCAACTCGCTCACGCCCCCGAGGTTTGCCGAGAATATATCGCGACAGATGTAGTTCAGTGATAAGTTTAGTGAGCATTGCTTGCGTAAGTATGCTACCTAATAATATCATGTGGTGTGCACTGAATAAACGCAGGTACTTTTGAACAGATAGGGTAGGAATATACCCAGATTCTACTGGCTTTCGTCTAACATACCCGAAATTGAAACCCAGGTTTAACTAACATGACCACCCCCATCAAAAACGCCGCCGCATGCAAGAGCCACCTGGAAATCACCAATGATCTTACTCGCTGATGTGTTTTAAAGTGGAAATTAAGACATATCTGTCCCTTAGGCGCGCAAACCTACGAGTATCTGCAATCCTCTCGCGTTGCTGGTTTGCAATTTATTAAATGCTCTTTAATAAAGCTGTTTTATTATCCTACGGTAATCAGCTGAAAATCCAGGCCATCTAATGTGCACTAGGTACATCTAAAATGCTAAACGAGTCAGTTAATTGTATTCCTATATTGCATCAGAACAAAATAGAAATAAATCTACATTTAAGCATCAAGCCAGAGGGTTGCGTAACGTTTCTGTCATTCGCGACCACAATCAAATGACAGTTTACGCAAACTGTCATTTCATTGTGATCGCGAGTGTCAGAAACGTTAGACAATACGGCCTCTGATTTAAACTTGTAGTTCCGTACAATTTGACACTGCTTTACTGAATTTAACACTAAATTGAGACTTGGCTTTTCTCCAACAAAGTGGCTCTAGTTAAATTATCGATGGCAAGTAGAAGTTGTGCAATAAGGACCAATTCAGGAATTTATCAAAATTGCCAATTTCTACTGGTCACTCTACCAACAAAGCTTACTTAACCTATCGTTCACCGGATTAAGCAGAAACGCGTGTGCATACAGCCACACCACGTTGACGTATTAATTATTTGACACCTTTAAACCAGACGTTTTCAACCGGTGTGCTGTGTATACTTTCAGGTGTGCCGCGTTTGCCGCGAAGTGTATATATGCTGCATTGTAATTATGAACAGCTATTCTAATGAGATGAAACGATCTAAGTAAGTCTCTAACTAAAACGGCAAATATAAGCCATCACGTCTCTTAGAAAGTTTTATGCAAAAAACCCCCGACTTTGTCACTTCAAAGTTCAATATCTCAAAAACGGCTAAACGGATTTTGATGAAACATGTCTAAGAACCATAGCTAGGAAACCTGAATTTAATAAAAAACTGCATTCAAATCGGTCCACCCGGAGAGCTACGGTGCCACAGGCAGACACACACACACACACACACACACACACACACACACACACACACACACACACACACACACAGACCCACAATAGCGGTCAAACTTATAACATCACTCTTTTTGCGTCGGGGTTAAAAATAGTACGAAAACAACTGCCACGTGGCGTGCGCGATTCGCATTGTCAGTTTGTTATGGTAACGGAGCGGAAGGAATGGCGGGGCGAGTGGAACCCTCTACGCGCCAGTACGACTCGCACTTGGCTATTTTTTACTTTTGTGCCGTGAAACTTTGATGAACGAGAAGTAGGTATGCCGTTAAATCCAAAAGGTGGAAAACGCCTGCTTTAAACGTATGTTCACTTATCGTCATATTAAATATTTCAGAATAAAAACAGTGTTTACCCAACCAATATTCTAATCAGCCAATTAAATGTTTCGTTTTTGGTTCCTAGTGAACTCATTTCTAAATTTAAATCCTTTAAAGGCTAGTTTGGTTTCATTTACATATTCAGTACGACTGTGGAATATGTAAGTTTATTAAATACCCAACAAAGTTGGAAGCTTAACATTTTTAACTTCACTTCATTGCGCTTAAAAGGTAAATATAAACATTCGTGTTTTGTAACTTTAGGTAACAATCCTAATGTTGATTTTGAAATTTACTAATTGTTTACCTACTTTGGATTTCTTACCTCTGCTTTCTGTACTAATAATAAGTCATTATAGTGTATTGCATTTGGTAAGTAATCGCAGTTTCTTTAGAATAACACATTAGGCTACTTTTTCTTCCAATATTCCTAGGGGATTTAGCTTTTTAAGTTTTATTTAGATTTAGTTAAGTTAAGGAACATCGCCATCATGTCTCGAACGTAAATGAAAGTAACGATTTTTTTTTAAATTCACATGAGTGAATTAGTAAAATCTTGTAATTTTAATCATAGCAAATTTTGTCATTGAGAATTGCTCCATGCCTATTGACTTTATTTTAATTATCAATTCAATATTCATTAAAATGGTAATTTTATAACTTTTGATCAGAGACGAATGACTGCATGATACTGTCAATATTTTGACAAAAGCTCGTATCTCAATTCGACATGCAAACTAAACTAAGCTTTGAAGCTCAGGAAGTAAAGTTCACTAAGCAAAATTAGGGATTTCGAGATACTAGTTTTACAAGTAGCAACATACCAATTTGCTTTTCCAGTTTGCTGTCTTTTGGGTATAGAATTTGATGGCTCATTGGCCAATCAACTTAGTTAGACAATATTGAATTTAAATGATGGCATTAACATTTAAGTTGTCGTTAGGCCTATTAAAGTTGACATAGTACCACATTTTTTCTTATTTTTTTAGGCTAGTATTTTCCCACTACTTCTGTATTAAATTAGGTTAGTTATCCGACGAAATTTTCTAGCATAAAAAGTATCCCATGACCGTCTCCGGGACCAAAGCCTTTATTGTCTAAAGCACTCTGAATCGTAATCGTTTTCACCGCTTCGTTCTTTCACAAAGTTTAGGATAAGAGTAGAAAGAGATATTGAATAATACGATGGCGAGCGCTCGCGAATTCAGTACGGCCTCTGATCCATGCCGGCGTTTAAATGTGGCTGAGCCACAATAGAACAATATACTTACAAACTTTTAGCGTGAACGTATCTATAATAGGAGTAAGGATTACATTTATGTGGTTGTAATACACAGCGTGTATTTTTGACACTACCTCAAACTTTAAAACTTACTTTTCAAGGGTAGTTAGTGAAAGCCCTAATTATCACATTTTATTATGTTTTAGTAAAAAAATTAGACTTATTATTTTCCTTATAAAATTAATTAGGACGCAATGTATCACTACGTGATACTACTTATTATTATTATTCCCCTTAATGGCGGCCTTAAGGCTTGGGCCAGTGTCAGTTACGATGGTGATACTACTTTTTTTTTGTTCAAAACGTCGCACTTCTTGGCGTGACAGCTGTCACAGAACGCTTCTCTCTCATATCAAATTATTATACCCATTACATTGCTGCTCGAAAATATTTCAAAAATTAATTACGTTCTGGTAGTTAATTCTAAATTAAAAATTTGTTTTGATATCGGTTCACAGCACTTAAATCTTCGTCTAGTTACAGTTTGAGGTAGTATCAAAAATACACGCTGTACTTTTAAATCCAATTTTGACCTGCAAGAAAGTCATGCATACAAATTACACTGCGGCGCTCGATTTACCAATTCAAACTCATTCGCTTTACAGCTTGGCAATGTAAAACAACTTCTACGATTTTTCTTGCAGTTCCTAGACTAACTCCTTCGTCACGATACTACGTCTATATGCAAACATCAATAACTTAATAAACAAAACGTTATGCAAACTGTAACACTAAATTGTTTCCTGGATAAAATTGCTCTGTCTCGAAGTAATCGGCCGACTCGGTAGTCGCCAATTTGTGTGCCATGTAAATACACTCACGACCAGTGACCTAACTATCATTAGGTTATGAAATGTTATACATTTCGGTACACGGCTTTGGTAGGGTTTGGTAGTTTTCGCAACTGTCGATTAGTTATTTGGCAACGCCAAGGTTACACTTTATGGTTGAATTAAATTAACTTATTTACTTTGCGATAAATCAAGCATGTTTACGCAAAATAACATGGGTTAATAATGCCACAAATGGCTTACAAGACAAGTATCGCAATTAATTTGTTAGATGTAAAACTAGGTTAGGTATATCTAACCTTACTTTTATGCACAACATAACCCACTGATCTGGATATTTGATAGCACAAATACAGCACATCTTACCCGCAAATTCAGCGATGATCTGACTGCTATGCGAACAGAATTAGAAGCACGGTTTTTTTTTAGACACAAGGGATTACTTACTACGAAGTACCTACTAGAACAAACGACGCACATAGAGTCGCTTGTCTATTGTCTCTAAAAGCCCCAAAAGATAGTAGAGTATTAGTACCTACTGGCTGACGGTAGAACATTCCACAAATTCACTGTTTGCGGCCACTGATGTATTTCGCGGCGGAAAATTCTGTTAAAAATATGTAAATATTATGTCGTTTCGTTACCACATAATTAATAATTCATTGCAAAAATAATTTAATTTTAACATTTAACGAGTTACTTAATCCACAACAGCCCTTAATCGCCGTTCGCGTAACTAAATTAAATCATTGACACACTTGCCAAGCGGGCTGAGACCTAAACTCTTAAGCACTGTTTATACTTGCAAGAAAAATCGTGCAAATTGTGTTAAGTACATTGCAAGGCAGTAAAGAGAACAAATATGATGCATTCAATCGAGCGCCGCAATGTGTGTAACTTCATCACGTCTAAACCACTGAACCAATTAAGATTAAATTCGGTGTAGAATTGTTTGAGTCCCGGAGAAGGACATAGGATAGTTTTATTCCAGAAAATTGCATAGTTCCAGCGGGATAGCGATAAACGAATGCGCGGACGGAGTCGCGGATAACGGCTAGTATAAATAAAAATTCAAGTAACTTAGCTAACGTTAACGTCGAGTAGGGTCGACTAGCGATTCAAAGGCGCCAACTTTTTTTTTTCGAGGGAGGTGGAGAATGCTCATAGAATACTGCCGAACTGCTGTCGACACCAACGTTAGACTAGGCACTACTGCGGTGGTTATATGACTAGGTAATAATCAGAGATCGGACAAAATAACGTGCGTCATTACTCGCAATAATGTGGACATGACTCCAAAGATTAATTAATAGGGAATATTACTGCAATGTTCTGCCATCGAAATGCAGCACTAGCACAAACCGTAAACGTGTTGAATGTCTTAATGCCTTTTAAATGTGCGTAGGATGCGTTACATTATGTCAATATATTTTGGAAATATAGCTCTATCGTTACTATCAATGTAAATAATGTTATTTTGTTACTAATAATATGTCATGGTCCGCCATGGCGGTTTGTTTATGGTTTGTGCTACTTTAGTGTCGCCCCCTACGCAGAGTTTTGCGTATTATTCCGTACTCATTTCTTACCTGTAATTTAATTTATTTCACAAGACACTAATAAATAAGTTAAACATGGACTTCTTATTGTGTAGATTTATTAAATGTGAAAAGGAATAAACTTACCACGGAAAAATTACAAAAAATACTTTTTATTTACTTTAATAACTCTGCACAATAAGAAGTCTGTGTTTAATTCTTTTATCAATGTCTTGCTTGAAGTACCTATACAAATTAAATTACAGGTAAGAAATCAATTAATTAATCTTTGGAGTTATTAGTTTGGGTTATTGCGAAATCTCTGGTAGCATATAGCAACTAAAACTTCCACCAAATGTGTGTGGTAGCTAAGTGTTTTATCTACCAAAATTCCACCAATAGGGTAACCACACTGTCAACAAGGCTAGGAAAATGAAGTCATCCTATTGGTGGACATTTACGAATGTGCCGTAGGGCGTCAATGAGTTACGAAAATGTTGCTTCAAATCTTAACATTGCACTCACGTAGGAGAAAGCAAATTGCGTTAAACGGAAGGACGGTACGTACACTGCATTGGTACGTGGATTGGGATAATTTGCGTACGTATCCTGACTTACGACACTGTGACGCAACTATTAAACGTGCGTAATGCAGTTTATCTGCGAAGGAAATTGAGAAAAGTGGGGCCCACGTAATACGAGTAAGGTTTCGTGCGATTAGTTCTGTCTTACGGTGAGCATTTATGCATCCTTTATTCCATGAAAAAAAAATCAATCCTAAGTTCCATCTCAGTCCTATCAAAATACGTCACCCTTATGCCTCCTCTCAGATTAAAAGTGCTTGGGCGTAGTTCTCACGCCGGCCACACGTTGAATTTCTTCGCAACTGTGGCATTTTTATATACAATATTTTCTCTGCAAAGCTCATGGTAAATTTCAAATGTCAAAGTTGCGAGACAAAGCTAGAAACCAAGACCCTCCCAATTCTAAACTAAAGTTAAGTACTTAAATATTTTGACACAAATTGCATGTTCGAATCAATCTGATCACTTACAGTGGGTAAAAATGCATCTGAAAGATTTGAAGGGGTCACTTATATACAAACTTACATAATAAAAGGTATAAAATTTATGATCTTGAAAAAGACGAATTTTTTTCAATGTCAACACAAACACTTTGTATGTATATTTACGAAATGTTTAAGTTACATAATCAAGAATATCTAAAAAGCTACTCGGTTAGCCTATAAATTTATTTATGTTCACAGTAAAGCAAGAAAATTATCTTTATTTATTTCTTAGCCTATGCTTGTGTCCCACTCCTGGGCAAAGGCCTCTCCTCTTGACTTCCACATCTCCCTATCCAAACCTTCATCCGGCCAGAAAATATCAAATAAAAAAAAACTTTTTTTAAGCCATGGCACTTTGGTTAAGCCATGGTCCCATTACATAAAAGCTATCAAACATCATCGCAGTAAGTCATGTCATGACATAAAGTCATGCTTTTTTTAAGGTCGTTAATATTTTGGCAGTCATCGTTCACCGCCATTTTTATTAAGAATTGTTCACACGAGCTTTAACGCCTACACTAAATGTTAAGAGAAATTTTAGACCATAATACTAGCTTATTGAATGTTACTCAATCTCTCAAATAGTTTAATAGATTAACGTTGATTTTATGGTTGTTTGTATGTGAGGTTACCTCTTAAGCCGAAGAACTTGTAAGAAGTAATATATTTAAAAAGCATATTATTGAAAAAAAATAGGTTACTTTATAAATAAAGCAGTGGTATTTAAACAGATTGATATACAACCTCTCTAACAACCACCTGTGTAAAAACCTGAAGTCACAACGATTCTTTGTAACAAGACAGTAAAAAATACAAAAAGAAGGTTGTGGATATAATCCTATTGACAAGTTATAAAAACCTATTGAATCGATTCTCTTCTTTTTCGGAAACGACGATCGATAATCGCGGTGTTGGTTTTATCACTTTATTATTAAAACTGGTAATACTTAAGACTCGTGCACCATTAATTTAGAATAATTAGAATTTGTGTTACTTACTTAGAGTTCCATAACCGAAGGGTAACAAACGAAAACCTATTAAAGTCGCTATGCTGTCAGTGTGTCGTTCTGTCTATCTGTCTCAATTCTCACACTTGTTTATATGATTATATGATTGAAACATTTTGAGTTTTTAGTGGAAAATTCATTAAAAAAAACGTCCAAGTGAGGGTTCCGTACAAATTATTAAAAATATTTTTATTATACGATGTAATTAAAAAATTACGCTTTTCGCAATTTTCCCTTTATCTATGCTATAAGACGTTGCTTCGTACCAAATTTCAAGATTCTGAGTTTATGGGAAGTATTCGTAGGTTTTGATTCCCTTGCGAGTGTCGAAAATTTGCAGCATAAACAGCTGTAGGTATCTTATGATTGCGTTGGCTTAGAAGTTTGACTTTTTCATAGCTCCAAGGGACAGTAGACCTGAGTATTTGATATGAATTTCAGCTTGATACCTCCATGGGTTCCTGAGAAAAAGGGTCTTGACAGACAGACAGACAGACAGACAGAGACGGACAAAAAGTGATCCTATAAGGGTTCCATTTTTTCCTTTTGAGGTACGGAACCCCAAAAAGAAAGTTTTGGAAAGAACAACGTGAAATAAAAAATATATAGTTAGTGATTATTATGGAAAGGTCCATATCAATGAACTAAAACAATTACATTGCTCACCCGCGATCCACAATGGTCGCGGGGGGGCAAAGTTATTGTTTTAGTTAATGGAAAGGAAATTTTAATAAAATCAAAGCAGCCGACCAGTTCGAAAGGAGGATAACACAAAATAGAACATGGACTTTTAATAAATTTACTATTTATTAGACTCCTACCAAGCGTCTATTATGAACACAACTTTATGGCACGCAGAACACAGCCGTATAATTGATTTGTGCGGTATCTAGCATCCACGGTAATATTTCCGCTCTACTTGCTATAGAATTCAATTCACGACGTCTTAATCAGCGCCATCTAGTAACGACAATAGTGAAAGTTGCGGTGTGCACTGAATATCGATCCAGACGGCTTAGATCAATTGGTGTTATGCAACAGTTTCTGTGATACTTAACAGCATTGTTGTTCCAGTTAAGCTACCTAAAGTTTAATCAGTTGTCATCACTGTTGAGGAAGCAAATTCTTTGATTTTATCAGTATGATTTGAATTGCCTTTTACTTACAGTTTGACTGGCGAATCTGGTTTGATTATGAAAATAACATGGCTGAGCTTGATGTTAGATATACTAACAAGATGCTCTTTTATATGTAAAATTAAGGCTAAAGCTAAGCGGGAGTTAAGAAAACAGATCGGGAATGTCACATAATATTGCGCAGGAATAAGACTGAGCAAAAGCTTAACTTAATAGTTACAGCTTATACAGGACAAAAAAGCCCGGTTTAGACTGACAGAAAAATCGTGCAAGTTGCATAAAATTGGGAGGCCTTAAAATCAACGACTTTGTAGTGGTCAATCGGACGCCGGCAATGTATTACAACTTACACAAACTTGCAGGTCTGAGCTGGGCTTAAGCCGACAAAACACAACCGACACAGCACGATCCGCAATGCAATGATGCTAACCGCTACACGCTGCCACTGCAATTACGAACTACTCTAATTATTTCTCTTCTAATTGAATTCTGTTTTCTTTCCTGGATTTTTTAGCAAAATATCAAAAATAATGCTTATTTATTTACAAAACAGTAATGCCAAATATATAAAAGCCGTGGTGGCCTAGTGGTTTGACCTATCGCCTCTCAATCAGAGGGTTGTGGGTTCAAACCCTTGCTCGCACCTCTGAATTTTCCAAATTCATGTGCGGAATTACATTTGAAATTTACCTCGAGCTTTGCGGTGAAGGAAAACATCGTGAGGAAACCTGCACAAACCTGCGTAGCGATTCAATGGTGCGTGCGAAGTTCCCAATCCGCACTGGGCCCGCGTGGGAACTATGGCCCAAGCCCTCTTGATCTGAGAGGAGGCCTGTGCCCAGCAGTGGGACGTATATAGGCTGGGATGATGATGATGATGAATGCCAAATAGCATACTAGCTTAAAACCTCATTTAGATGGCGCAAGAAATAACGTGCAATTTGCAGTGCATTGTCGTCAGTGATGGTCCTTACTGCGAAGGTAACTATGTCTGTCTGCCTACAACCTTTTCACGCTTAAACCGATTTAGCTACCTAGATAAATTTTCCAAGTAGCAGTAGGCAGCAGTTAGTTCTCAAACTAATCCAGTAGGTACAGTAGGATGGATTGGAGACTTAGGGGCTGTTTCACCATCCATTGATTAGCGTTAACCCACGTTAAATGTGATGCCGTCTCCGTCTATTCGATCAAAACGAGAGCACACCTAACCGCCAGTTAACACTAATCAATGGATGGTGAAACAGCCCCTTAAAGTAGCATATTGCCGAGGCCGTATTGTCCGACGCACGTGCACTCACGGTCGTATTCACCATCTCTTTCTACCCTCGTCCTTTTCCATGTGACAGAAAGAACTGGTGAAAACGAATGTGATTCCGAGTGCGTCAGTAAAACCTTTTGGAGTTTCCTTGCTTGGAAAATACAGCTCAAGCTTTTTCTAGAGGAAACTTGTGTGCAATGTTACTCTGGTAGTGTAGTTGGTTTATTAAGAGATGAAATGAAGTATCTACCTATTTAGTTTTGTTTCGTTAGTAACTCAAGCAAACTAATTAGCAGCTTAATCATAGCTAGTAAAACACGTTATGCTAGATCATTTACCATGTCATTGGCATTGGCGAAAGCTTGGAAATCTTGACAGGCTGGCACATCCTTTCTGATAGATTTATTATTGTAGGAACAGCTATTTCACTTAAACTAAACTTTGGAGACAATTTTAAAAGCTTTGAGAAGCGGTTCCCTTGCATCAAGAAAAAAAAAGATGATTTAAAAGAAGCTACAGAACATGTAATATGTGTAATGTTGTTCTTAGTTAACGCTTTTACTTACTTTTCCTGGTCTGGGTTAACAAGATGGGTTTCTTGAAGCCCAAAAAGAACCTTATAAATAACTACAACATGTGTTTGCTAAAACGGTCCACAGTGAATGACGAAGTCAGTATAAACCCTACACTTCGTACAGGATTTATTGCGCTATCAAATCCATATACTCAGCTACTACTACCTATAGATTAGAGGAAATGTATTCTTTTTTATTTCAATTTTTGTAGCAAAAATCCTCAGCAAGCCAAACGGTCTTGGGACTGATTACAACACACAATCATTACAATTAAGCACCGTTGTTTACTATTAAGCAATATAAATAGGCCTATTCCCAATGTTGCGCAAAACAAAACCCTATTACCTCCGAATACGGTACACATAATTATACGTGTAACAGTTGCGTACTTACATCCTAGTAGTTCGACACGTAATGTTCTATTACGTTGCTACTAGTATCTTGGCTCAATATCTTTTAGTGAATAGGAAAATGCTTATAGGTAGGTATGTATAAAAATCTCTTTAAACTATTTTGTACATCTTAAGTAAGTCATTTCTTGTCGGTGCAATTACTTCCCCAGTTAATTTTGTGGTCGCAAAATTTGCAAACCATAATTTTGGACATTTCTTGGTAATCAATTGAGTTGAAATGTTCATGCTTTTAGAAGTCCGATGATAAGATAATACATTAGTAAAGTAGGGAACTCTAGTGGGTCTAGCAATGATTGTCTTCGTATGACGGTAATCTTCAACGTTTAATTGCATCCACATGAAACTTAATAATGCAAAAAAGATAAAGATTAAGATTACATATACAATTTATTTTACGCCAAATAAATTTATTCTATTCTAAATAACCAGTCAAATAGAATAGCTTTTATTAAAAAATTAAATTTCTAAAAAACTTGTTTACTTATTAATATGTTTTGTTGTACAAAAGATCAAACATTCGCAGTCTTCTGCGTATAGTCCACCATTCTTATTTTTACCTCAACACTTCCCAGGACATCATCATCATGATCATTTACTCTACTTCTCATGAGTATGCATTTTATGTCATGAAGAAGGCGTTTTTAACCCCCGACGCCAAAAGAGGGTGTGTTAATATTGAACTTAGAAGTGACAAAGTTGGGGGATTTAAAACTTTTTGTTGGTTATACGTTTATGTTATTTATCAGTTAAAACATCTTCCCATCGAATGTATTTTTGTGTTATCGAATATGTGTAAATAAATGTTTCTCTCTCTCTCTCAATACATTTATATTGGCGGAACATATAGAGTAAAATAAAATATATAACTTAACTCTACTGCGTATTAATTAAATATTTTCTTTCACAAAAAATTCCTAACCTAATAACCAATTAGTCCAAGACTTGATCAACTCGCTTTTACGGTAAACGCACACGGCCTTGGAACACAACCCCTGTAATCCAATGATGGCGTCAACACGATTTTCACCTTCGTTGGTTCGAAACCCGGCCAGTAGAAAAGCGGTGCGAGGCCACTGTCGCTTTCACGGAATGAACTTGTATCTTACTTTTTAACGCCATATGTTGAACGCTTTTTGTCGTTTTCGATTTCGTAGACGGAAAGTGACCACGACTCTTGGTTTATTTCTCTCAACATTGGATTTACTTGATTTTTAATGGAAATTAAAAATCACTATATTATCGTATCAGCCACTGCTTCAACGTGTTAACAATCGTCTTTTGGATTAGTTTCTGTTATGTTTTTTCTTCACCTATTTCAACTACGTTTCTCTTTTGTAACATGAACATGATTTTGTAATATATTTAACACCATCGCTATCATTATCATTTTCATCCGGTGGCTTCTAGCATTAATTGTTCAAAATAAGTATTTTCCAATAACCTCCATATCGAGCATTCATACGCCTTCTGTAACGTCTTAAATGTGAACTAAAACCAATTATCTCAATATTCCTTGTCGAGCAACTTATTATTTTTTATAAACTATACATGCAAGTATTCACACAAAAGTTCTGGTACCACGTTCACCGAACATACATTTGTTGTCTTGCACAAGTGGTCGTGAAATAGCATGGTTCGGTACGGTTTTAATTTCCATTCATATATCAAACAAGTACTACAAAGGAACTGGTTAGCATTCCACAAACTTCGCTGAAACTGCGTATTTCTATGTGTTAATGCAGCCCATTACACCACAACGAACCTTCACGCTCGAGTGCACGTAATGAAAGTAAGAATGCAAATCAGTTCGATAGTATCGTCTGACCTAATAAATAATAATATACTTTATTTACCACTTGAATATTTTTAATATACTTAATCGCATCTAGCCAACCTTAAAGAGTTTTTATCACTTCGAACTGAAGGCTGTCAAATACAATAGCATTTCAATAGATTATGATAGCAACCAGCAAAATTCTCAATTCATCTTACCTAGAATACTTCTTGACAATCCGTAAATAAAGTACTTATAAAATTATCTGCTAAGAGGAAATAAAGGGAAATAACTTTGTCCCTATTGAAATGTTGCCGTTCCCAGAACCCATTATTGTTAATCTTGAATATTTCGCAGTTCCAACTAATGCAGCAATCAATTATGCAGATAAATCAGGATTCCACCTAAATCACGAAAAGGGCTAAGTGGTCAAGTAAGATGTGCAGGAACATGTAAAGGTGAATGACCAGCTGCTGGCAAATACCACTCAAGGGTCAGCGGGGTCACATTTTGCATAAAGTTCATTTATTTAGAAGAAAGTGTACAAACAAGTTATATACCAGTATCACTGTAATTTTATTGGGCAACAAATCTTCACTTCACTTCGATCTTTTCGGCCTAGGAATAAGTAAGCTTAGTACTTAATTGAAGTATTCTTTTCAAATACACATGTAAATTAAATTTATATTGCCTCAAACGATAATCTATAACGATCCGTGACTAAACAGGTAACAAATGTATGAGTATTTTAAAAACAAATGACGATGCGACAGAGTTAATCCCCTAACGACGTACGACAAAAACTAGTCAATCGAATTATCGTTAGTCTGGTTGTCAATCGTGTAGACTTGGGTTCAACGATCGTTGATAAATGCTCTGCGGTGCGTTGCATCAGCTGCGGTCGCCCGTTGCTTGTATGAGTCGTATGGTGATTTGGCTCCAATTCTCATGGTAATAATCATCCCGAGATATCATTATTACAACATCTTCAGTAACTACTCAGTAAACTCCGGAGCGAGCTTAACCACAAAATGAACAAATATTAACACCGGGTTTGAAAAAGTTACAGAATGGTATTGAAATTTGAAGTGCATATTAGTTAACTAGTAATATGAATCATTGAGAAAATTTTGAAATATATTTTCAACTAAGAGTATAATTGAATATTATTAACCATTTTCATAATTTGCGGTACGAGGTCATTGTGTAACTATCCGTACTGAAAGTAACTCTGTCTGTATGTTTGCTTGTCTGTCTTTTACCTCTTCACGCTTAAACCACTGAGCTCACTCTAAGAAATTTAGTATGGAGATTTTTTGATACCCTGAAAAGGAAATCGAATAGTTTTTATCGCGAAAAATTGCATAGTCCCCGCAGGATGGCGATAAATGAATTCTTGGCAGATAAAGTCGTGATCGAAAACTAATATTCAATTTAAAAACATAATATATTTACTTAAAAAGTACTCGCTAATCCCAAATTTACTAATCAATCCGTATTAGCATTAGTAACACGTGTGAAGTTGTGAAACACAACAGTTTGACTGATTTTTGACTTTTGACGTGTGAATCACCATCACATTAGTTCAAAAATGAATGAATCACTCCACACCTTGTTATTCTAATGTTTGTGTTCATGAAGCTAATAAGCACTGACAAGCTTGCGACAGTGACCGACAAGGTCAAGGCTGTACAAGCTTGACATGCCGCCTACTAAATGCTTGTAATCGTGACCTCTGCTTTCTTTAATCAGCTCGCATTGTCTCCCGTACATACAGGACTGACATCTCGTTAAGTTGATTTGTGGTTACTAATTATAAGTAGATTGAAAGTTGCGACATCTGTAAAATTGGTTGGGTTACCAAGTATCAGCTGATGATTGGTTGCTATTGTCTGGTATGTTGCGTTATTGCCTCTGGCTGATGCTGTTCTAGTTATTTCAAATGGGTAAACACATTCCCGAAATTTTATACCATCGTATCTATACAGTTACGTTATATTTCTTATCACTTAATTATCAATACTTCTATTTGTCTTACTTAATTCCTTCTGACAAATTCTTTATCTTTGACACCTAAAATGCTTTGATAGTTTTCTTATTTTACAACATACTCATGTTACCATGTATCTATAAAGATTGTCCTTTGCATGTCATCAACAAGCGTTGCACCACGGCCAGCTAATTTGGCTAGACAGTTAAAAAATTCAATTAAGCAATTAAAACGACAAGTCGCCGCAATCAAGATTACTGAGGCCTAACATGATGTATTTTGTGGCGGATATGAAGCCTATATCCCTCCTTCCTCTGAGCTATATCCCTTTCTAACAAAAGATGTGTACAAAGGCTGGATGTTTTATCTGTACGATAAATCCCAGTATGCTAGGCCCGCAGGTCGCTATCATGAATACGATCATGACGAACTTGAAGTCGCGGTCGGTCAACCTTTGAGAGCACCGGACGCGCGAGCGCATCGATGGAGTGAAAGTAACGATTACAGCAATCGAGTTATTAGGTAGCCTGATGTAATGATCGATTCGGTTTTTTGTTTGATGCTATTGTTATGTGTTAATTTTATTCCTCGGTTTTAAAGTATGCATGATACTATAAGATTTAAAGTAGGACCTCAATGAACACACAAAAATAATACATAGTTTTTTATCATTGTCAAAAACACACATAAGTAAAAATAAAATTAAATTATTTTCAACATACAAAACACTAAGTAATAAATAACGCACGTAAGCTACTGATACGGAAATACCTTATGTCAATTTATGTCCATATAAATCCAGATAAGTACTACCGTGAAACCGCAGACAAATTTGAACATAAACTTACGCAAAGATTATCATCCGTAAATTCAAGCCGAGTACCGATAATAATATTCTGAGTACATCGATCCGTTACGTTTTCACGTACGCCATGGACAAGGATATTGCAAATCTCGTGCGGAGAATACTAACTATTTTTACCAACGGGACCTTTCCAAAAGGCAAAACCAAAAGAAACGGGACCAAAATATTTGCGGTAACGGTGAGGGACAAAAACAAAAATATCAAGAATATAGGTTAAACGCAATGAATAATGCAAGCCTGATAATCACGCGGGCGGAAAAAATACGTTTGTAACCGGTAAAGACGTTGGTATTTCTGGGATAATAATACCAAACTTAATTGAAATTCAGAACAGAATTGTGGCAGACATGTATGAATGCTGTACCAACGAGAGACCAATGCAGTACGTAAGATAAATATAAGTGAACATTTACAATTATAAATAATTCTAGATCAAAGATCGCACTAAACGTTTAGTTAGTGATTTATAATTTCAATCACTTGTGTCCTGTTGTTGTGTGTCGACATGTACAGGAGGTGGATGGATCGGCAGAATCAGATGTCATTGAGATAGAGCTTGCGATTGTTCACGCTGTGGACTCCGCTAACAATAGCCCGTGATGGAAGCATTGTGCTGTCCGATTGAAGAATACCAGAGGAAGCTAAGGCCATGCATCTAAACCTTGGACGGGTGAATAGCGACGAATGGACGCATCGTGTCCTGATCGATGCTTCTTAACACACAATAGCAACTCAAATCGACTGTCTGGCAAAATTAATTGCTCTAAAACAAGCTAGGGTAAAATTGGAAGCGGAAACTGGATAATTTCCGCTAAAAGACAATGGGTAGTTATCACGATGCTGTTGTATAACGAGAGCAGTCTTCTCGTAAACCTGAGTAAGATTTGATTCGTAATTTAACGCTTCGATTGTGACTAGGCATTAGATAACTTAGCTCTTGTTTTAAATCGCAAGCGTTTAGATTAATCGTTCATTACAAAAACATTTCAATAATCAGAATTGCGGTAATCAACTATTTGTAAAAACATTAATTTTAAGACAGGTTTGACTTTATAAGTTTTATTTGGAAAATGGGTCGATAATCTAATTATGTGATTTTAAATAACGATGCAACTTTGTGGCTATTAAACTAGTTTTGATCTCGACCTATTATATATTATTATATAATAGTTATCCACCTCACATAAAAAACTTTACCTAACCAAAAGACCTGTTTTATTAATCTAGAGCTCTTTTGTCTGGCAATTATTCTCAAAGTCGATTCGGTAAGTATTTTTTGCGGCAAGATTAATAGAGCAAATTCAAATGTACAGACTATATTCAATGTAGTCTAAATTCTTCAAGGTGAGATATCAGATACCATATTCTATTATTCTTATTACGACCTTCATACGCCTACTTTCAAGAATCTAGAACACTGAGCATGAACGTAAAAAAAAAGTAATCCGGCCAAAGCAGAAACTAAAACACAACAAAAAATGTATTCAAACTTATTTTTGAATCACAAATCTCTTAACCATATGATTACGTAGATTAAATTCCAATCAATAACAAATTCAGATTTTGAGTTACGCTGTCAATACCATATTCAAAGTTAGAGAAATAAAAATAGAAATATAAAATCAACTGAAGAGTGCATTTATAAATAAAACAAGACCGAGAATGAAAAATGATACCGAAGTCTAAGTTAAAGGTCACTTATAGTTGCATCGAATGGCTGTCTGATTATGAATAATGATACAGACTGCAATCATTTCTTGCACTTGCATTCCTATCAAACGCACTCTCGTGTTCTTTGTTTTTGCTGAGATAGCATCTTGTTATAGGATACATTATGGTAAGGTAGGATACATTATGGTAGTAGGTACATCTAATATATATTTACCCTGGGAATGAGCGAAGTGAAATAACATTGAAAATGTCTGTTATTTCCTAAATTGCGGGCGAGGAGTTATCCTTGCAATCAGAAGTAATTTCTCATGAAATGAGTTCTCATGTTTGTTCCGTCTATATAAAAATTGTAATTGGGTTTTTTATTTTGTTAGAATTCAGTACTGTAGAATTAGCAATGCAGACGAATGTTCCTTGTATTTGATTTTGTTTTACTTTTAGATTACTTTGAAGGTAAATTGATTTAATGACCATGATTTCAGCTTTACCAGATTCTGAATGAGCTTTTCATAATGTAATAAAATAAAAATACGTTTGAAATTTACCACGTGCTTAACAGTGAAAACATCGTGAGGAAACCTACACACACCTTGATGGTTTGTTTAAAGTTCCCAATCCACGCTGGGAACGCGTGAGAACTACAGCCCAAGCCCTCTCGTTCTGAGAAGAGGTCTGTGCCCTCCAGTGGGAAGTACATTGACCGAAATGATGAAAAAATTATGATGTACCTATTTTTTTGTATTAGGGCTCTTGCAGCTACACCATGAGCTGACCATTCACAAAACTACCTGAAATTTAACAAACTTTGCTATGCTTGCTGTAATAGTAAACGCTACTCAAAAGACTTCTGCACATCACTTCCCTTGTTGTGATGACTCCCTATTTCAAGGTCGCACTATCTCAGAAGGCCAGCTTATAAAGCCCGGGCCACACTTACACAACCGCCAAGTTCAATGGCGGCGGATGTCTCCGATGAAGGTGAAAGTTCTCGGCCCCGCTTACGTCACCGATATTAAACCGGCGACACACTGGATCGATGCATGCATGCAGAAACTGATGTGTGGTCAAAGACAAGCGTAAGTAACAATTATAAGCAAAGCCTAACCAGAGAGGAATAGAAATTGACAGCTTAGAAGCATAATGATGGTAATAATTCGACCATAGACTCTCTGGTCAAGTAGGTTTGTATAAACGGACGTAAAACACGTTATAATTTACTAGTGCATCTATCTACTTTCACGAGTCTAGTAAAACAAAGGGGCGGTTGCTTCAAGATTGATTGCAATAGCAGTTTTTGAAGATGGTTTAATTACATCACTGATTATCAGAATAGATATCCTCAGCTTTGTTAAAAAACTTCAGTATGTTATTCGTTATAGCTACTTGCATCCTATTGTGATAGTATTCAACCACTATTTTAAATGCTTCGACATTAAGTCAAATTATTAAATGCACATTGTTTATTCATCTAAGTATTATTATTATTTTTAGCATATTCTGTCCCACTGCTGAGCAAAGGCCGCCCCCCAATACTTCTGTCCCTTGGATATAAGGGCCAGTCCTTCAAGAAGAAGTCCAGTTCATCCCGCCATCGCCGTCTAGGTCTGCCAGGTCGCCTTTTCGAGTTGGTGGGCATCCAATCGGTGGTTATCTTGGCCCAAAACTCGTCTGGCATGCAGCAAACATGGCCAGCCCAGTCCCACTTCATCTAAGTATACTATTGGAAAATATACAGCGTATTAAAGGCAACCGTGGAGGTAAATTACGACTGTCATTTTGTGACAAACATGTTGTTGAGTCACTGATCCGGGTTCGATCCAACCATATCAAATTTACTTCAATGTCTGCTTTGATAGGCGAAAAACTTGTATCATGTCATGCAATAAGGAGCTATTTCTTTAAAAAAAATGTAAGCTAGTTTGTATCTTGCATGACAACAGGGCGTATTCGAGCTCCTAACAGAGATGTTGAGACAGGCAAAATCATATACATTCCATCTCAATTTTGACACACAGTAGAGTCGATACAAAATTGTGATAAAGCAACGTTATTCTCTTGAACTCGTCCTTACATCATTCGAACCAAAAAAAAAATTTGCGGTCACTTTTTGCGGATACGGCAACACTGTTAAGGAGATCCATGACATAAGCATAATTCGTGCTTAAGTTTAGAGAACCTGCAAGTTTTATGTTTTAAACATTGTCAAATTCTGCGCAGCATTCTTTTTAATGATTCCGTCTCGCATTATCATATCAAGTTACGTCCTGTTATGCTATCTCGCGCACACTCGTTCAACTCGATTGTACGAGAGAGAAAGAAGCGGTCAGGTGACTTATTTGTATACGATTTTCTACACCGTTAACGCCGGTCGTGAACTTGTTTCAGCTGGGGTTACACCATCGCTAGAGGTCTTTATTGCTCACTCGCTTTATTGCCTGCACGAGCCTCTAACGACGGTGAAATGAAATTCATTTGAACGTAGGAAAAGTGAAGTGAAAGGGGGAGGAAGCGAGCGAAGGGCCAGTTATCTACAGATCTAATAATAAGAAGAAATAGAAATATCACGCGTGTTAAATGAGGCGCTTATAAAACTTTATATTTATTTTTTCATTCAGTGTGACACGAACTTAATTGAGTTATTGTACTTCATAGAGTAACATTTCATTAGTAAGTACAGTCAGCATAAAAAGTAGCGGATTACTTTTTTACTTCGTCGACTTAACACATTTATCAAATTTGTTTAGTCTTAAGTACGTTGCTGTAAAACGACAAAGTACAAAAGTATGCAGCTACTTTTGATGCTGACCGTGCCATGATTATACCACTATTTTGACAACAAAATACCATACATAACATTGCTTTCATTGCGCAAATCGATCGATTTTAGACGGAACAACAATAACCATTATGACGAAAAAAAATGTTTTTTTCCATATGAGCTTTATCTAATTGCTCATGTTAGAAAAAAATCTCCTATATGTAACGTTAATCCCTTGATTATGTTTTAGTGACAAAATTATAAAAAAATTATGACATTTTACTCTAAGAATCATGGCAAGCCATGATGCAATTGGTTCAACAGCAGGTTTTATGAAAAAAAAAAGTTTCTTGATGAGGGCTACGGCATAGAAGTCGCTAGTGTTACTGCTTAAGTGGATAAATAAGAAACAACACAAGCTGAGATATGAGATGCATAGGAGAAATTCGTGTCTGTATCGTTGTCTAGCGGTGGTGTAGCGGTATAGCACACGGCACGGAATGCCGAGGACCTGGGTTCGATTCTCAGCGCTGGTCTTATTTTTCTGGTTTTTCTGTGCATCTATATTTCAGTTTGTAACATAAAAATTTGGAATTGAAATAAAAAATACAAAAAGATTCCAAAAAACCAATCTTAGGTTTTATGAAGATACCTATGAATAAATAAAAAAATAAAGTTAGCCTGACGACATCGCCAACTGTCTTGATACAAGAAGGATAACGCAATTACTGATGAATTGGAGCAAAAACTAAATAAATATGAGACAAGGCTACCGTTCAAAGCAATGCCTAGTTCCAAATGTGACCAATTTAATATCGACTTCGATCGCGTAGGAATGTGTACATAAAAACCGGTACGGACAAAAAAGTTACATGATTTAAGAGGAGAATTCTTGACAAGGTTTGTTGTAAACGTTGTATTCGGTTTTTAATCAGTTAAATATGGAGATTTGCGACTAATTAGAGAATATTATAAAAAAAATCGTGGCAGCGCTCAGAAAGCGAATTTTACGGTGCTTTGGTTTTCTTAGGATTCCGGGAGCCAAATTAAATCATATTGGGCCTTCGCTATCTGTCCGTTTATTGTAATGTTTTATCTTTTGAACGGTAATAATATGACTTGATTTTTTTACATAACTATAAGACCGCGTTTAAAAAAATTATAAGACAATTTGAAAATAATAAAATAATATTGAATTGTAGTGTGTTTAAAATAATTAGTACAAGGCCCCTACAGAAAAGAAGCGTATATTTTTCGGTACGATAGTAAAAAAATTACGGAACCTTTCGTGTGCGAGTCCGATGCACTGAGCCGATTTTTCGAACCGATGTCAATCTGTACTTATATCTGTTTCAAGAACCATAATAGTCATGACAATTATAGTAGGTTCTTAATTACAAATTGAAAGTAGCTCTAAGTATTTATAAACATTTTTATTCCATTCACGGAAACAATCAATCGTGTTTTTATCTTCAATTAAATAACTTCTTTACTACACTATTTTGCAGCTACAGTCAGTTATGCGTATTTAATTATTGTCATTAATTACCTAAAGCAACATTTTGCTTTCAAGAGATTTCAAGTCATTACTTGTCTTTATGAAAAACATGGCGAAATGAGTAGCATTAAGTTTACTACAAATTGTACTTAATCAATTCTTAAAGTTTAACGAACAATTTTTTCATGCTCTTTAAAAGTCAATGAAATGAATTATACTTATTTGTAATACTGGCGACTTCACGCATTTTGCTACGCCATACCGTCTTCGACAGATTATTATTGTATTCATTTTGCTATATATTTCGATAAAACTGACTATTTACTACACGTTTTACTTTTAGTAAATAAAAATGTTTCTTCCACTCTAGAAAAAAGCGTTTTCGCGCTTCCTTCATCAACCGCACAGCAAAGGAGTGGAATTCCCTGCCTGCGACTGTGTTTCCTGAACACTACAATTTGGCCGCTTTCAAGTCTAGGGTGAATGAGCAAGCATGCTCCATCGTAGGCCTCATCCTCGCTTTCCATCAGGCGTGATTGTGGCCAAACGCAAGCCTATATTGTATAAAAAAAAGAAGTAGTAAATTTACGTCTTATTTGTTGTGTCTCTGTTATTTTAATTATTTTTCTTAATGTGGCAATAAATGTCTTTTTATTTTATTTTTAGTATCTCCAATAATGTTTTACTTTATATTTAGTTATCTCACGCTTATTTGCTTCGCTAAAATGAGCTCTATTACTATAGAGCGTGTAATAAATGTCATTTTATTGAGTCTGAATGTAGTTTCAGATTTGGCATCAAAATATAAACTTTGATTTTGTAACTTTACAATTCATTTTTTCTGCAAACACTGGATAACGAAACGATATATGTACTTAGTTCCAGTTATCTGGTTGATATACAGGATTTACAATAAATAAACGAAAACGGCATTAATACCTACAGCCAATTCGTAACAAATGTATGACTATGAAATTGAAAAGACGAATTAACCATTTGTTTGCTATGCTCATAAATATTTTCTGAAAAACTTTAGCATCAAACCTACCCAACTCACTGACTGAAAAAATCCAGATTCAATTTATACTTTTTTTTTTTTATAGCAGCCATGTCTTTATCATAATGACGTGGGCGAACTTCCAATAAAATCTTGTACCAATATCTGATCGCTCATTCTCTCTCGCACGAACTAGTTCTCACTCTGACCACTAGGTAAGTATCAATTTAATAAACGCGGAAATAACCCACAGGCGAACCTGCTGCGGCCTTGCGGCAAGGTTGCAGGTTCCTTGCACCCCGCCTTTCACTGCACCGGATGTGTTTTAACAGCCTGTATAAAACAAATATGTAGAAGATACAGGCTGCTACAGTTCAGAAGACATGATTTTATTTATTTCTAAAAGTTACGCGGCTTTTAGTAAGAAAGCAACGTTTTCATTTGTTTTTTAAAATGTGGTTATTGCTTCTGGCCAGTTCCTTTTAAACTTGATACTAACGTATCACAAGGAGAGTATTTATTACAACCATAGGTATTAAGTTAAGCTTCCACTGCATCGGAATCGAGTCGTACGGAGCAGATGAATTTGTTGATTGGTATAGATTTCTATGGTAGCAGAAATGCCGAACCAGTGCACGCAGTTACCATAGAAATCTATACAAAGCAACAAATCCGTCCGCTCCGTACGGCTCAATTCCGATGCAACAGACGCTCACCTTTAATAGTTGTCTACGCTTATCAATTCCATTCATTGATTGGTCTTACTTATTGACCTCGTATTTACATTCTTCATATTTTCGTAGTAATAAGTACTAAATCTAAGTCACCGTTTCCGTACTCCATACCTTGCGTTGAATCATAAAAGTCAAGGCTCAAATCATTCTCTAAGCGCTCGATATTTTTTTCCATTTATTTATCTCTCGTACGTTTATTTACCACCATATTAAGTGTCGTCTTCATTCTAAGATTCAAATACCACTGACTTAACTACAATAATCTTATAAGTGACATTGTGGGTATATTTTCTTACTTTAGTGGTCAATTCTAATCTCAGTCGCCATCTCGCCATACATCTACTTCCGTCCCAGTTAAAGTATTTCAAATCCGTAAACGCTTTTAATCTTATAAGTCAAGGCACTAGGCATTCTCAAAGCGCTCGATATTTTCCACTCGAATTTCCGCGTGGCTACAGCCCTTAGGCGTGGCCGAAGGACAACCGCTCCGCTCACTCACGAAGCAAACTGGATTAATTTATACTAGCGACTTGGCGATTTGCTCACATGTTAAGCTTAAGTGTATAATGTACTTAAAGCTGCATTCAAAAATGATGGCCATGTGCGGTATATTCGAAAATTAAGCAATTAAAATTGTCAATTATAGTTAAGTAACCTTACTACCGTTAAATAAGCACAGAATTCATTTACCCACTTCTACATGGCTTTTACTCTATTAACCCCATGTTGTTTTTTTATTACTTACTAATTTCATAAAATGGACACACAACAACTTTTGTCTTATCTAGGCCATCTAGCAGAAAAAAACGTAAAACTTTGATCAACTTGACAGTTCCGTTTTGACACTACTAATCCGACCTTGCACTTGAAGTACAGTCAAGTGCAAAAATATGGACTTATCTATAGCTTCAAAAATATGTACCATAGACTCTTATTCCGGCTTAATCAGGCCGCCGTAACATATTTTGAGTGGTTCGAATCCATACATATTTTTGCACTTGACTGTACATAAACAACGCTAATATTTTCCACTTTTCCCATTCCAGCTAAGGTTGTCCTCTAACCCTGATAACTCATACCTCAAATTCACTTTACATTCGTCACCAGCTCATGTCGTAACCCGCATGTCCACAACCTCAGCGATAGCGACAATTACCTGAAACAAAACGAGGCGATTAACATTTTGTGCGTCGGAGCATGGCATTTCGCTAAGTGGGCCGCGCTCTGCACGCCGCGCGCGCGCCTTTGCGTCAGCCGCGTGACGATACAGCGGCGACTTTGATACACTATTCAAATATGACACATTTGGAGAATACCCCCCAAAATATCAATCGTTATTCGCGCTGTCGGGGGTCGGGCCGACAAAATGTTGAGTGACTATTTAGTCCGAACGTTTTCGAGGCTATTCACTCCTATCCGACAACGTTTTTGTATTTGAATGGCCGACGTAGGGCATCCAACCCCCTACCTCGTGTGTTCATAAGTTTTGAGACAAACTTCGAGATTAAAAATAAAACAAAATAATACTGGCAGCTGTTTTATTTCTTTTTCTAATTTTGAATTTGGAATGTTCGTGTTCTATTTGTGCATTTTAAAATTCATTTCAACTATTTTTCTCGTGATGAAGGGAACAAAAGAATTACGTGCGACTGTTATTTCGCTTCATATGGCTGGAAAAAAACCAATGGAGATTTTCCGTGACATAAAATGTTTTGGGATAAGCCGCAACTTTGTGTATTACACCATAAAACGTTACAAGGAGACTAATTCTCTGAAAGATCGCCAAAGGAGTGGCCGCCCGAGGTCTGTAAGAACGACTGCGAATATCAAAAAAATTACAGAGCGTCTTCGTCGAAATCCGTGTCGCACTCAGAAGAAACTCGCTCTGCAGACTAACATTTCGCGTATTTCAGTCAACAGAATATTGAAATACGATCTCAAGGTGAAGGCTTACAGTCGTAGAAAAGTTCACTTCCTAAATGATCGCCTCCGTAAATTACGACGCGAACGTTGTCCAGTGCTGCTTAAGAGACACGATGCTAAAAAGATACTCTTCACGGATAAAAAAATATTCACGGTCGAAGAAAAGTTCCACCGACAAAACAATTAAGTTTATGCCAAAAGCAGCAAAGATGTTCCAGCTTCAGCACGAAATGTCTGGCGTACCCATCATCCGGCGAGTGTGATGGTATGGTGGGGGGTTTCGTACGAAGGTGTCACTCCACTCCATTTTTGCCAACAAGGCGTGAAGGTGAAAGCAAAAAATTATCAAAGTGACATTTTAGAAACTGTGGTGAAACCCCTGTCTAATACTTTATTTCATGGCAAAGAATGGATTTTCCAGCAAGACTCAGCACCGGCCCACAAGGCTAAAACGACTCAAGCTTGGTTAAGAGAAAATTTGCCAGACTTCATCGCGGTGGAAGAATGGCCACCCTCCAGTCCTGATCTCAACCCACTGGACTACTCTTTGTGGACTGAATTGGAACTCAGGGCCTGCCAAAAGTCCCATCCAAACTTGGATTCTCTAAAGCGGGCCCTCATCAGAGAAGCGAAGCAAATCCCACTGGAGAAGATTCGTGCTGCGATTGAAGACTGGCCCGAACGTCTAAGAGCTTGTATAAAGAATCGAGGCGGTCATTTCGAGTAGAAATTGCATGTAATTGTTGGTTAGTGTCAACTTATCATTAGCTGAAAATTTTATAAATATAACTTAATTTTTGAATTTTTTATGTAACTTTTATTTCGTCTCAAAACTTTTGAACACACGAGGTATAACATTAAAAAAGGTATAAGATAAAATTAGAGCCGCTTTGATATTTTAAAATACACATTATTAAAAAATGTATGTATGAATCTAATAATAATATTAGATAATAATATGATCTGAATATGAGTCATTTAAAATTACGAGCTACTGTCCGAGACAATGTTAAAGAAAATTAAAAGGCGCTACAAGGTCCCAGGTACAATCACGGTTTTATTTAATTGCACAATGAAGAATCAAACCTTGGAATTAGGTAAATAAGATTCGGTGTGCATTGCCTTGTGCTTGGGTAATACACGGCAACAGTGGGGTATTTACATGCATAGGTCGTCACAGTTAGTGTTTACACATTGATTACTTCTGTGTGGCCGTCTAGATTTAAATTTATTTCGAAATGTGACAGAGGACCAAGAGCTGGCGCATACTTATCCTGAGAAATCGCACTAGCGGTTCAGAGGGTTAATGTAGATCGTGGTCAGATCTTTCTTATCTTTGGACGGAGTTTTCTTTTTATAATTTTATTTGTAAATTTTTGGTTAATTTGAATTTCACACACACCATTGAATTTATATGCAAATTTGTGCAAGTTTCCTCACGATGTTTTCCTTCACCGTAAAGCTCAATGTCAGTAAAATATAAAAATAAATGTGTTCATATGAACACCACCACTGGTAAAAATACAATACAATACAATAACTCGACCGACACACATAGTAAGCAGTACAGAAAACATAAAATACACACACAAATCACACAAACACAAAATATTCTGAAACTATTCTGGATTAATTTTGTTATAGCTTATATGTGTATGTATGTTTATATGTAAACTATCTGTTATTGTTGTTAGTTACAATTAAAGCGACTGCTTCTGTACATAATAAAAGGGACACTTCTATGTTACTCTAACTAATCTCAACATTCAACCCTGCTTAAAAACGCGTAAAGATAATTTAAAACTAACACCTTTAAATAGGCATCTAATCAAAACGCAACAACACTCATAATCAGCACAACGAGCTATCGTGACATAATACAGAAACAAAAACCAAAGCCCACTTCACAAAGCCTAACAGACTAAAAACAAAAAGATACCATCAATCGTGACAGACAGATCCGTAGCAGCAAAACAAATAGAACCTAAATATTGCGTAACCGTAATGAGAATAGTGAACTGGTTGACGACCTTGCGTAGGCCTGTCATCCGCGAGGTGATAGCATCAGAGCCAGTACTACGAAGTGCAAAATTCGAACTTCGTATCTCGCCATCCTGCTTACACTTATATCATTTAGTATAGAGAGTGAGAGGGACGGTACGATATGAACTTTGATTTTCGAATTTCGTAGTAGCCTCAGGGATCGATATACAAAGCTGTGTACACAAGGTTAAAGCTTCCGGGCTACTTCCGATGGATATTGTTATCTTACTTGTCTTACTAGTATCTAAAGTTCAAGATAATCATCCGCATTGTAATGGCCATATCTTGAGACTTATCATTATGTACAACATAGCATTAAAATGAGCGACTGAATAAAACATAAAAATAAAGTAGACCAGTTCAGCAGTTTGGCGTCACACTCAAGTAAAGTAGTCACACTTAAGTTAACTCTGACCTTATCGTCCGCTGAAATATTTCAGGCAGTGTACGCTGTACGTAGTACATAAATAGTGTAATTTATATTGGTTTGGTATTATTTGTTTAAAATTAAGTATCAAAATGCAATATAAGAACTGATGGTAAACTATCTTCTGCAATTTCAAATATACTCAATCCTAACCCGCGCGCCAAGGTTTCCGTAGATCTAAAAAAAAACTGATTAAGTGGGTAAGGTGCTTGTTTAAGTTCATAAAGTATAGTCGTAAACAAGACGATTATTGTTTGGGATTCCCTTTCTTTGCTAGTTATTTATATAAATACTTAGATGTATATTTATGTACAATTACATTGCTTTTGTGCATTTCAATAAAATTGGTATTGTAAATTGGCGAATTATCATGAGCGAATGGGGTATAGATATTTACAGTAGACGATCATTTCGAATGTAGACAACTAATATTTTCACCGATTGCGAAAGTGAAAACTTTCTAAGGATTTCTTTTCACTGACAGTTGATGCGTTTTGGTTCAGTTCGTCTTATTTGGCAGACGTCTTTAGCAACAGAAGTCGGACAATGAATAAGATTTGTTCTAAATGTTTATGAAAAGCTTTGGCTGTGTGAAATCTAGTGTTGGTTGGTTGCATGTTGGTTGTATGAAACGTGTCTTATATAACCATAATAAGCAACCATATTTATTTATTTATTAAGTAAAACAAAATTTACACAGTATTACAACAGCTGTAAGCCAATTCATTGCAAAAATTCAATGAACCAAAATGAGCAACGGCTCATCAATAGGTACCTAGCACACTTGGGTGTTTGTGAATAGGCGCCATATGGAATTCTTTTTCACTTAATTATTATAGACAAAGCTGTCATACCGTTCATTGCACTCTTATTCAGGTGAGTAATAAGGAATAAATAAAGAATAAGGACGCTTTCTGTGGAAATCCCACAGAACAGAGAGAAACCAATCCGCGAGTGCACGCTAGGTATGATACATCAACCTACTATTCATATTCACCCGCCACGCATCCTAGTAGTCTACAGTGTAGTCTCTAGGACATTTCCCGCACAAAAAAGTTGAGGGCTAATGTAACCTCTAGGATATAACTACACAATGCGCACATTTTCCAATAAAAACAAAAACAGTAGCTATTCATACAACTTACAATTAATCACCAGTGTTATGCAAATATACATGTAACATATACCTACTTTATAAAAGAAAAGAAAAAGACAAGCACACTCGCAGTCATCTTGCAATTACATTGTTATGTTAATGTGATCCGGGTAGACTTTTTTCATTGAGCACCTGCCTTCCGGATTGCGTATGCTCGTTAGTTACGGATGTGGGAGTATTTGTTGGGTAAGGGAGTATCTTACCTAAGGGAGAGTTTACTTGTTTGAAATGCTCAAAAGTTTTCTAGCTGAAGATTGTCTAAATCGTTTTGTATGGACTTATCGCCCCAGAAACGGGAAAAATCGTGTTACGAAATTTGTTGAAGTTATTTTAGAAGATTAGTTAATTTTGTGTATGATAACAGTTAGCTCTGGACTCTGTTTATTATGTGGCGTACAATAAAGATTAATAGTATTGTATTAACTATAGATGATAACAATTATAGTTTGTTAATAATATGTTTTCGTGAAATAATAGTTTTGAAATCCTTTATGTTGACGACGCTTTATTATTGTATTGCATCAGAGCTCTATAGGTAACTACATGTACCAAGTCTCAAGTCTATCTTACAATTGAGAGTCGGTAAAAATCGAGTTGCAATCTTTATCTAAATTGTTAGTGATAAACGCATAATATAAAAAACACTTTTTTTCAGTAATTTGATTTTTTCACATGATCAAGCCTCCGTAGAGTTGCCTTGAGTGAAAGGCTGGAAAATACGGTTCTTCCTCTTGAGTTTATGCAGCGTTTTTAAGACTCATTCACATCACATCACCTATTGTTGACGGTAAAAGGGCATTGTTAAATGAAGATATGTACAATAACGTTCATATTTATCTTACTTTCATCACAGTAATGTTAGGTTACTTCTCCGCTGGTAAAGATTGAAGAAATTTATTTATAAACAAACATCGTCCGATCGTATTCCTTCTTCAATTTTAAATGGGAGCGAATGAGAGGTATTCTTACAGAAACAAAACATATTTTTATGTTCTGAGAAACGGACAATGACCAGATTGAGAACCTCCTTTTTGGAAGTCGATTAAAAATAAAAACGAATCAATTCTAGTCTCCTAATGATACTGCGTCACGCACTTTTCTAGGCGCAGTACTAATGATCGCTAAGAATTTGAGTTGTTCCCAACTATTAATTGAGAGCAAGGCCCGGTGTGGTAACTCGTGTGGCAAACAGTATCGTAATGTTAATTGTTTCCAAACCAAAGCAATTTGCTAAATCGCTGTTATTTTTAAGTATCTACTCGCATGTGATTAGGTGCCTTGTAGCAAAGTACTATAACTACTGCACAAATTGACCAGAAATTTAGTTTTTGTAAACGATTTTTAATAGTCACTTGTTTCGGCTGTCTCTATTGTTATTGTTATCCGTACCAAATTTCAGTTAAATATTTATCACTAGAAATGGGTAAAATCTAATGGCGTGATTCGACCTTGATAAACATACAAAAAATATTGTAAGTTAGATCTAAAACTTTTTCTGTTAAGTAAATATAAGAATCGAAAAAGTTACCATTACTACAACAACGTGCAATAGTCCCTAAGTTTTTTACCTTATTTTAACTTAACTTTAATTGTCATTAAAATTAGAGATTGAATCTCGACTAATTTACTTAGACATAATCAACCAGCCTTATACACTGGGAAACTTCTCTTTACGGTACTTTGATAGCACCAGCTTACCCAACAGTCGCATGAAGCAGACTAAATTAGTCTAATTATGATTTCAAATTACTTTCTGCAAGACTAGGCTATAAAGCTGGGTTTTCACAGTCCAAGTAAAATCACCTGAGTCATAGATTGCGCGCTACCGATGTACATACGATGTGATGTATCTTACAAGACTCGCAATGTATTGATAATTGGATTATTACACTCGTACTGTTAAAAAATTTAAAACGTATTTTAGCAAAGATACTTAGCTGTGAAAATCTAAATTTCAAGTATATTTCCCGGAAGCATTGGTGAAGTAGCGGGTAAAAGTACTTTTAAACTAATAATTAAGCGCATCTTGTTGCAAATAACTCATTTCACAAGCAGTACCACCCAATGGAACCGCAGCGTACCACGGAAGACATCTGATATGGGGGAAAATGCATTCCGACTGGCCGGCGATACAATTCAGAGAGCAGGAGTGTTGCAAACTGGATGTGGTAAGATGAAGTTATAGAATAGAATAAGCCTTTATTAACACAGAGTAAAAAATACAATATTATTAATCAACGGAAGATATTTTCCACATTAAACTTATAACTATAACATAACTAAGTGTGATAAATGGATTGGGCTCAGCGTATGCTGTGGACGCACTCAAAAGTGCGCAAGCACACAGCGCTGATTTACAGCCCAGCCCTTTACACTTGCTTTGGTGAATAAAATGCAAAACGAAGTTAGTAATGTTCTTTTATTGATTTGATAGCTTTTGTGTTTAATGATTGTGAAGTTTGAAGTCCTTGGTTCCAAACCAAAATTCGGTGCAACAAAGAAAGATAAGTACAATTAAAAATAAAACGGTAGGACAGGTTAAAGATAAACCTACATATTAAATAGAAAGAAAAAAGAAAAACTGTAAATAATGCGGGTTTTCCGACAGGATCGCTAGATGGCATTAGTATCGTGAGGCCCGTTTGACATTTGCGTCGTGTTTGTGATTGGTTAAACAACTAAATGAGCCAATGAGGGCTATCGCGTATGAATTCGCCGCTAGAGGCGCTAGTGTACTGTGGCATGCTCGATATTTTTATGGTACGGTTTTAAGGTGTTTTAAATATGATTTTAATCTAAACTTTGTTTTCACGCCCGTAATAACAGACTTTGAAAGCCATACATAAAAACCTCACGCAACAGTGCGCCATCTAGTGAGACAAAAAACGATAGCCCTCATTGCAAGCAAGACTGAAACGTCAAACGGACCTAACGATGCTAACGCCATCTAGCGATATCGCCTGTCGGAAAACCCTGATTGTTCGACTGGAGCCCCTTGTATGATGAAATATCGAATTATTTCACTTTATTCGCTAGACATGAACGAACATACCTAAGCACGATGTTACTATGTGGTGGTGTTACTTAAGTCGGTGAAGTAAACCGAACCAATAGTATAAATCCAATTAATATACTAGTTTGTTTGATTTTAAAAATTTAACTATTGTAGTAAAAACAACGTGTTAGTGAAATTACTCAAAATCTTTAAAAAAACCGCTTTAAAAAGACCGCTAATAACATTTATTTATCCTATGTCATAAAAATCACACTTCGTTCCGTACTTATAAAAAATAACATATCGTTTATATTGGCCACATCTGTTAATAGAATCGAAAGGCAATTTGGTACGATACAGTAATTAAAGCTTTATATTATGTCGATGGCCTAGTTCGTAATCGTGAACTTATTATGCTTTTAGATCTACAATATAATAATAATAATACGTACGTGACGTAAAGTTAAACATTAAAACTTTATGCTTACCTGCCTTGCTTACAATATCGGAAAGAAAATTGACAAAAAATCGAATGCTTTCCCGCACTTGACGCACTCCCTACAGAAACTCTAGTATGGTCGAGAAAACTGAAACACGCACCATGGTGCAACCTTTCCGCTACCAATGTCTTGTTGTCATCTAATACATTTAGCAAAGAAATCATACCGAAATAGGGAATATTTTCTGCCGTCAGAGTGCAGCACTAGCACAAAACCGTAAACAGTTTTTTGAGTATCTTAAATGCCATAATATCATAATAATATTATTTCAATTATTTTTTTGGAAATATAGCTCTATCGTTACTATCGATGTAAATATCACGTTATTTTGTTACTAATCAATATATCACAATTTTTAAAGGTACCTACTATATAATTCTCTTTGATCATGATCTGTCATGGCGACAAAAATATACACCGTGGGCCCGAATAACCCGAGGGATTTTAACAGGGTATTTCTGACGATAATACGAGTAAAAAATGTTATATGAACATAGGTTCAATTATGTACTTTAATTAAAATTATTTTTTAGAACAAAATAATTCAATTAAGCTTAGCACGGCCTTGTGAACAAGTCTTTAGTTAAGAGAGTGAGTAAGAGGAACCAATCTGACGTGACAATCAGTAATCATTTTTAACGTTGACATTTAGTAACATACTTAGGGTGTATACCTAACACTTGAGATTTTTCTACTTATGATTTTTCTTAAATAACGATTATCTCAAAAACGGGTTGTTATAGGACTACATGTTATACTACTTTATATACTCCAATTGGGCTCTAAAATCGATGGTTAAAATCCCTCGGGTTATTCGGGCCCACGGTGTATAGAGAGAACTGACGTTGTTATGAGTTTGCGCTAGTGTCGCCCCCTACGCAGAGCTTTGCCTAATATACCCTATTGATTATGAAAAGATTCCACCCTGCGTGACTCTATTTTCTCGACTGTACCTTCCAGTAACCGGACATGGTTCTATACCAATGCTATGTTTAGAGTCATTATCGCTGACAATGCCCGGCACGCGGGATGCGACGCGGAAGACTGGCTGCGCGGGTGAAATAGAAAATATAGGAAACGCTGGAAAAGTGACGGAAAGTTACATATTTCTCGACTATTTTATTATTATTTTTTAACACGCTCTTACTATCAGCATCACTTGTATCTATCTACTCGTATTTATGTAACGGAATGTTTGAATTTCATTTCCACCTATTTGTTATGGTATTGACACAAACCTTGGCAATTATGCGTAGTCCACATGACAATGCAATGATAGGTTTGATGACATCGAGCTAATCTTGTGGTGAAGCTGGAAGCTAGACATTGGAACAGCAAGAGTTTTATAAATATTATATATTTTATAAATTATAAAATTATTATTATAAATTATAAATTATAATAATTTTAGGGTGTATTTTGTCCATGAGTGGTATCCAGGATCTGATGATGAAGCAGGCACTGGAACTTCAAGACCAGAACAACATAACCTAGTCGTGTTAGGCATTGTTAGAATAGTTGATCATCTAGCTATATTTGTTTTTTTTTCGTTGCTTGTAAAAACTACTTAGGCAAATCTTTTTCTAAACATAACATGCTCTCGAATCCGCTACCTGCGACCTGCGGCGCTGCTAGCGCTTTTTGTGCTCATTGCGTGGCCGAGACGCTTGTCTGACAATGGTTACCTGACAGCACAAGCAATGAGCATAGAAAACGCTTGACGCCGGTCGCGTGCAGTCGTGTCCGAGCCGTTATGCAAACGAACATACAGGAAGGCTTTCGTCAGAGCACGGATAAGCCGAACAAGTCGTTCGGATTAAATTATCGGCGCGGGAGTCGGTGTTACGACACCACCGGCTATTCGCGTAAACGATAAATGCTAGCTGAAAACAATGTGGAGCAATAATTCTCTAATACGCTGTGGTTAACTGGAGTCACTTGGATTGTGCAAAGTTTATTGGTAGGTTCATGACTGGCGACTATAATACCTAGTCGAAGAACAGATGATGACTCCATTCAAATTCTACACGATTACTACTTATATGCACGTTTCCAGAAAAAGGAATAGGCTAGACGACTAAAAAAAACTGTTTAGTCCGTCAGTTAGATAATTAAAAAATATTGTACACGTATTTTTTCTTTTGTTTGACAAACAAAAAATGACGAGGATACAGTGCTTAGAAGTTTCGAGTGAAGTCACTATATGGTACATTTTTTACCTAATAGTGACGTCACAAGCCCCCACTCCGGAACTTTTATGATCTATACTTTTGTCGATTTTTAATAATTTGATAAACCAAAAAATACGTGTCCCATATTTTTCCATGATCTAACTGTCGGACTAAATAGAATGTTATATTTTTAACCCAGTCGTCATCCTTATTATAAATTTAAATATAGATATTTTAAATCATCACTTCAGAAAACGAGACAAAGTAGTATTAATTTAATCTGCATCAAAAAAAATACTTTTACATAAAAAAAAATATAAGTAGATTATTTGCCAGAAAACAAAATAGTACCAATTGCCTATAATCACCACACCAGGCTCTGTCACGTGGGGCCACTGATTAGGTACAGTCAAATAAAATTATTCACAGTGTAGGTCCAATGTTTCTCACAAGCTAGATCATGACTAGATACATAAAAATTTAAAAGTATACGTTTACAGGCGATTATATTGATTTGGCTGGTTAAGGTCGCGGGTTCAAGATGGATGCAAGCCGCCTCCAACCGAGGCAACTGGAGGTCTATTGGGAGGCCTATGTCCAACAGTGGACGTCCTATGGCTGATAATTATGATGATGATATTGCGACGTAAAGACGACCGAATGGCCAAGTTGTTAGAGAACCTGACTATAAAGCTCGAGGTCCGGGTCCGATTCCCGGCTGGGGCATATTATTTGTATGAATAATACGAATGTTTGTTCTCTGGTCTTGGATAAGTATGTATTTATCTATATAAGTATGTTTATCCGTTACCTAGTATTCATAGTACAAGCTTTGCTTAGTTTGGGACTAGGTCAATTGGTGTCAAGTGTCCCATGATATTTATTTATTTACGTTAACATAAATTGTGTGTGAAGAACGACTGACAAAGTTTACTCGTTGTCATAGGAATTCTATAAATCATCTCTCTCCGCGGCGATGTCATTATTGTGCCTTATTTATATCATATCCAACTCGCATCCTATACAGAGCAATGACCGAAAACAAACTAATAAAATGTTTTCTGCAATTCACTCCTTGGAAAAATTCTGTTTTGGATTCTTTTAAGTGTCAATGACTCGTTACGATGAGCAGATTTTCAATAACAACACCTACCGGCAGCATTAATGGCGCGGCAGCTCATGTGATATAGATCCCATCAAATATAAATTGAGTATTCACCCAACTACCTATCTGGATGCCAAATTTGAACTTTCTAGGTTATCTGGAACTGGGTTAGAGTTTTGATCTATAAATGAGTCAGTGGTAAAAATGACGATTTTTGGATGTTAATATCTAATAACCGTCTGAGGTGTGTTTATGAAATTTGGAGTGCATATGTATCTTGCATGTCTCAATAAATGAGCCAAATTTGACAAGTTTATGTGAAATAGTTTTTGAGTTATGAGGAGTCAAAAGTGGCTCCAAATGGTTCGGGTAAAATTAATAAGGTACTGCTTGCCAGTTATGTTAGCTTGAACTTGGCTTAACACGCTGCCGAGTGTCTTGATAAAGTACCTATTCGACACATCAATCAATTTGAAATAGTTACAAGCTTTTATTTAACTTAGGTACATGTTTGTTGTTGGGTCAAGTTTTGTAAGTTCATTTTGATCCACACTTAGCCATCGGATTGACTTGAAATTTGGTATACTTACCTACATAAGTACGTGGGACGATAATGTAAGTACAGTCAACCAAAAAAACTTGTGTTAAAAATTCAAATTTCAACAGAAAAATAATATATGTTTTAATTCCAATTTAGGACTATTCACTCATTTGCATTTACCATCAGGTGAGATAGAGGTCAATAGCTGATTAGTTTTAAATAGTGACGTACTTAGGTATCTGCCAACACAATTAATGAACAACATATTTAGTCAAAATACCACAAACGGGACTTATCACGCTAAAACACGAGTAGGCCGTGGTCGTGGGCACAAAAATTTCAACCGGGACAATGGATATGATACAAGCTTTCATCTTCGTAGAATCCTGGTATAAATACTTAAGTATCGTCGTCGAGATTAATGTCGGGATTAATGTTCGGAGGGACGACCGGACATTGTTAGTGTTGTGTGGCGGTGTGATTGGGTGACAAATAAAAATGACCAAATGCGGGTAGTTCGAGATACGAGTGCCGGTACTTTTTGTGATCAAGTGCGGGTAGTTCGAAGGGCTCGCGCTGCTAGGCAGACTTGACACCCCACACTTCAGTCTACTCGTGACCACGGCCACTGTAATTTGGTCGAAACGTCGAGGTAAATATTACTCTTGTGTTTAGCGTGATAAGTCCTGTTTGTGGTATTATGACTATGAGTCACGAAAGTTTAAAACGTTAAACTACATTTATTTGTAGCAAAGCGACTAAAAATCTAACAGTTGAAAATTTATCTGATTTTCAGGAGTAAAACAAAGTGTCTTTCCTAATAGTTAAGTCATGGAATTATAGTTTAAATAGCGACCCGGCCGGCTTCCTAGGGCATAATTAAAAAAAAGTCTTTTAATTTATCGCTTAGATTAAAAGAACTAAGTGTACAACGGCGGGAAGTGACTTTATTTTATACCATGCAATATAAACATGACGTTAACCCTATTGTTATTTCTTATTTCGCTGTGGTAATGTTTGCTGAGTTGAAGACTACCCAATTTCAAAGACCTGTGCACTGCTGTGCTGTTTCAAAGGTTTGAGGTGCACAGATATTTTCGACGAATGAAAACTTTCATAAATGTAAAAGCTGCGACAGCCCTACAGATAGAAGCTGTTAAAGCCCGTGAGCTTACAATTTGCAGGTACCGACGACAAGTTGCATGCGCTCCAGTTATATTGTTACATAAAACCTTATCCAATATTGTTGCCTAAGTATAGATTGCTATCCACCTTTACGGCTTAAACGCATGGCAATATTGGCAATACTTTTAATTGCATGTCAAAATAACCTTATGGTGTCGCAAATTGCATTAGATCAGGGGATACGAATAAGAATATTGAAAAGGTTTGATTAAGATCTCGGTTAGCATGATTGTTCCACCATTGACTTTTCAGGACACCTAACCTTTTCTAAATATTTCTAAATATTTTCATTTAGGACACAGAAGAAAAACTATACCAAACAATCATTCGATCAAACGATTATTAGGTCCAAAAAATATTCGACCGTACGAAAAGTATTGACTATTTACACTATGAAGATCATGTAAGTACTTAATTCAACTAATTCTCTTTGAAACATCGATTACAACTTTTAATATTCTCCGCATTAATGATATTTAATCCTACCTTATTTAGTTACATACAGTTCAATTCAACCTTTAGCTACCTATCGCTAGGTAACTAGATAGTTAAACGATAGACTGTTGTTCATATTTTTAACCCCCGGCGCAAAAAGAGGGGTGTTATAAGTTTGACCGCTATGTGTGTTGTGTGTCTGTATGTGTGTGTGTCTGTCTGGCACCGTAGCTCTTAAACGGGTAGACCGACTTGAATGCGGTTTTTTTATTTGAAATCAGGTTTTCTAGCGATGGTTCTTAAACATGTTTCATCAAAATCGGTTTAGCCGTTTTTAAAATATTGAAATTTGAAGTGACAAAGTCGGGAGTTTTCCAAATTTTTGTTGGTTATATTATTTAATATTCAAGACGTTGAAAGTAGATTTCTGTGATGTTGAAATTAAATACTTAGGTATCACTTATGCTCGTTTCGCTTATGCTCATGCCTTATAAGTACTGCGATCCTTGAACAAATTCGAATGTAACAAGAGCCAGGAAATGGTCGACGGGATACAATTTCGCAAGCCAGCCGGTGCAGAACAATTCTCGATATCTGTTACAGAATTCGTTGTGACATAACTACACTGAAATAGCGAGAATTATTGTCGAAATACCTGTTACATACTTTACTGTAAAATTTAGAACAGGTATCTACCTGCTATATCTATTACGCAGAAAAATGTGACAAACACAAGTAACTCGAATCATAATAATGTACTGATAGTTGTACGTATTTTTTATGATGTTTAGACCTATATGACACATAAATTGCATTTAATAAACAAATAAACAGTGACAGGTGTGTAAATAAAACATTACACATTAGTGTAAGGTGTAATCTTTATGTGTATAAATAAAGCTCTGACTGATGTATCAACGCCCCACCCAAATCGCTGAACAAGGGAGGTGAAACTTTGCTTATTGATTACCATAATTATGTAGACATACACGGAATAGGTAAGGAACTTTATCAAAGGGGTTAAGCCGTGGATGCTAATAATAAATTATTTGCACGTAACCACTTTGATATTTTAAAGGATAATTCCGCATTTTTTACAAGTATCTCAAAGTTTGTCAATTGTATTTTGTTTCTTTTCTTTTGTACAATAAAGAGTTTACATACATAGATATTTTCCCGTAAAACTCATCACTATTAACACTGCCATATTGATTATACTCGTATTAATTTTATTATTCACGAGCTTTACTAATAATCTGTTTCTATTGCAAGATCGAAAAATGAAGGATTGAAAAAAACACACAGAAACATCACGCCTATATACCTAAATGGGGTAGGCAGAGCACACGAAACGTTACCGCTTCGGAGCCACTTTTAGCAATTTTAGGTTTTAAGTTTGACAAAACCGGTACAATAGTGGCGGGTTGCTAGGATTGAAAAATAAGTAGTAAATTTAAAATAATCAAAAGACCTTTCTAACCGCCTCGTGTTCCGTCACCGAAACAGACTAGGCATAGCTTTTATCCATATATTTCGCAAGGCTATTTCTCAATTCGAGCCGATATATCAGGTGTCACCAACCGATACCATACTCGTTTAAACCAGGGCAAGTGCAATACCTACGTTCAACGGGTTTGAAAATAATGTTCACAATCTCTGAAACTGGCTCGATAAAGTGTTTGCATAACACCTGCCTATTAAAATTCTTGGCTGTTTAATCACCGATTAATACTTCATGATTTGTAATTGCTTGGTGTCTTTTGCATAGCTAAATGATTGCTTGCGTCCGGTAATAAAGAAATAAAATTTTTGAAAACAACTATTTAATTTATTGATTTTGACTCCTTGGCGCCTGCCCCTAATGTAATAGAATCATTTGTATTTGATAAATGAAACTTCTTCTTCTTGACTTTGAACACTATTGTTTTTTTTATTTTTTCTTTTGTTTATTTTTCCTTTTGTTAATACTGTATATCTATCACTTTGGCATTAATATTTACCTGACATAGATAAAGCATAATAACTACCGAACACCGGTTATCCAATAGCGTCTCCTTCAACCTTGACATTGGCAGAATCATCGATAGGATCGATGGAGCTATATTTCCAAAAATTTAATTGAATTCATAAAGCAAAATTCAGTAACATGTTTGATTTTTTTATGAATAAAGGGTATCTAAATCATATCTGTAACTAAACTATCTTATATTACATCACTGAGGTTTAGACGGGTGTTAAAAAAATTAATGCTCTTTTGTTTTGTTTTTGTTAAGCTGACAATACCTACGATGAGTAATCCTATCTACTGGGACACATCTGTCTCATATATCAAGCGAAAGGTTTCGCAACACAATTAACTTTTGAATCTCCACACTACTTTTAAAGAGCCGCCAATGTGTTGACGGGAGAGACAATCATTGAGTACTCCAATAGTATATACAATCTTATCTCACAGCTATATGAAACAAAATGGGCTAGCAAAGAATCCGTGAGAGTATGACGCGTAACCACAATTTATTAGTCTAATCGTCTTTCGCGTTAATAATTCGTTTTAAGAATGAATATTGTTAGCACCAATTGCTCTGAAAGGATCATAATGATGATTAAGAGTGGCTTTGTCGCGATCTTTGGTCTTTTATTTGAAAATTGGACGATATCATGGTGTTAGTAACAAAGATTAGATAATGTACAAAGGAGTAAAATGAAAGCGCTTTTAGGTACTCTTGTGTATCTATTTATCTATACAAGCTGGGACTGCAATAAAGAAGGAAATGAGAGAGGCTAACCTAGTTCGAAAAATTGTCCTTCGCGTGCTGGATTGTTAGACCTTAGTTTCTTTTCTTAGGTTCTTCCACCCACCCTAGGTATTGCTGAAGGATACGTATCGATTTTTTGTTGGAAACGTCGAAAAAAACAAAACATAAATGGGCAAATATAATATGTCGAATTTAGTGAGCGCTCTCCTATAATTCGTACGAGTACAGTTCTAGCCCCTCTCATGGCACTCTCACACAGCCCACCATGATGCGACCCTGAGGGCGGATTAAAGTGCCATTTAATTTGCTGCATGTTTTTATCTGTTTCCCCATAAAGACCTATCAATAAACCTACTCAACGACCAGACCATATTTTCGTTACTTACTTCCTTTTTCACATACAAATCACATTTATCAGAATTTTTAAATGTGTTTTTTCGAAATGAAATGACAAAGTAACATAACAACAATGATTAACCTGACATGCTTATCAGCGTCCATAAATAAAGGATAAATGTGGATGTTGTGATAAATTAGAAAGATCCATCACATCAATTTGCGTACATCCTTGTCGGACGCAGTCACCATTGAAATGTACTCGTACCATACCTCTTAAATAAGTTCCAATTTGAATTTTAAATCGCATCGTACACGTTCATTGTTTAGAATTAAGATGTTACCTGTAACAAAAAACAGACATGTCAATAATGTTGCAATGTTGTCAAACTTGTACAGAATATTATAGTTTGAAAATTATACGTGCAAATAAAAAATTAAGAGGTGGCTAGCGACTTGCAACTAAGGATTAACGTCTGGAAACATCACGACTTCCCTTCAAATTAAGTACTCTAACTTAATCATGACTCATGTGAAACTTGCGTGAAATCGCTGTTTCAAGAAAAATAATGTAAACCGGCGATACCGACTAGTCGTGGAAAATCTTTTTGTGTCTCAAACAAAATAAGCGCATAGCTAGAAACAGAAAATACATGTTATTCAACAACAATGTTTACTGAGAACATATTCCGCCTTGAACGAGCACGTGTTTTTAAGCATGTTACCTTTGCTTGAGTATACAAATAGCATCACCTGATTAAAATATTTCCATTAACAATTTTACGAACTTAACCAATACGTAAAAGCTTAAAATGTTAATCTCCCATCTACGAGTTATCAGTTTCAAAGTGTGTCACAAAATCGCGTTTTCTTGCACGGAACAAGTTTGGGCGGTATTTTACGATACTTGCCGGGTCAAGGGCCTTTGAAATTTATTTTTTTATGTAACTGCTTGTACAATTAACACTCCTACTTTATAACCATTGTGATCTCGGCTTTGACATTGAAGCCTTACGTGTAAATTGGACGACTTAGAATAGACATTCGTGTTTTTATTTTCATATTTTAAGGTGTAGATTGTTGATAGTAGAAGAAATGGCTTATACTTACAAACATAAACCGGAGTCTATGTAGTACTTAAAGTTGTTTTTAAAATACGGATCGACTTGGGTTTTTTTTAAAGAACATCTTAAAGAAAAATTGAAATTAAAAGCATCGATAGCAAAAGTTGATGCCATCTACATTAGTATGTTCATATTTATTAATTTCTCAGAAATTGTTGTCTGGATGTGATCGCTTTTTAGCGATAAGACCGCGTATGGTGTACCTGAATTTCTTATTTTTGTAATGTCTCTGTACTGCTTTTGGTGATCAATAAAGAATATTTGTATTGTATTGTATTGTTGATAAAATTTTTGGTCTATCTCTAGGCATTTGCACAAAAAATCGCATGTCTGCTTATGAACAAATGAATAATTAAGTACTTATAGATTTTAAGCTACGTAGATGAATGAGAGAGGAGCTGGTCTGAGTGGCACGGCAAAATGAATGATGAGACACTATTGTCTTGATTTAAAGTGTAAAAAAGCCCACTATTTACCCGTGCAAAACGTGTTAACATGCGCAATTCAAACAGCTTTTAAACAATTGGTCAACAAATAACATCACACCTATTTCACACACTAACACACATCCGCGACCCAGTTCACGGTTCAAATCGATTACACCCCTAATCTCAACTATCGATTCGTTCCCCTCGATTCTATCACTGACAATCGACTCCCACAGCCGGCGTTACATCACTAGTGGTCATTGAACTACTTTTGACCATTATCTTGCTCGCAGGTAGATAGAATGAGACAAGTTTGTGACCCCGATTTGGAAATAGTTAATCGATCAAATAATTTCGATCTAGTTACGATTGGTCGAATTAAGGGTTACGAATTTATGAGTTCGGAACATTAATCAGTATAATTGCAACCTGCTAACTGTCACTTAACGTTTAAATTAATGTTGGTCAGCTTGTACACAGCAACATTTATCGTGTAATTCAATTGGTTAGTATTAAGGGTTTGTTACGCACGTATAAGCTAGCCACTCACGCACAGTAGAATTATGAGTTGTGCTTAAAATAGAACGACATAATTTCTAGAGAGTCCTAACTACTAATGACATTTTCTATTTAAAACGGGGTGGCGGCTTTTTTGAAATCTATTTCTTACTAGTAGCAGATAAATACGCTAAATATTTTGTATGTAGAACGAATTAAGTTGACCCTACAAAGTGCAACAAATCTGGTTAAAACTATTCAGAATAACCCAAAATCTAAATGTAAATAAACAATTGAAAATATTTTAACGTATTTTTTAACAGTATTAATAGTTAGTTAATTAGAGGTATATAGTAATTATATTTTGCGCTCTGATTAAATACATATTCATTTCTGTATAATGTTGTTTACTTGGTATTGAATGAACTTGCAACTAAATTTTTATTGAGATCTCAGTCTTCTGACAACGCGTAGATACAGCCGCTTATGTGTAGCGATCTTTAGGCTTTTATAGAATTGGCAACCCTAGCCAAATATGATCGTGACTTGGCCATTCAAAATAAGCTGGTTTGGTAACTAAGTAGTGAGTAAATATACAAATTATGCGGTGTGAAACTGCGGATTTTCTAATGAGAGTAACAGCAATATTTGTTCTAAAAAATAAAAGGTTATGTTTTCTAACATAACCTACCGCTTACCGTATTTTTTGAGTAGCTGATACTTTCAACTGCTATATAATTTCAGATTAGACATAACTATTTTGTTATTAGTTTGCGGTGGGTATTTTACAAAACCCGTCTTTTATTGCTGAACCTTTATACAAAAAATTTTAGCCAGTCAGCCAGACTTTCCTTTTTTTTTAACGTCAAACTATCTTTTACCTTTGGAAATTCCCAAAAATACTTGTACCAAATTGCATATTACTAAGCCCAGCGGTTGAGATTTCAGTATTTTATTCCGATCCTTTTGAAAAATTCGGGATAAAAATATAATGTTTTACAATGGTCCAGCTATCAGCTAATTCCATCCAATTTTATTGAGCCGTTTTCGCATTGATTATGTATATTAGTAGGATTATGTATATATGTATAATAACTTGGAGAGTTACAAACACGTGCGCATTTTTGTTTTAAATGCGACTTAATTGTATTCCCCGTTCCTTACTACCGAAATAGCTTAAGACTTTCTAGTAAGTCTAACTTAGGGCCAGCGAGGGCTCTCACTTATGATTTTTTGAATAATATCGCATTCTATTTCCTTCCACACAATGCAAAATACATTAAAAAGGTTCGATAGTAAAATATGTATTATCATCTACTAAGTAACCTCCAACTACTACCTGCCTTGTAATTGTTTCCAAGCAAGTAGTTTTGGCGACTAGTAGTAATAAGTAATCTTGACTATGATGGCATTGAGAAGTTCTCAATTCGAATCCCAATAGGGCATAGGCAGGATTATGACGAATTCGAATGTCTGTACTCATGTAATGGATGTGTGTTTGTATTTGTTGTTTTTTTTTCATTCCTTCTTTTTTACTTTAGATTTTCAGAACATTTTATTTTTAATTTTTGTACTTAATTCCACAGTTTTGCCGTTAAGAATCATTTCATTTAATTATTGTACTGTATGCAAATACTACTTCTGAATAAGAATATTATATCGCTTTGACTATGCACTCCAAACATTTCAGCGGCTTTTATCCCTGTCAACACCGCACTTGTTTAGACTTGATACCATAAATTTCGCTGCGACTATTACCAACTGATTTTATTAGGCTTAAATATAATAGCGTTGGAAAAAAACGTTTTACCTGTCACAAAATGCAAATTAAGCCAACTTTAGCACGTTGCTGGACTGGTCACGTAACACGCATGTATTAACAGTGGCATTGGTAAAGACGTTTCAAAACGGCATAGTTCACTCGATTTGAAATCCTATATTCTTCTACCTATAGATAAGTTTTGAGTGTGATTTTTTGGTAAATATTTCGGTATTTATTCAAATTATGTATACATAGTGATTAATGCCTTTAGGGTCACGGTTGAGCTGCGATAACACAAGTTCTCACTTAGCTTTGCTATCACATATGAAATTTGTAGTTGTAGCCAGCCAATCATATTGCATCGTTATGTTTTCGATTGGGATATTGCTAATTACAAGTTTTAAAAAAAAAACACCTTTTTGACCTTGGCATAATTACATTCAGCATGGTATAGTTTTATACTATACATTTATTATGACTATCAGACAGCTTACTTGTTTGAAAGCCTGACTGTAAAGCTTGAGAACTCAATTCCTATCTCAGGTTCGATCGTCTATTGGGTCATATGTTTCATACATCCGTAACGTAAAGAAACCATCGTCCGACATTATAAGGCATTAGATGGACAGGACACTTGGAAAGGATGGGGAACGACAGTTCTGTTAGGACAGTTTTAGCGTGGCGCTCGCAACAAAAGAGGCCGGAGGGTGAAGTGAAGACCCAGGAAGCGGTGAAAGGACTGTGTAGAGGAAGATCTCAGGCGCATAGGCAAGAGATGGAAGAAAATGGAGAAAAGCATTGAGAAGACAGAGACCCACAAAGGGTTGTAGCGCTGCAAAAGAGAGAGAGCGCGAGCGAGAGAGCTAAAATCATTATAATTGTTGTAGTTCGAGTAGAATGGGTGTTTAATATGTGATTAAATAACTATAGGTACCCATTTTGTAATAATATCTGCTTAATCTGGGACTCAATCGATGTTGATTGTCAATTTTCACTTGAAATATATATTTAAACAAAGTAGATACTTCAGCTTATGTAACTGTCATCACGGATTGGTGTAAAATATTTTGCGTTTATGTGTTTCTATAAAATAACTGACCATTGTTAACGACAAATTCACAATTAACTTTAAATTTTAATAATCTTACGTAGTTTAATCTGCCAGATAAAAAGCTCTACTTATCAAGTGAAACCAGTCGCAATTATAATCCAGCGACAATCGAAATTCTCGGCAACAATACCCAAAACTCATGATCATAATCGGTTGCGCAACAGTTTTCGCTGCGCTCGCGCATGTCAAAGTGGCCTTCAATAGGGGGAGTATTAAAACAATTAATCAAGTTCGTTACATGAGCGGATGTTAACCTGGAACCATTTCACTGCGATAACTGTCATACGGGATAACGTAAGGCTAAGCTTGACAGCCGATAACTGTGAGAAATTAAAACTGTTCTTGTATTGTTTCGATTACTTACTCAACTTCATGTGATATGCTGATTTTGCCAAAGAAGTTTTGTAGCCTTTATAATTAAGAGTTTAACTTTTAATCGCACCTAACAGCTCTTACTAAAAGCGACAGACGTAGTTCCCACGCAAAGGTGTGGCCACGCTCACATGTGCGCGAGGAGCTGCGCAATAATTAATTTACATGCATAATACACCTGAAGATATTCAAACAGCCTTTACGCCAATCCTTCGTAATGCAGACTCAAAATAAAATAATACATTTTTAACCAAACCGAGGAAGCCTGTTAATGTAAATCTTTACCGAAGTAAAACTATATTTGCAAATTGAGTACAATCAGTTTAATTACATACTCTCGAATAACTTTGAACATGGGCGACCGGAGAAACTTTTCACAGTTGTTTTTTTTTTTTAAACTCAAAGTCAAAGTCAAAATATCTATTCAATTTAATTTAGGCTATAACAAGCACTCATAAATGTAAAAAAAAAACTACCACCGGTTCAGAAAAACCTCTGTTGAGAATAATCCGGCAAGAAATTCAGCGAGGTATATTTGTTTGTAAACAGATTTACAATAATATTAAATGATATCTATACATCACAAGTATTTAACACTTAGGTTCGCTATTTGAAGTAAGGGATCGCCAATGCGGATTGGAATTATTTCCAAATATCTACTGACTAACTGACGCTAATGGTACGGTATTACTTAAATACTTAAATAATACTCAGTAGTTAAATCGTAATGACAAATATAGATGTTTTGATATGAATAATGTATTTCCATCGAAAGTAGGTTCTCAATCGGAATACAACATGCAGAAAGACGACGATTAATTGACGATTTGTTCAATCAATTTTTATATTAAATGATACATTTTCATATCCATTAATATGGAACTGTATTATTTAGTGTCAAATGTCAAAACGGTTGTATGATGCGGGTACGGAAGCACGATACGAACTTTTCCGATAAAATACGATAGAAAACCAGCATAGCATGCACTACATCTATATTAAATAAATCAAAACAAAACATGCGCTATCAAATTAACATGCGATTATAAATTACTGCATTAGCTTTTGCACGCACTAACCGTGAAGGTTTACTCATCAAACACAATTGAGAAAAAACGCTGTAACGCCAGTAACCCTCGCCATATCCTGCGATTTCTCTTACGATCGGTGCTAAATTAACTGTTTTTCTTAAATCATATTATGATGACCTTCAGACTTTTTGACCAAATTACTTGCACGTTTTTTCATACTGAATTGTGATTTTTTTATTGTAGAATATAGAGTCATTAGATTTTATTGTTTCACATTCGTGATACCGTGTTAAATAAGTCTTAATTGTATCTTCATAAAAAATAAAAACGCACATAATATAGTCAATTTTCTGCTGTATTTTTTTCTGCATAAACGGCTTCAACTTAACCCTTTCAAAATAGTAAGGACTCAAAACAATGGCTAACTGGCGTGCATATGAATGAACTAGGTACGTACAAACTTTTAGCTTAATACTTCGTTACTAAACTATTTCTAACTACTTAAACTACTTATTATGCTGAGTGGGGACCTGTTTAGCGTCATGTATGTCTTGTATTTGTTCTATGTTTGTTTGTTTTTATGGCATTAAATAAATGTATTTTCTTTCTTTCTTTTCTTCTAAAGGTTGTAGTTCAATGAGTGTGCCAACCGTCTTGAAATTAAGATAACGTCAAAAGTTTTTCGTTCTGCTAAAATTCTGATTTAAAAAAGTTGAAAGTATCGTTCATGCTGGTTTCGGCTGCGCACGAGAAGTAATCAGGATATTATAATTAGACATTATTCCGACGATAGGACTGGGTTCCAAATGAACTCGCACTTATAATTCACATCAATTATAAACTCTAACTCCGAATGATGAGCCTTTTGTAAATACTTTATAATTACACCACGTAACGTAACGCCTTTACATCTCAATGAAACTTGTATTCTTATGTTAAATATATGTATCAGTAACACGAAATTAAGACAGTAATTATACTTTTATTTGAGTGGAGTTACGTAAGGAATTTAATACGAGTAATTATAACGTTATTTCTATAAGTGTGCCTACTTAACGTTCTCATTGCCTTGAATATACCGGGTGTGGCCTGTAATATGAGCAAATAATTAAAACATAGATAATACTCGTCAAACTGAACAACATTAGTTCAGCGACTTTTAAAATAATGGAGTCTTTAGATTTTCCCTTTTTCATACAAATTAAATACTGTAACTGTACTGTAATTAAACAATGTACGCCATCCTAGAACACAACTGACGTCGCCTGTCATGCTACAAACATCAAGCATTTGGCTTTACATTGCTTCTTCGAATAAACTTTAAAGTGTAATAAAAATAAAAAAACTAATAATTTTTAAAAGTCGCTGATTTAATGTTGTTCAGTTTGAAGAGTATGATCTATGTTTTAATTATTTGCTCATATTACAGGCCACACCCGGTATAAGTACATTATATGTATATTATAAAAGCAATTAAGTTAATAACAACTAACTAACTATTATGAGTTTAGGTTTGACCAGCTCGTCTTAAATTTCTTTAGTACAGAGAGGATTGCATCGAAAACTAAGCTGACAGAAAGCTGTTTTAAGCTAGTTTGCCACTTACACTATTGGACGATGGTTATTTCATTTTTTACTCATAGTTACAGCTGTTTACTCGTAGCTACGAGTAATTGAATTGTTTTACAGCTTATCAGTCGATTCTAACTATGATTAATTTATTCAGGCGTTAATTTGCCGAGGTCCATATTAAAGAATATAATCTTATACCTTTAATGGCGGAGTACCAGAATAAAAGGTTATAATCAGACTGAAAAAGGTTATAATGGCACCATATTTTCTTTTCTGTAATGTACCATTTTATCCAGTGGTTATTGGTGTTAACAAAAAACATTAGGTTGTATTTTTTAATATTTTTAATTCATCGCGTATACTAAGTAATTCCCAATTTACTTAATAAATATTGAATTTGGTCTGTTCGTTATAGATCGTATGCGTGATTTGACCTATACTTTCACATACGTCCTTTTCCAATTGTACCGTAGTTAATTTTATGTATATTTAAACAAGTTAGAAGCAACCTACGTGGCCTTTACGCCCACCGCCTCTTAAATTAGTAATCAGCAACCAACTAAGTATAGTGGTGACACGGATTATAGTACCTGCACTGAGATAATTTGTTTACGATTTTAAATATTTAACCAATAGTTAAACTTCCTAGTTACGCTTGTTATATAAAGTCTACTTGTGGTTTATTAGTTCTTTAACAAATAATAAAATAAAGTAATTGAGAATAAGAAATCTGTTTTTCCCTATTTATTTTAACAGAGCTTATAACTAGTATAACTGTCTGTCTATTTATCACAACCAATTTGCTTTGTTACACACATGTAAATCGATAACTCGAAATCGAACGTGCAACGTAAATAAAACAATTTGAACATTGAGGCTACATTTGCAGGGTAAATTAGATTGCTTATATTTTTTATATATTTTTAAGATACATAGGTTTGAATTTAAGTTATTTAAGAAAAAATAGGCACAAGATGACCATTCCTAGCCAATATTTATGTCGCAATGTTCAGCATAAGCCTCTCCGATTGTCTTACACATCTCCCTATGCATTCGCCCAGTTTTGCATCCAGATTGCCCACATCATAAATACACCGCAGAACAGTTTCCACGGAAGTCCTAGTTAGCTTTACTACACAATTTCCCTACTCGGGTATCAATTATTACAAGGAAGCAAAGAAAGGTAACTAACTTTCCCTTCTAATATTACTGATTCAAACTAATTCCTACGTACTCTTAGATGATTAAACTAGAAGGTCGTTCACCGGTCCCTTACCGGTTTAGGTTAGGTTTCCTTTCCCGCAATAAATTCAAGACGACAGGATCGTGTTTTGATACCAAGTAGGTATGTAATACCTAAGCGCAGGATTCCGGGCCAAAAATAAAGGAGATAAGCATAAAATTTATTGTAAAGACCTAATATTTTTTTAGTTTAGGGTTATGCTTTTTTAATAGTGATCTGAATGCTTGTTTATGTCTATGGGCGTTTTGAAAAAAAAGTGAACCCTTTCTTTTATTTCACACACACACACACAAACATCACGCCTGTATGCCCAAATGGGCTAAGCAGAGCACACGAAACGTTACCGCTTCGGAGCCACTTTTAGCAATTTTTGGAAAAAATATGGTTTTTCCTACTCAGGATCAAAAATAAGAGCACAATCGATACCGATCATTTAGAAAAAAGTCCCCAAAAAAATGACAGTTGACGTTTTTTTTTGCGATGACAAGTAGGTACTTACTAGTTGGGTAACCTAGCTGGAAGACATTTTGATATTTATAAGTGTTGTCATCTTGTTGTCATAGCCTAAATTAAATAAAAAATATATGACATCTCTTGTTAGGAATAAGCTCGCCTTGGTATTAGGTACTTTTTGTCTATTATTTGTGTTTTATAAAGTTTACATAAATACCTAGGTACATACAAAATATTGACCGTATAAAATACCTTCAATAGTTTACCATCAATTAGCGATCAAGCATTAAACAATGATTGTATATAAATAAAACGTTATTTAAGTTAATGACATCAAGAGGCTTCAAACGAAATTGAAGGTTTTTGTATAAAAAATTTAATCAATGAATGACAACTTAAGGTTATTAAATTGTTTAGATAATAAGGTTACGCTTATTTTAATGAACCACAGATAAAAACAAAAACTACAAAATCAATATTTTTTTTGTGGACATCAATTTTTGACCACCACTTATTATTAACGAGGTATCTAAAAAATTTTGCTGCTATGATGATTACAAAAAAATAATTTTCATATGTTATATGCTAGTTTTATACAAAACCTTGTTTTTTTACAGTAAAGTGTGTAAAGGCAAAAAAGCTTGAAAATTTGCAGTCGCGAAGCCTAAAGAAAATTACCATCCCCTCTTAACACTAGTCTCAGTAGCAAACTCACACACTATCAATGAATGTGTGTGTCAGTTTTGACTGGCACTGCGCTGTACACACATATACTATAGTACGTTCACACCTGTATAGCGTGACAGCATGCCTATGCACGCAACCTGCCACTGACAACATATCCGTAAATACTTCGGAGTTTGTTGAGAAATATTATTTTATGTAGTATTTATGATTTTATTTGTTCTTGTTTTTTAACATCGCGGTTTTCGATTATAACTAAATTATTATTCGAGCATTTAACCACCTCATTTTCGTGGTCACACTTATTTATGAACGGGCTGTAGGATTTTGATGACATTTTCGATTATTTTTGAGACGTCCTGATATGGGTCTCTTGTTTTAACGGGGTGCGTCCCAAGTTATATAAAAACGTTAGATATAATTTCATATTAAAAACGTTCATAATGTATAATTACATTATGATTACATGAAACACTATAATTTAATTAAGTTTAACGTTTTATTAGTATAACAGTTGTTTTATATACTTTCATAAGAAATAACATGTTTATGGGCTAAATTCAAATTATATAACATAAATAAGATATACCGTTTATAATACGTAATAACTTTTTATATAACATTAATTTGATACAATATCAAGTGATATATTTGTTTCTAAAATACTTGGTAAATTTTAAAAATTTAGAACCAGAAAATTAGGTGTTTATCACCCTTTAACTTTTGTATTGCAAAGTATTACTTCAAAATTTTGTGCGAGCGAGCGAAGCGAGCGAGCAAGACGGTTCGTAGCAGCGACTTGGATAGTTTAGGTTCAGAAGTTAGGTTTTTTCACAGGTTAGGTCCTTCGATGTTAGGTTTTTTTTTATAGCAGCGATAAACCTTAAAAATGAAATTAAAAAATATGTACTTATATTATTTAAGACGCGTTATGTTTTCCGTTGTAAGATTAAATGAATGTTACATGTTTTGGTTGTTAGGGGTTGCTAATATTATATTATTATCTGGAGTAGAACTTACTAACCTTAAAGTAAAAGTAAAAAACAAGCTTAGTATTCTGATGAAAATAAGCATATGCCACACACAGTTAACATTCAATTGTACCTATTAGTGGCCCCGGAAAACACACCTTTCTTGTTACGATAAATCTTGTCTAATACCTCTTAAAAAACTATTACTTATTTTTGTTTAGAATTAAGTGTTTTCACAGGTAGCGGGTGAACTCTGGCCTTTGCCGCATCAAGCAAAGTTACGTTGGTTTGAACATCCCATCTATCAAGTGTTTTGACATCGTCACCAACTGAAATGAGGTAATTTTTTATTAAATTCTTTTACTTATGACATAAGCATAAACTTTGGGAGGAATGGTAAAAAAATTAATGTTACCTGTCAAAAAAATTAATGTTATTTGCGTAATTGTTAATTGACTACAGAAATTTCGTTAGTCATGATTTTTCTGTTCCTCTTTGAAACCATTCAATATTTAGTACCTAGTATCCATTAATCCATCATCTCAAGGCAATGGGTGCACGTCCTGTAGATACACAGACCTCTTCTTAGAATGTGAGAACTCTGACTGTAATTTCTGCGTGTGTCCAGAGCGAAATGAGAACTTCGCTCCTAACTGAATGCTCCTCTCGTCCACTCAAAGATAGACTGTTTAAGTACCTTTACCTTATGTAGTCTGTACCAAAAAAAAATGCTACCTTATTTTAATGCCAGTATCTTTTCAGATTACATTTAAACCTTGGAACTCTACTTATGCGTGATCATCGGAAGCGTGGTATTGGACGCATTGTCACATGCGAAGATTAGTTAACATTGTCGTTGTTGTACCGGTATCTATGAATAATGGATGCCATAAGTCACGCTTCGGTAACTGCCATCATACGAACAGTAATTACAAAGAAATTTGATACGAAATTCTTCGGACAATTCTTCCTATAACGGGTTTTATTATAACGTAGATGAAAGAGATAATAAAGATAAAAACTAAACCATTGTATCTCTTATTCGTGTATGTGATTCTGTATTATTTTCTTTTATCTGTTTATGACCTATATCTTTACCAAAAACAGGCAAAACAGCCATTTTCTTTTAATTTAAAATGTATTATGTTAAAAACTTTTTATAAACAAGGGATTAGTCATTTGCTACTAAAAAAGGCAACATGTATGAGCTTAAAAAGTGGCAATAGTTGACATGCTGCATAAATTTAAAACATGACTTCAACTGTGTAAGCTTTTTTCACTTTTTTGGATCTACGCCTACGCGTCAACCAAAAATACACAGACATTTTAGAATTGACTTGAATGCAATGCCAAACCAAATCCAAGTTCAAAATCAACTCGCAAAACATTCACCTAAAATTATAAAAATAAATTCGACGCATGATTCACTCGCTCAACCGGTTTTTTTTATTTTTGCCTCAAGCAATGGGTGTCAAGTGCATCTCTATTCACACTTAACAATACTATTAGTGCTTTTCCAACCTTCATAAATGCTCCACTTATATTGCTCCATTTAGGGCGATTGACCTTGCTGTAAATATAGATCAGTTGATTAATGATAGGTATTACTATGAGTCGAGTGACTTTGTCTTTGATATAAAGCGACCTTTTATCCCAGTTTTAGGTCAGTGTGGCAGGTAAAAGACAGCTTAGGATGGTGGGGTTTTGATTTGTCATATCGGTTAGCTAAATTGATACTTTAATTGGCTATTAAGATTTTTTAGTTAAATAATTTAGCTGACAATCCTCCTTGTATCGTAATTTCTTAATATAATAAATAATATAATTAATATAATTTCCACTAAGTAGATAATTGTTGTTCAGACGATCCCTGTCCACTTTAGTCGATCTTGCGCAGTGTGTATGACTTGCTATCTCGCGGATGTGATCTATTCACCGCATGGTACTTCTTCCTCTTGGTCGTGTTACCCGAACTTTCTTTGTCAACAGGAGCTTTCGAGGTTTCATTATTTGTCCTAACTACATCATCTAAGAAGTCTAAGATCCTATACGTAGCTATATCATCGATAACATTCCTGTGATTATAACTTCACATTCGTGCGGCGGAAGTAACGATCGTCGATTCGTATGACATCCAATTTCATCGTACAAATCTAGAAATAAGTGTGCTAATCACAGTTCTAAAATTTCGCCACTGTTGCCAATAAGACAATGTAACGGCCTATTCTGTGTTGGTTCAAATGACAATTGCGTTTCAACAGCTCAAACATATTGCAGTTTTTTGTTACGTCACTAGCCGTGGTAAATTGTGTTATTGTATTTAATGAGTGGAGATTATAAATGCCTAGGACGTGTGGGTGATGAGCAGAGAAGGGGGGGCTCCGAATGTTATGGCAATTTGGACAAACTGCTGCTTGTTCTTTGTTTGTTGGTCCCGCACGAACCTTTGGTTCGAAACAAATGGCGTTCAATACAAAAACACATTGCCTACAAAAACTTCTTTCCTGTCAAAGGGTGATGATATTATTTAAAACAAAGTAACTAAAGTGAAAGGAGTTAGTAACGACAAAATTTGAAATACTTTGAACTCTCTAAGTACTCCTATATCTCTAACAGCTAGACCTGTAACTTATTTACTTAACCTATTGTATAGAAATTTACTCTAACTAGAAATTTTAATCCTACTGAACATTGCTAACAGTCACAGCGTGGGCAAAAGGCGGGCTCGTAGCTAAAAAAATTGCTAAACCAGTTGAACTGCAATATCACCTCTTTGTTCAGGGTAGCGACTTCCAACTTCCGATAAGAGAGAAATGAAAAGAAAACCATGGCTCCTCTAATAAGTAAAGTTACTTAAGCTACAATATCGCGTTATAAATGATACATTCGTTCTCCTCTGTATTCATAACTACATAAGTACAGGAAAAGCCCATGGAAAATAAATTACGTGATAGATAGGGTGTTGTAGAATTAGCATTGTCGCATACGCTTTTGTCTTGCGCTGATCCGCTTTCCCAGCGCTAGGAAGTAAGCTATCTCACTGTTGTTTTGTTCTGCTTCTAACCGGAAGGAAGACGTTACGTTACGGCTATTAGCTGTGACAACGTATGAAAAGTAGGTAATTAGTTTATCCAGGGTGCTGCGATATTGAAAGGGAAAAGGTAGGATTTGACACGGAAGAAAAATTATATTCGCAAGTTTAACAATAGTATTTGTTGTTCATGTTATTTAGGATTCCAAGTCTACATCAGTAAGCATACAATACAATACAATACAAAGACTCTTCATGTACACCAGACATAGTAAGCGATACAGAAAACAGATACACAGAGAAAAAATTACAAGGTGAGCAATAGGCGGCCTCATTGTAAATATTTAATCTCTGTATTTAGTGATTTGTTAAACACGATGGGATTTAACAATATTTCATTAAATTAAAACAATAAAACGTATTTTATGAATCAAAATGAACCATGAACCGGTTCCACAAATTCCACTCTCAATACAAGATTAATACTAATTCTCTAATCCCAGATCGGAGATAAAGTTATCAGATTATTTTTCCTGTTTTATCATCAAATTGATAAATATACCGTCAAAAATATACGTGTAAAAAATATATATTGGAAATACCCTCATTACGTGTCAAGCAAAATAGGTATGCAATGGCCTTGAAATTCATACGTAATATTATAAATGCGAAAGTGTGTTTGTATGTTTGTGTGTTTGTCCGTCTTTCACGCCGTAACGGAGCGACGGATCAACGTGATTTTTGGCATAGAGATAGTTTATGGGCCCGAAAGTAACATAGGCTACTTTTTATCCCGGAAAAATGCACAGTTCCCGAGGGAACAGCGCGCGATAACCGAATACCACACGTGCGGAGCCGCGGGCAAAAGCTAGTAATGCATAAAACTAGTCACAGGCCGTTTTTAGAGCAATCGCACAAAGCAATCATTAAGACCACGACCACGAGCCACACACGGAACTATAGTCCATTTTGTAATACATTTCGTGTATAGTCAATTAACAAATGAAACGTGAGGGTGTCGAGCGTGCAATGAACAGAATATTGGAGTCACCACTAGCCGTGACCGAATCTAAGTTACAAAACCTCAAGTCCTAATACATGATCGATTCCTATGAACATTCTAATAAAGTGACATGGAATTAACACCTTGGTAATAGCAAGGTAATAGGCTCTGAATGCCAATTGGCACTTGTAGATAAATAGCCACTAGATGTCGCAAGTGTTAAGTGGATACGTAATCGCAAAGTTATGTTTGCCAGCTGCCGTGGCGTTGCTAGCTATGGGTTAGTTGAAAAGTCGTGTGTGATGTTTTGTTCCAAATTTGTCCGCAGTATAAGATAAGTTGGTAGAAATACACTCATATACAGGAGGAGTTCGGATTGTTATTCGATTTTTAATTCCTGAACCAATGTGGAACTTTCTCAAAGTACCTAAGTGTCATGACTTTTATCGTTAAAAGACTTCTCGATGGACCACAGATTGAGTAGTTTCTATAAAGTATAAGATTATATATTTTTTGATTAAAATACTAAAGCGGCAGATACTGAGAGAATAATAAATCAAGTATAAAAAACTCTTCTACCTACACTAGGAAACGGAAGGAGCCTTCCAACCGGGTTTGAGTTTACTCGACAAATGTAGTAGTTCTATAAGACCTACGTCAGTGGCAATGGCAATATATGAAAAAAAAAAACAAAAAAAATTTTTTGGTAAACTAATGCTATTTTTGCATAGAAACATAGATGTGGCATGACCGTAGCGGTGGATAAGTTTTTTGTTACGAAAAAAAAATATATCGCATAGATGTAGTGCTGTCTTATGCGTGTGATTGCAAAGTGGCTAAGGAATTGGTTTAAATTGTATGTATATGAATGTCCACAGTGTGACTTAATTATATACAAAAAATTAAGTTGAAGAATATATCTCATACTTATTTGCTTTCTAAAACCAACAGCCTAATTCAAATAACTAGCGATGCAATGTAAATAGATGACATAAGTCATTATTTTTCAAGGTACTAGTATTGGTTTTATAATAGACAAATGAATGGTCGTTAATTATCCCACTGTATGTCTCATTGGAGTTTTCTCAATTAGTCTTTATGGGTTTTGATGTATACATTAAACTTTGGTAGGCACTTTGATAAGCGGTATTGGAGTAGACTCAGTCGAGTATGAACTTAAACCATACAAAGGTTTTGAACTAGTTTCATTAGTTGTTAAGTAATTGGCGATCGGATAGCGTTGTGGATGGCGAACCTGGGGGGCTACTATGAAATTCGAAAATCGAAGTTCGTATCGTACCTACCGTCCCTCTCATTCTCGTATAAACTAATATATGTGTCAGCGGGATAGCAAGATACGAAGTTGGAATTTTACACTTCATAGTATAGTAGGGCCTGACTAGTACGGTGCTTTGATGTCTCTCTATCTGTCGGCTGTCATTTACACTTGTCAATTTACTTAGCTGTACATTGCTAGTAACAATTTTGTTAGAAAGCGAATTTTAGTTTATTAATTAAATAGGAAATCCATATCTTTATTAAATTAAATCATATTAGGAATGTTAAGTTACAGAAAATGCGTTAATTTGACCTCCCTTAAAAAAACCTGACTGCCGGTAACACACTGTAAGCTCGTAAATAAATAACTGTTTACGGGGGCAGGTATAAACACAGTAATAAACAAATGAACTGTTTTAAGGTTCGTTTAAAATATGTCTGCATCACACTGGAACTTTGCTCATATATCATCATCATCAAAAGACATTCAATGTTTCTTTTTAGCAACACCTTTGCTCAGCCAAAATAAAAATTTGTATAGCCAAACGATGGAGATTTGAATCCCGTCCGGTGTTCCAAATACTTTTTCTTTTTAAAAATATTGCCTAAGGTATGTCGACAATAAAACCTTCGATGTTATTATACCAAAAGTGTACCTACAGAATATTCTGTAGTATGCTTTTAGGGAGAATTAATAAAAAATCTTAAAAAAAGTCAAATGAAGGTCTTTGTGATTAACCGTCGATGTTAAACCTTTTTGTAATAAGGCCTCTCTATGTTTTATTTAAAGCTAGCATAATTAGCAAATACTACGATATTGACAGGTGTCTAGTTTCCTACAGAACGGGGCCAAACCAGCACTAAAAGGTTATGTGCAGTTTTGAAAGATAATCTAAACGTCGAATGCAACTGCGAACGCGACGTTTTACACGGTGTAGGAAATATCATGCATTCTCGCTACATTGCTGGGCGGCACGGCTGTGTGTTTATAAGCTATTGATCATCGACGGCAATATACCGCAACTTGCATGTTTTTCGCTCTGTTAAAGCTTCCCGCTGACGGATGTAAGTATGCCTTATTTGGCGTGTGTTAGGCTAGACTAGGCTACGTAAGTATTCAATTAAGTTCTCTAATTCATGTGGGATTGAAGGCAAGATAAGAAATATATAAATTATGGTGCGATTGACAGCAATTGGCCTAGTCTCAAACTAAGCAAAGCTTGTACTACGCCACTAGATAACGAATAATCAATCATACTTATATAGATAAATAACTTAAGAAATGACCTGTTGTATGTAGTAGTAACGTGTCTGTAGATAACTCGACGTTCCACATTCGAAAAATTATTTAAGTCCCATATCAATTTTGTGCTCTACTACATATTTGCAACAGGTCATCTTCTTAAGTTTTTTACCTATACTTACATTCATATTTTTCATACAATTATATCTGTATCGACCGGGAATCGAACCCGAGACTTCAAAGCTACGTAGTCAGGTTCTCTATCCACTAGGCTATCTTCTGTGACCTCTAAAAAGTGAAAAAGCGGACAGAAAATTTAAAAATGTTCAATAACTTATTTTATCCAGTAAGCTCATAATGAACCTTGCAAAACATTAACTATCGACGGTGATGGAGCATTACAAAACCGATGTCCAGTTAATAACACACATGTAATGTGCTATTAAGTGATATCTAAAGACGAATTAATCCGTTAACCTTTGCATGGGAAAATGTTAGTATTATGTGTGTGTTACAAAATGTTTTTGCAATCGTAGTAAAATAAACTTTGAGGAAAAGTGTTTTTCAAATGATTAATTTTGTGACTAATGGTAAATTAATTATTTTTACTGGCTTTTATTTAACTGGCATTATGTTTGTTTGTTGTTAAGCAAAGTCAAATCTTGCAAGTTGAATTTCACGCCCTTTTAGTAATCGAATGGATTTATTAAAAAAGATTTTTACACAAACTTGTTCTAATTAAATATGTAGATTTTTTTTTATTTTTACCATAAATATCATTTCCTTAGTCTTTATTAATTCTTCAGTGAATTGCGCGATAAATACCTGAAACAAAAAACATTTTATTAATAAACACGATTTAGAAATTCGACATGGTTGTTTACATTATTAAGCCACTACAAAGGCTACAAAGCATTCATTAATGAAATTCTCAGGGCAATTACGTGGGCCGACAGACGCTTAAAATGGATAGTAACAAGTCTATAATGTCATTATTCTCATTATATACGCAAACAGATGTTTAGATGTCCAATGACTAACGCCTTGAGAGTAATCTCTTAAAATGATAGAGCAACATAACCACCACGAACTAGTACTGACCTAAACTAATATCAGCAACCGAAACCTTATTTCGGTTTCTGTTTTAGTTTAGACCGAAACCTAAACAGTTCTTGAGCGAATATCCTTACTTCTTTATCCTTACTAATATTATAAATGCGACAGTAACTCTGTATGTCTGTCTGTTACCTCGTCACGCATCTAATCGCTGAACTAATTAAGATAAAATGGCTTGAGACAATGTAAAGGACATGGGATTGTTTTTATTCCGAAAAATTACGTAACCCGCGCGATAGCGATAAACGAATTTTTCCGGCGGCCAACAGCTAGTTGTGTATATTTTTTAAACTTGCAATCATTTCGACTTTTGAAATTACTTGTTTGTGTACATAAGCTATTACACATTAATAGTTTGGGAATTCCAAAAAAATAACATCTGCTTCAATTAATGCGGACAAACCTAGTTTCCATTCAGGTCATAGTTTTGGCAGATTTCCAGCCGGAAACAAAACTAAACAGATACTCCAAATTTAACGCCGAAATTCGCCGAAAACGAAACCGAAACCAAAAGTTTGGTCAGACACTACAACGAACATTTCTTATGGGAAACAGTTGATTGCAACTGGCTAAGGCTAAATCATAGACAGGGGTCGGCAACTGTGAGAAGTGGAGATTCGCAACACCCGTGAGATTATGGAACAAAGACTACACTTAGCACAATTGCTTACACATGGTCGGTGCAACGTCTAATTGAAGACTCACTTTCGATCTGTAACCCACTTTTATGCAATCTCATTAAAAAAGGTTGCTCACGCCAGTTTACACCTGAAATTATTGACAATTTCAAATTTTTGTTTACCTGATTTCTATTAATTCTAAAAAAAACAACTTTTTATTGAATAATGTTTAAAAAATAGTACTGGTACGTATTATGACGAAACCACAACAAAAAGAAAATTAATGACTATAACACATCAAATTTTACCAACACAGCAAGTAAAATATTAGCTGACCTGCGACTTCGTCTGCGACAAATTATTCCGTCATTGGGTAACAAACATGCCAAGTTCAAAAACTTTCTCATTTATAATATCAGTAGGATCAGATTTTGTAATAAAAAACCACATCAAAATTATTTACTTTGTTTCTAATCTTTAAAAAAAACGAGCATTAAGTAGGTCTCTAAATTTTTCCTGCTCAGGTCAGGTACTCTAAATTTTTCCTGCTCAATTGTGCTCGTATACTTAATCCGATTGATTGATTAAAATTCAATTCATCCAACACACAACTGCTTCTAACGACATGGTGTAATTTAAACGCCATAAAAGTAGTTATGGCTCATAAGAAATTTCATTGATAGTTTCAATATTGTCCAATTACACGTACGTTTGTAACCGGATCTCCAACTGGCCATAACTTCCGACTTAAATCTTTGATTTACATCATAAACACTGGCCTTACTACGAAGTGCCAAATTCAAACTTAGTATCTTGCCGTCCCGCTGTCGCTTATTTTATTAAATACGAGAGTGAGAGGGATGGTACGATACGAACTTCGATTTTCGAATTTCGTAGTAGCCCACCCGTTTCGTAGTAATAACGTAGTGAGAAACTTGTCTATAGCCTTCGACAGTTTTAGAGGTGATCAGGTGCTGCCGTGTGATTGGTAATTATATATTTTATCCGGCTGTCTAAAGATATTGGAATGTGAAACGTATCGGATCTAATAGCGGATTATACACACTCAAATCTACTGATTTGAGTACAATGTGGCAATTTGCATAATTGTTGAAGTGAGAAACTAAGGTCAAGTGTTTGCGGACAATTTGGTGTACATAATTATTTTGACGACCGGATGGCCAAGTGGTTACAGAACCTGACTACGAAGCTTGAGGTCCCGGGTTCGATTCCCGGTCGGGGCAGATATTTTTATGAATAATACGAATATTTGTTCTCGGGTCTTAGATGTTTAATATGTATTTAAGTATGTCTTATAAAAAAAAAAAACATAAAAATACTCCTTAGAAACTACAGTATACAATAAACAAAATAAAATTAACCTAAACCTATAATATAAACTACAAACTAAGACCTAAACTACAACCTAAAAACCACCATTCCGCGTCGTACCCGGCTCAAAGGTGCCCATAATGCCAGCCGCATTTCCTCGCTGTATGGCCAGCGCCACCTGCTGAACCAGGTACGACCCGGAGCGGGGGTCGCAACCCCTGTCCCGTAGCCGACGGCCCAGGTCCCACACCAAAGATTTCGCTTCAGCCCCCCAAGGACCAGCCGTCTCGACCGCAAAAGGCACGAAGTCATACGTTGGCTGCAAAACTGAGTACTTGAGGTGCTTAGACCGCGCGGCATTCTCAGCCGCGGCTCCAGCTGACCTCGACGTGCAACCCAAGTGAGATGGTGCGAAGGTACTCACACACGTCGCATCCCACAAGAGGCAACGTCCCCTCTGCCAAGGAACCAACGTAAGCCCATCCGGCCTCTTGCCGTCACTACTGTTTTTAATTACATAAGTATGTTTATCCATTGCCTAATATCCATAGTAAAAGCTTTGCTTAGTTTGGGACTAGGTCATTGGTGTCAAGTGTCCCATGATATTTATTTATAGTTTAAATCTACATGATGATGATGATGACATGTATAAAATAAAATGCCTTTACTAGCTGACTGAGATACGATGCAAAGACTGCTTAGGCTTCACTGCAGCTATAGAATTGAAATTTGGAAGACCCAAACCTTGAGTATTGTAGAAGGGTATTAAAAAGGTTTTTTTAGCAAGTTAGAGATAGTGGACTATCCAATTTTTGTATTCCGCCAGTGGAGCTAAGCTACGGGATAAAGTTAATTCTTGATATATTTCATTTTTTTTAGCATTAGAAAGAAGATAAGCGATCTAGACGTGTCTTTTTATTGAAATACGCCTTTGAAAAATAAGTCACAGCAAATATTTAACAATTAGCAAGAAAATACTATCATTTACATTCTTTTGGTATCATAAGTAATAGTTACTGATTTTTTAAAAATGTTTTTCAATAAAAAGACTCGTCAAGATTATTTACCTTATTTCTAATGCTAATAAAACGAAGCATATATGTGAATACAATTTTACGAACAATTGTTTTTCTCCAAAACTAAAAATCAAAAACTTGTTTTATAAATAGATCCAGTCATTTATTAGCTACCTAAGTAGTAATTTAACGTGCAATTTTTCTAACGAGCTATTATCAACGGAAGTTTTTGTCTATATTTAGTGCTATAGCCGTAACGTTACGTCAAATATGACTTTTAACCGTAAAAACGTTAAAACTGCACCATCCAGTTCGAGTGAAACGCGCGCAAACGCACACACACGTGCTGCACAGACATGTAATTAGTAAGCGTGTGTGTGTGACTCTCGTTTCTGCATAACGATAGATATCGACCGTGGTTTTGATCAACTACGAACAATACTTGAGTTTTTGAGCGACAGTCAAGTGTCGGCTTTCTATTCAAATTAATTAATAGATTCCAATGGTAGTAATTTACTTAAAAATAAGCAATTTGTATGTTGTAATGAAAGTAATCGACAGGTTAAATAATCACTACTAACTTGTTTAAAATAAAGTTAAAGAAGAGTGTACTAGATCAAAAATCATTGAGCACGTTGATGTCTTTTGCACTAAATTTAACAAAGTCAAATAAAGGTCGTTTGGTTGAACTTGACATAATACAATGCATTTAATTATATTTGAAACGATTCAGTTTTCAAACTAGAGCTAAGTAGTCAAAATGTAATCAATCTCTAACAAGTTTTAATTGATTTTAAAGTGCAAGTCTCTGTAATAAGATCATTGCAGCTTAATCACAACTTTCTTTTCGACAGCTAAAATGAAATTTTAAAGGCAACGAAATTCATTGAGGATGATATTATACGCTCATGTTGTTAGGGTTATTAACTTATTATAAACGATAGGAGACGGTAAAAATACAAGATTTATTAGTGGGCGGGTCTCTCTATAGTCGAGTTTCTTTAATGCTTGTACGCGAAATTTAAGTGTATGTCCTTGAACATTATTTTGATTATCAGATAATCAACGTCACATTTTAGTCGTTAATAAATTAATGTAATTTCCATTGTTACAAATGCTAATACACTGATTTTTAAAACAGATTTCAAAAACAGAATGAAATTTCCTATATGTTTTTTATACATAGATAATCGAATTATTTTAATAATAATAATATTTATCTATCCCAGATTAAATCCGTAGTTTTGTTAGTAGATACAATCATTCTTATAGGCTAAGGGTTAGTAGTACAGTAGGTACAACTCCTATATCTAAATCGCTTTTACGAGTACCTGCGAAAATAGCTCGTAAAAAACATATTACGTAGGTAACAGGTTAAATCTATTACTAATTATATAATTATACTGTTTTTTTTTAATGAACTGCACCATTTGCCTTGCTACTCCGTCCCTTGTGCGATAGGTACATGTATTTACTTCTACATAAACAAACATATAGTTTTTTGTTTTATTTACTTTTATTTTAGTTTTAATTATTTTATTTTAGTGGTTATTCGTTGTTTGTTTTTAAATAAAAATAATTATATAATAAACTGTTTAGTAAAGAATATTTCCAAGTACCTACAATTATTAAAAATACCAAAAGTGGTTGCTTACAGCTTCTGGCGATTCAGAAAAACAAGAGCATGTGATATAAACATGGTGAGAAAGAAACGGATAGTGAAAGGTCTTTTAGAGGTAACATGCAAATATTTGAGTATAATTGAAACAATGTCTCATTGTTCCGCTTACTTCATAAGTTTGGAATAAGCGAAAGCAATCATCCGGGCTACTACGAAATTTGAATATCGGAGTTCGTGTCGCTCCGTCCCTCTCACTCTCGTTTTAAAGAATATAAGCGTCAGCGGAACGGCAAGATACGAAGATCGAATTTAGCACTTCGTAGTACAGGGTCAAATTACGTAAAAACGGTAAAAGTGCATTGATAAAGAAAATCATTATAAAACATAACGCTTTTCTGCTCGCATCAACACTATAAAATGCACGGAAGTGTTATTGGATTTCTTGTAAATGTTAACATAAAAAATAGCCTATTTATTTATACATTTTTACATTTTGTAATATTCTGTGCAACATGAAGAGGAGTAGCTTTTTTTAAGTGGAAGGAACCTTATAACTTATACGTACGTTTCTATTGTTAAACATAAAAGTAAAAAGAAGGTAAAATGTTTTTAAAAAGAATTTTAATCTCGACAATTTTAATTTATTTTACTGCATCACTTTAAAGGTGTAATCGTTCTTATTAGTAAAGGTGAAAAACTCAAGTAAGGTCAAGTGAATCAGAATTGATATGAAGCTTACAGTGGCGAAGCGTCCACAGAACTCTATTCCCACCGGCTTGCCCAATATTTACAAAATAGAACAACAACATATACAGAATTTATGAAAAATGTAAGCGATCTTTGATTCGGCTTTACCACGGAAATATCTGGCGCCACCGGCGACCATTAATTAGTTAATACAAGGTTGCCATGTATGTGAGAGCTTCTTTGACTAAGTCTACAATTTGTATGCAATATGTATGCGCAAGCCGCAAGCCGCAAGCCGTGGTGGCCGAGTGGTTTGACCTATGGCCTCTCAAGCAGAGGATCGTGGGTTCAAACCCCGGCTCGCATCTCTGAGTTTTTCGAAATTCATGTGCGGAATTACATTTGAAATTGACCACGAGCTTTACGGTGAAGGGAAACATCTTGAGGAAACCTGCACAAGCCTGTAATGGTGTGTGCGAAGTTCCCAATCCGCACTGGGCCCGCGTGGGAACTACTGCCCAAACCCTCTTATTCTGAGGGGAGGCCTGTGCCCTGCAGTGGGACGTATATAGGCTGGGATGATGATGTATGCGCAACATAGAGAAACAACTCTTTTTTTTTAACACCCCTTGTACTGTAATTACCTGTGTTGAACAAATAAATGATTTTGTATTTTGTATTTGCCACGCCACTGGAGCTTAAGTCACTTCTCTTATTTGGAACGTCAATTTGTTTATATGGACACGTTACTCCACCTATAATTCATACAACAGGTCATTTACTTAAGTTTTTCACCTATAACATTTGGAATTCCAATTCAAATGACAGATCTAGTCTTAGCGAGCAAAACCGTGGGTATATTCTAGTTATATATTCTCGCAAGCATAATAAAATTATACGTTTACATTTCTTGCTAAATCACAAAACGTAGCCACAGTTAACCAGTATTACGGTGTAATTTTCACCTCAAACATCATCATCACAAATCGGCAAAACGGTGCGTTATGACTTATGATATAATTAGAATTCGGCTATTACACAACTCGCGTCCGAGAAATGCGAAAGTTACTGCCATTTCTCCGATACATACGAAATGCGCGCGCGACGATTTCTAGCTGACTTTGCATAAAGATAGATCAATCGTGTTCCAATGTGAACAGTTTTTAAATGATTTCAAAAACGGGGAGGTTCTTTCGAGTGCATCGATGTATGTAGGTGTGTATGTATAGTATACGTAAATATCTTCGACATTGTCTGAACCTATTTCCAAGATTCTTTTATTATTTTGAAATTAGTCCTAAATAAATTGTGGCGAATCGATTAAAAAGAAATAGTTAAGTAATCAACTGAAAATACAATACGCTGTGAGAAATTGTTAGCCGTTATAAACAAATAATAAATAAATAAATATAATAAGACAATCGACACCAATAAATTGACCTAGTCCCAAAGTACTTACTTAAAGCTTGCACAACACTTGCACACTTATGTGGATAAATACATACTTAGTCCCTGTATCAAACATTCGTATTATTCATACAAATATCTGCCCCGGCCGGGGATCGAACCCGGTACCTCAAGCTTCGATTTTATAATTCTCTTTTGTTGCATTTATAATTGTCAAAGACATGGTTTATCGAAAAATGCTTATAAAAATTATGAGAAAATTTAAAAAAATGAATTACTTCATATTAAACATGTGTAAGTACGAGGCAATTTGATCTTATTTTCTTTATTATTAGCATCCGTGCGTTGTAACAAATATCCTTACTTTTTCAATAGAATATTAGACACAAGTGCTGTTTACAAATCAAGCCATTCGGATCGTGAACAGCACTCAACAAAACCAACACAACACTCACATAACACGCGCTAATGAGTCGTGTTTGCAGAACAAGTATTTGGTAACCGCAATTATAAAAAACATGATAATTATAATTATGGTTTTTGGTCAGTGTCAATATTTGCCGGAAAGTATATTGAAGATTATTTAGAAGCAAAAAACTTCGTTTCTAAGAAGTGATGTTTGATTTTAAACAGGAAAAACATGGTGCCTTGACTAAAGCTTTTATAAAGAAAATACCTACTAATCGTACAAATATTATAATAGGTAGTTTGGAAGTATGTGTAAGTTAATGTGTGTGTTTGTTACTAAATAACTCTTTCACGCCAAAACAAGGAGGGTTTCTTGACAAGCAAAATATCGTCAGATGTCGTTAGTGTCGTAGGTCCGTTTGACATTACATCCTGGCTTGCGATTGGCTCATTTGTTTTTAACCAATCACAGATGTGACACAAACGGTTATTATAATTTAATAATAAGCTATACGAATAAATAAATGTAAAATTGCAAAATTTTATTGTAGGTACTAGGTACAGTCGGGTTCACATATTTTTGCGCACAAGTTTGTGAATTCGACTATACGTCAATGAAAACTATGCAATTTTTGGGAATCATTAAAGAAGATGCAAGCGATGTAAGCGGTTGGCAACGCATCTGCAATACCCCTGGTGTTGCAGATGTTTATGGGCGGTGGTGATCTCTTACCATCAGGAGACCCACTTGCTCGTTTTCCTTCCAGTTGAATAAAAAAAAGGGAAGCAAAAAAAATCAAGCAAAATCTAATCAACTAATCATGTTCGGATCAACTTCATAAAAAAGTTCAATACGAGTTCAATAATCGTCATAAAAGCGCATCATGAAACCAACACAATACCCGCAAAAGCATCAGTCGCTTATTTACATTAAATTGCAGACTTAGCAACAATTAAAAATTGCGTAATACATAACTAATGAGTCCAAACCACCTGTTAGAACAATGCAAAGAAAGTAGATACGCGTGACCGTGAAAGCGCGCGGTAAAAAGGTTCCGTGTCTAGCGACGATGTAAGCGGGTTATGTAACGAATGCACGAAATTATAACTTTGGCCGTAACAATGTGTTTGCTCTCGGTTCGTTGGATTTGATGAGCTCCCTTGTTTTTGGCGGTACTTAAGCTGGGTCTGCACTGAGCGAGCCGCCTCGCGCGGCAGCCATTTTCGGTGCGATTTTGAGCTCTGTGTCGCTTGCCGCGCGAGGCGCTCGCTCAGTGGATACCCGGCTTTAGACAAAGTGCTTATATACCTAGTGCCATCCACGAAGACGCGTGATTTTATCAAAATTAGACATTAATGACATTGTAATAAGAACTACGGCACGCGTCATCGTGATCGTGAATGACTCTACCTATAACTGGATATAGAAATATGTGTCAAAAAGTAGTATGATACGTGTGCCTGCGTCGAAATGTAGGGAGCTCATCAAAAGTCAGTCTATATCCAGTAACAAATATTTCGAGGCTAAAATCGATGAATATTCGAGCGTTTTGACCGGTTTCTTAAACGTCATTACGATCCCACGTTTATAAGCATATTGGAAGGACAAGTCGCAAGAATTATGATCACGCTATTGTCTTTAGTTTTCGTAAGGATTTAACGCTGAGTAGGTTTAACCTCTTTCAGTAATACTTTCTGAAACGGTAATGACAAAAAAACGCCGCAAGACCGTTGAATATTTACCCAAATAAGCGTGAAACTTAAACTTCAATTATTTTGAAATACGATTAAAACTTGATTCAGCAATTTTTGAACTAAATCAGACACCCTCTCTATTTGGTGACATTTCTCATCAGTATATCGTGGCCGTTTTGAAACAATGACAGCCAGCCGTTACCATTCGTCTTTCCACACATCACCTTGCCAATAAATAAATTGACTAACACTAGCTAAATCCGTCAAGTTGAGCAAACTTTGACCTCTTATGTAACGAGCCTGCTAAAGACGATGACCTGTGATTTTGATTTTTAAAATATAAACAAATGAGCATCTGCACGGTGATTGTAACTTGTTTGATATAGTCGCTCGAACTTTATTTATTATTCGAACTCGTTAAAATTCAAATTTTTTTTTATTGCATGTCACAATACATGCATAATTTTATTTTTTTGCATTAGAAAGAAGATCCGCGATGTTGACGTGTCTCTTTAGTATTGATAAACACTTGAAAAATAAGACAGCAAATATGTAACAATTAGCAAGGACATATGATCATTTATATTCTTTTGGTAGTTACTGATATTTTAAAAACGTTATTCAATAAAAAGACACGTAAAGATTGTGTTTAGTACCTTATTTCTTATGCTAAAAAAAAGAAATATAGGATAGAAAATTACAAACTACGTATATATACCCTTCATGTGACGCCCTGATAGGGCACAGTAGTAATATACCTAACAGAGGGTGCTAATTCTAATTGGAATGTATTTAACATCACTTTATTCCTACGAATACCTATTATTAACTCCGGCAATCTAACAGAACTTTTACTTTTCCATGGAAATTCCCAAAAATCGCCAGAATTGCCACATTTGGGGAACAGAGATGACATGTGACCCTTCAAAAACAAATGCATCCACAACGGATCACTGTTTTATGCGGATTTTGGTCAAGCAGTTACTGTTGAGCTCGATATCGCGACATAATAACACAGTATTTTCGGACTGGCTTGCCCGAAGTTCATGGTGTTTCAGGTACGCTTTAATACAGTTTGTGATGATTGTGGTTGAAAAGTATGTATGCATGTATGTAATCAAATCACTTTAAACGCGGATCAATATCAATGTTCAAAGTGTACCGCGTTAAAGATGTGACTACATTTTGAATCAAAAGTTCACATAAAAAATCTTTAGAAGAATATTTAGTTAAACTAACCATTTAATTGTTGCTGAAATATTCAGCTCGTATAGTATTGATTTAAAGAATTAACAAACGGCTTGTGTTAATTAACAAAATAAGATTGTGTAAAGGCAAATGTTAACACAATACATAAACGTTTTATTACACAATATTGTACTGTTACGATTGTTGTTGTAAAAGAAGAAGGCGAAAACACCAATATCTGAAAGTTTTGAACATTTTATATAGTGTAATATTATAAAACAATGATGAAATTGGTAGATATTTGCGGAATTTTATGTTCATTACGGAATAAACTTGTTAATAATAATAATTAAAAACTGCACGTTTGTTGTACCTTGTAGGCTTCGTGTAATGATATTGGTATGACATCAGTATAGTTACATCATTTATTATGTCCTCTACTAAATAACGTTTTAAATTAACCTCCGTGACAAAAACCAGCCAAGTGCGAGTCGGACTCACACAAAAATGGTTCCTCGCGACGGCGCACGTTATCTTTATTGAGATTGAGAAAAAAAACAGCTAATCAAACCCGTTTCTAGTATGGGGATTTCCTTAATTTTAACTTGATGCTAAAATTTAACGTCTGCTACAGCTACAACTGTTAAAAAATACAACCCTGTGAAATTAGACGGACCAACATCTGATCTTTAGTCAGTTATACGAGTTCTTTTGGGAACTGGATCAAAAAATAGCCTCTAGAATAACAACTAATACCTACAGAACAGAACTAATGTTTTAACGTATGTCTGTAGATCAAAAATTCAGTACTTATTTTCAATTGCTAGAGTTATAAGTGATTCATCATCCATTATCATTCCAGCCTATATACGTCCCACTGCTGGGCACAGGCCTCCTCTCAGAACAAGAGGGCTTGGGCTATAGTTCCCACGCGGGCCCAGTGCGGATTGGAAACTTCACACGCACCATTGAATTGCTTCGCAGGTTTGTACAGGTTTGCTCACGATGTTTTCCTTCACCGCAAAGCTCGTGGTAAATTTCAAATGTAATTCCGCACATGAATTTGGAAAAACTCAGAGGTGAGAGCCGGGGTTTGAACCCACGACCCTCTGTTTGAGAGGCGATAGGTCAAACCACTAGGCCACCACGGCTCCAAGTAACTCTCTATAAGTGATTATCGGTAAATTATTACACACCAGTTTAAAAAAGTATATTAGAAAGTATATTTAGACGACCAGATGGCCTAGTGGTTAGAGAACCTGACGACGAACTTGAGGTCCCGGGTTCGAATCCCGTGTCGGGGCAGATATTTGTATGAAAAATACGAATGTTTATTCTCGGGTCTTAGGTGTTTAATATGTATTTAAGTATGTATCTATCTGTATAATTATATTTATCCGTTGCTCAATATCCATAATACAAGCTTTGCTAAGCTTACTTTAGGACTAGGTCAATAGGTGTGAATTGTCCCGTGATATTTATTTATATTGATTTTTCCTACTTCTGTTTTAAGCCAAGTTCAAACCATCTGGCTTAAAATAATATTAATATTTATTGTTAGTTTATGTATTTACATTTCTGCGAACGACAATGACGCACACTATCATAATTTTAATAAAACCTTGACCCACTGATCTGTTTGATTTTACTTTGTATATCGGTGTCAATTTTCTCTATGTCAGGTATAAATAACAATACAAAAGAGCAAATTTTATATTAGATAACATGCTTTTAGTTTCATAAAAAATACAAAAGCGTAGTTAATAGAAAAAATATATTTTTTCTGTGGCTCACAAAGGCGATTACTTAGGTATCTACTTGATAGAAAAAAATGGACGTTAAAATAACATAAGCTTAACAATTTTTATATGAATTAGGGAACAAATACGTAGCTAACAATGTACTCAAATATTTTCTTATATCTCTCACTTGAACAATTCTCATTTTATTAAGCTGAAACGAGGCAAATATTTTTAGATACGGATAGGGTACGGAACCCTAAACAGTATTGTCAATAACTTGCTTGATTGAGCTAGGGCATAGTGCAGGCGGAAGATCTCCGTTTCAGCTTGGACAAAAATGCTTTCCTATGTCCAGCTGTCTGTGTTCCTCTACAGATCACATTTCTCAACCAATTGTTTGTAGATATTTTTTTGTAAAAAACCTTAAAAAGGTGGAGCCCTCAGGGATATAACGGGATAGCTTACAGTAATAAGATAGAAAGCCCTACGAGTATATGCAAAGATTCTTCCACACGTGTCATCGTTAGCCGAGTAAAAACGCAATTTTGAGCAATAACTTTAAATTTTCAGCCATTACTTGAATAATTCCGTGCACATTCCTATGTTTCGTCATAGGAGACCTAGATTCTTTGTTCCTAGGCGCCAGAGGCGTGTAGCAGAATACCTAATATGCATAAGAACAGTCTTCGTACTGCAACACAACCTTGACCGGCATACAACGTTCTGCTGGGATCCTTCAACGTTTTGCAAGTTTATTGCTTGTGTATAAATATTATGAATCATGTCGTATTAGTACTGTTGTTAAGAAAGAAAGTAGAATGTGATATGTAAAATATTGAAAACTAGCTCTTGCCTACTACTTTGTCTGCGAAGAATTAGTTTATCACACGCCCTCGAGAACAACTCATTTTTTCGGAATAAAAACTATGGATTTATTTATTCTGGTATTCTAATACGACGTACGTAAAATTTCTTGCTAATCGTCTGAGTAATTTAATACGTGAAAGCGGGACAAACAAACTCACTATTGCATTTATAATATTAGTAAGGATTTGGGAAACCTATTTCCCAATATAGGGTTACCAAAATATTTTGTTAGTATCAAAAGAGGCTTAGCTAAAAATTACTTAATTCATAGTACGTAAACCGGAGTAATTTTAAGAAATTATGGGACTACTTTCTATCTAGATATTCATAGCTCGATTGAGCAAATGATGTAAAAAGTTAGGTAATGTATGAAGGTAGCCATTTCACTGCCAAAAATGGCTTAAAAAAAATAAGGGCATGGCGTAAAAACTGTTTTCCAAAGTATCCCCTGCATTTTAAAGTAAAGTAACCCGTTTAAGTAGTAGGTATATTTAATGTACACCTAACCTAAACCTAACCTAACCAACAAAAAGTTGGAAAACCCCCGACTTTGTCACTTCAAAGCTCAATATCTCAAAAACAACTAAACCGATTTTGATGAAACATGTTTAAGAAACATCGCTAGAAAACCTGATTTCTAATAAAAAACGCATTCAAATCGGTAAACCTGTTTAAGAGACACGGTGCCACAGACAGGCACAAGGCACACACACAGATACACAGACACACATAGCGGTCAAACTTATAACACCCCCCTCTTTTTGCGTCGGGGGTTAAAAACTATCACAGCTGATAGTCAATTAAGATAAGATAAGATAAGATAAGATAATTTATTCAATAATCTCAGTACAAAATAACAATAGATACAATATTTTACTAAATTCTATGTAACACGTTTGCCTGCACTAGGGTTAGTAGAAAACTCTGAAACTCTGAATTAAAACTTATTATTGATTTTTAGTCACTTATTAGTACGTAAAATTCTGCGCATGGCACGACACGCACATTTTTCTATTCAACACTAAAAAATATACGAGCGATATAAATTATAATACAAATCTGCAGAATTCTATTCACTATTAGACTAATTCAAGTGATATTACTACAAAGGAATTTTCTGTTTTTATTTTTGTAACAGCACATAATACGTCTTAGAGAGAGCTTGTTTTTAGTACATCCAGTAAGTACCTAACATATATTATAGTTAATAGTAGACCCCATTTGTAGCTACAGGGACTGATAGAAAATTAACACAACATCGAGTAATGATAAGCCGTTCGTTATTACAAAGAATAGTAGTTATACTCAAGCACCTATTCTTATGAAAAATGTAAACAATGCTTTTCTAAAATGTGAATTATTGTAATTTATATGAGACTGTTATACATAAGTAGTAGGTTATTTTTTCTTTGGTTCTTTAATAAGTATTTGAACCGCAGCTATCATAAGTGTACTTTTTTAATATCATGACATGCTTGATTTTTGTGAGCAAAATTGTGAAAAATAACTTTACAACTAAATGTGAACTGTTGGGAAAATCGACTACCGTTTTAAACTGAAACTTGTAGTCAATGACCACCACAGCACCCCTAAATTCTATTCATTTAGCGGTCATTACATTGTTTACATTTTTTACATCAGAGTAGTTCTGTCTGTAAGACTGTTTCAAAAAAGCTTCTAAAGGCTCTTTAACATTTATTACAGTTGAAAGCCAATGTACATACTACATGTAAATAACTCAATAAAGTTCTTAGCGTTGTAACTTCTGAAGCTCGAAGAAATCCGACGGTTAGCCAACAGTGGAATGGAAAGTGAGTCGTAAGCAGCTGTTATTTATTGTTTATTTACTGCTTTATCCCGGTCTTGTTTGTAATTGAAAAGACTTTTAGTACCTATCAATTGGTGTTTAATAATTACGTTACGTTTAAATTAGAGACCTGGACATAAATACACTGCTGTATACAGTAAAAGATTGATAGTAACATTAGCATCAGGGCACTGATTTAATTTTAGTCAAATGATTTACTCATTTTTAAGTCTTCTTCAATCGGTCTATTTAGGTATTGTTTTGTTTTTTACTTGTCTTACAGTTTTATCCTACAGTTTTCCTATAGTTTAAGGAGGGTATATTTCACAACCAATTTAAGTAGGTACTTTTGAACTTGTTTATGGCAATGGATCGAAACACGATACGTAAATTTTTACAAATACATATAACTGACAACATTTCAATACTATTTTGGATTTTCATGTATTTAGAAACAGTCTTGTAAATAAATTTCGATTTTGCTTTTGAAAAAATAGACACGATTAAAAATACTCCCATTGCGGTAGACCCGTGAGGCTCTAAGATAGGGCTGCATTAATGAATTGAGTTTAAAATTGTAATTTTTATGGATCTTATGCTCTACAGTGTAGGTTTAGAGTCTATACCTACAGTACGAGTAAACCCACAAATACTAGCCTTTTGAACTCCCTTCGTAACTGCAGGTACAGTACCCGGCAATAAAGATTGCACATCGGTCTTCGCAAAAAGACAATTGGCTGTTCACGACGATTTCCGAATACTGGCGACCGTCCATCAATCATCGTATTTATAAAGTGAAGTTTTATATCAAATAAATACTGCAACTTTATGGACTTAATTAGTTTACGTCAAATTAATTATATGTAAACTTCGGATATCTATAGAGAGCTGTTGCAACTACCTACTAGAAAAAGGATAGTTACCCCTTTTTCGGGGGTTTCAACAGCTCTTTATTATATACTTTCATCTAAATGCGTCCGTACTCTATTGCACCTGTACAAAGACAGACAAATGTATAAGTAGTGTGCCGAAATGAGCCGAGTCTCTTTCCAAAGACTGATGTGCAATCTTTATGGGCAGTTCAATATCTAAGAGCAAACTAAGCGGAAATTTTATCTGTATCTTTCTGTTCTAGCCTTCATTGTTTACTTTAATATGAAACAAACGGTAAACAGTAACAAATAAGTAAATTAAAATAAAACTACCCTTAACTTAAAATACCTACATAAAACAAGGAAAAAAAATAAACAAAATATTTAAAATTAGGTTCTGAAGATTCTGAAAGCGTTCCCTCTTTGAAAAGCTAAATAACTTTTAAATATATCTAAGTTCCATTAGGCCCTATAGCAGGTAACTGAAAATTCAGGGCTCTAGCTTTAGCCATAAAATAAAGTTACAGGATGTTGAAAATAGGCTGAATGGCTTCGGGAAAAGTATGGTATGGCCGTGCCTTTGTTTATGTTTTACTCGACTTGGCGGGGGCACTGCCGTGCCCCCAGATTTCTATGTTTATAACCCGGGTCAACAATGAACCATAGATAAAGTAAAAGCAAACCAAATCTGTTTCAAGCGTGACCAGTATCACGGCTGTTCCCGGTCCCAGCTCAAAGCTTTGCATAATAGGCCCTACTACGAAGTGCCAAATTCGAACTTCGTATCATGCTGTCCCGCTGACGCTTATATTAATTAATACGAGAGTGAGAGGGACGGTACGATGCGAACTTCGATTTTTGAATTTCGTATTAGCCAGTTGACAATGGCGTCAACGCGTGAAGTAACGCCTTTTGTACTTTTCTACGAATATATTTACCAAACGGTTGTTTGACATGTTGCGTAGATTCTTTCTATTGTGGTAAGAAACGCGGAGCTATAGGTTTTGTTTTGATGGAGGGTTTGCCTACTCATTTTGACTTACTCTATTATAGGTACATTAATACAAATACGATCAATTTTAATTATATTAAAAAAACATACATTAAAAGAACATATTTAGGTTACCTGTAAAAAATACAGAATATTTTTAAGCAATTTAGCTCCTTTTTTCTTGTATAATTAAAGCAAAATTCTAGTATTTAAGAAATCCGATACATCAAAATTTACATTACCTAAAAGAGAAGTTGAAAATGAAAAGTAAGAAGTCGTGTTATTTTCGTGTGACATAAAACAAAACCGCGTACCACGAATTTCATTGACAAATAAACAGGAACACATACGGTGTTCAAGCTTCGCAAAAAGTACTCGCTCCATACTATCGCAACAGCAAATTCTTTACAAGTAACTGGCACATAACATGACGTATCGCAAGAAGGAAAACGAACGATTAATTTTCACCGAAGCGTCGCACGCGGCTGCACGAGCGCCGGCGTAAAACAAAAGACGGCGGTTACGTAAAAACACACAATTTACAACCGGCCAGTTGTGGCCGAATTTAAATTAAATGGTGGTGACGTAGCAAAGTTTTGGCTTCTGATGTTTATTAAACTGGCAACATTAGCTATTAAAAAAGTAGTAGATTGTAAAACAGGTGCATAAAACTTGTCATTTTATCTGAGACGTTTATGTCCACCCGAGCTGCAAGCGGGGGTCGCTAGTTAAGTCGAGAGTAAAATGAGCTTTTTGAAAGAGTTGAACACTTTGCTTTTCACTTCGATTGCGAGAAAATTAAAACAAAACATTGCAATAAATATTCAATTACAGCCTTTTTATTTTTCATGTAATTCTATTTTCGATATTGCAGTTTTATTTATTTTGTAATTAATATATAATATGGATCCTAAGAAAAAAGAATTTAAAAAAATACTTTTAAGTCTGTGGCTATTACCGCTTGATCGCCTTGGTCTTAAACGTAGATTTTACTTAATACACTAGAACATAAAGAGCATAAAAAGCCTGCTGCATCCAACAAGAATAAGAACTTTATGGAGCATAAGAAGTGAAAAAGAACATTATCGTGCAAATTTTCACTTACACACTGTTGTTACAATTCATCACTACTCTCTGGCGAATAGTCAATCTTTGTGGTGTAAGAAAATAACCTATATTTTTTTTATTGTTTACGATTTAACTATGAAAACGTATTTAATTATCAATAACATAAATTGCATAAGCACACAACTTGACAAGAGTAATTGATTGACTTTTTTATATGTCCTAATAATTGATTGGAGCGTTGGTTAACGAAGGTCAGCCAGTATCATTAAACATGTAGTAAACTTTTTTTTTTAGTTGAATGGGCTGATAGAAAAGTTTGAGTTTTGAAACTGTTAATAGAAAAAACTTTTCCCAAGGTGATATAGAATGATCTGTACGAGTATTGGCAGTGGCTTCAAGATCTAGTTTGTATTGTTCACCTGCAACGAAAGTGAGCAATTATAAGTAATTAACGATTATCTTTTAAACAGTCGCCGAGTAAGTTTTCTTTTAGTTCATTGGCGCGTATTTTTACTATAAGTTAAGGCTTTTGAAGGTTTATTAAAATTAATTCTTGTCAAAAAAATTCCATTGCATAATCGGAAGAAAGTTTTAAATATTAATTTGGAATATTGTATCACGCGTGTTTGCCTAGTAGAGTATTTATTGGAATAAATTAGAGGTCTCATTTCACTTTCGTAGGCAAAATCCGTTTCGTTATTTAATACCGATATACATAGGTATATATCATTTGAACATGAGTGAATGTGGGTAATTTTGTTGGCTATTATTAAGTATATTATAGCAGGGAAATGTATTTATGAATATATTATAATTGGTTGCTTTATAATCGGCTTACTTTTATTTATAATTATGTGTGACGCATAATGAGTTTTTTTATTGAAATTAGTATTTTTTATTTTGCAACATTATCTTAAATAAATATATTTATGCATCATAAAAAAATAGTGTTTTACCTTCGTTAATGCGGAACAATTGAATTCATTAATTGAATTGTTTAAATAAGTCCGATTAAAGTTAGAAATTCCATAATTTATTATGAACTCTTGTAAGCTAGTACTAATTTTGTATGACATAAAAAAATCAGCCCTTACTTTTTTGCAATGCAAGTAGCTTGACATTTTTTTCTAAAACGCCGTGCAACTCTACTTAATAACTCAAGAAAATCCTCACACATTTGAACTAAAATATCCAAAATTAGCCGATCTATTTTTTTTCTTACATTTAATTTTTTACGCAAACAATTTCACTATCTCCAAAAACAACTACCGATCCTACCAAAAAACCATCAAACATTTACCTGAACCGACAGCGAGAACAAACACAATAGCGGAGAGCAACATTATTGCGGTTTTCACTAAACTGTTCACTGCACTTCACCACCGACTCATGATACGGCGCGTCTCGGCGCGTGCGCGGGCGATAGTGAGCCGCGAGCGGCGCGCGCGCAGAAGGTGGGGCGGCGATACAGATAGGCATGCGCTTTTTGCATGGCTTTTAAGGTCACTGGTGTGCTAAAAAATGTAAGTCAAAATTATCTAGGGAGACAGCTTTTTAAGACTTCAAAAGAGGAAGAGGTTCTGAAGGCAATTGTGTTTTTTACTATTCGAAAATGATCCATTAGTTTATCTGGCACTCAGTGTTTATTTTTTAATTTGCTGGCCCCGCCCCTGATGAAAACAGTTCACTTGTCGCTGATTTTAGGGTGAGGGTATAAGCCGCGGTGGCTTAGTGGTTTGAGCTGTGGCCTTTCAAGCACAGGATCGTGGGTTTAAGTCCGGGCTTGCACCTCTGAAATTTCCGCAATTCATGTGCGGAATTATATTTAAAATTTTACCATAAGCTTGTTGAAGGAAAAATTCGAGCTGAAATTTAAAAAAAATAATGGTGTCTGAAGTTCCCATCCGCACTGAGTCCGCGTGGGAACTACAGCCGGACCACTCTTATTCTGTGAGGCCTGTGCCCATCAGTGCGACGTACGAGTATATTGCTGGGATGATGTTGATATTAACATAAGGTCAGATCTTTTGACCAAATGGTAATTTATCAAAGACGATTTTTTTTTCTAAGCACTCGGTTATGGAACTCCCTACCGATAGACTTGAGGCGCGCAAAGTCATTGCCTATCTTTAAGTCTATGCTTAGAGAGCACTATCAGTCATCTTGCGTATGAATGTTATAATTAGCTTATTTATATGTTGTTATGGTATCTATCTACGTATGTGTATTGTATGTGTTAATTTTATGTATTCTTGAATTTCTTGATATTGCTCTAATCTACTGTAAATTGCACCACCTGCTAAAATTTATTCCGTATTTGTCCATTGTAAAGGTTGCCTGGGAGAGATCGCTCTGAAGCGATAAGGCCGCCTATTGCTTACCTTAGAAACATCTCTATTATGATTGGTTTTTTGGGAGTCTTTTTGTATTTTTTATTTCAACTCCAAATTTGTTACTTTTACGGGTATCCCGTGAAACCATATCCATAATACAAACTGAGACATGGATGCACAGAAAAACCAGTCTCTCAGTCAGTCTTTTGGTCTCTTTTTCTGGATTTCTGTGCATTCATGTCTCAGTTTGTATTTTCGAAAAATCTCTATGTATACATATACCTGTGTTATCTGTACTGCTTACTGTGTTGGTGTGCAATAAAGAGTTGTATTGTATTGTATGAGTGGATTATTAAAAAAGAAGATATGATGCTCTTGATATAAACCCAACTTAAAACTTCATCAAGGTGCTTGCCCACGTCAAAACATTCCTTAACTACATACTTTTACTCACTAATAAACTTAAAAATTTATCTCCACTAATAAAATAAACAAGTGATGTCTTTGTTAATATTTTGCATGAGTCACATTGTTGGCCTTGCTATGTGCTGGTAAATGTAAACTCGTTGTTTCAGTCGATCGTCAACACTACACGGTGTTACACAAAAACACCCGTAGGTATAGCGAAAATAGGGTTAAAAGTCTCTTATAAAGAATCCATTTAAATTTCTCATTATTCAGTAATTAGGCCGCAATGGGCACTTTTAAACGTCATTTTTTAAACTACCAGCGCTTTCGGAAAGACCATCATTGCCAAGAAGAATGCGCCGCAAGAAACTGACAATACACAATAATATGCAAACCCTATTTGAAAGATATGCAAACTCTATATCAGTAAAACTAAAGTAAACTACGCAGAATGTTTATGCACATTTTTACCTAAAAGATGCGGAATTCATAAGAAATTTAGCTGCTACGCTGCATTTTCTGCAGTTCACGGCATCAGTTCAGTGTGCAAACAATTAAGGTTATATGCTTAGCGATTTTTTAAACTCCCTAATTTGGCAGTTATGAGAGATTTTCTAAAAACACGATTATTACTGAATCAACCTGTATTTAATAATTTAATTATCATTCACTCATTCTATTAATTCATGCCAGCTTTTGTGAATCGACCTATAACGTTAATTCGTTTGCGTACCGCAGAAACTTTGCCTTTTAATAAAAAGTAGCCAATATTTATACTATCCAATCACCATCTCTTGCTACCTACATATCTATACCGTTTGACAGAAAGAAATGGTGAATGAGATTGTGAAACAGGCCGTGTTTGGCGATATGACCTCGATCATCATCATCATCATCATATCAGCCGTGGGACGTCCACTGTTGGACATAGGCCTCCCCCATAGACCTCCAGTTGCCTCGGATGGAAGTGGCATGCATTTTACCGTGAACCCGCGACTTTAATATATGGTCATCCGTCCAAGTCGTTGGTGGACGTTCTACGCTGCGCTTGCCGATCCGCGGTCTCCACTCGAGCCTTTTACCTTTCGGCCCCAACGGCCATCTGTTCTCCGTGCTATATGGCCTGCCCATTGCACTTCAACGAGCTATTTCGCTTGGCTATGTCGGTGACCCTTGTTCTTCTACGTATCTCCTCATTTCTGATTCAAGCCCGTAGAGAAACCCTAAACATAGCTCGACACCTACACCCTCGATACATAACTACAAGCAAAAAAAGTTAACCTTTTTTATATTTATAACTAGCTGATGCCCGAAACTGCGTTTTCTCGGGATAAGAAACTATGATAATCACAAAAAGTGTGGTATTGTACAGTCAACGTCATAAATAAGTGATCACTTTTGTACCTTGTCACTTTAACGTCATGTTTGAAAAGTCATACGAAATTGTGTAACGACTGAAAGCGACAAGGTACAGCAATGATCACTTATTTATGACGTTGACTGTACGTAAAAATACATAAACACAATTAAACACAATTTTATCGAAATGATAAAACTAAACTCGTAAGTTTAAGTTCCGCGCGTTGAACTCTATCGTAGGGGGAGCTTTAATAAAATTTAATTCAAATTTTTCTACGGTTATAAAAACACATTTCAAGCACAAAAATATAAGTAAAGCGTGTATTTTTGTAACAAACACACATTTTGGTTTTAGTGCCCATATTATATTATAATAGAACAATGGTTCAAAATAATTAAGTTTAAAGCTGCAGATATAAATGATTTCGGATAATAAATAGGAGCTAAAATATATTGTGACATATTTAAATGACTACCTATGTAGAGTAATCGATATATTACACTACTTGTTATGCGCGACGATATAGGTGGCTAAGGCTCCGCCTTGAAACCGGCGTAGCGGTCTGCATATTACTATGTAGATTTCAATTTAAAGTATCATTCAAATGAGGGCTATCGCGTATGAATTCGCCGCTAGAGGCGCTAGTGTAGCGTGAGGTCTCCGAAATGTCAATCCTCATAGTTTTTGGGTGAGCTACGCGGGTTTATTTATAATTAAAATAATTTTGTGAATATTTTGCATTACCTGAAATTAATTATGGAAATTATGCGATAAGGGGCAATTAATGTCTGTGTTTTGAGACAGTTTTGTCTTTCTAAAACTATTGTCCTCCCTTTTTTTCCGAACAAAACGTGACTACGAAACACTGTGGTTGCTCGATATTTTTATGGTACGGTTTTAAGATGTATTAAATATGATTTTAATCTAAACTTTGTTTTCACGCCCGTAATAACAGACTTTGAAAGCCACACTTAAAAACCTCACGCAACAGTGGTGCTATCTAGTAAGACAAAAAACGATAGCCCTCATCATCAGTGTGTTTGATTGGCATAATTATTATGACACTTTAGAAAGTCGTCAACGATGCATTTGGATTTCTAATTGTTTTGTGTTAAGAAACTTAGTCTACAATACAATACAATACAATTACTCTTTATTGTACACCAGAAATAGTAGGCGATACAGAAAACGGGTACACAGAGAAAATTATTTAAGGTGGTTGCTCTTTTATACAAACCATTAAACACCTATCATAACTTTCACACATATTTCAAACAGAAATTTTGAGGATTTTTATGGGCTATAATTTAGGACATTTTAGGGTTCCACAATGAAACCCGGATGAGGTCAAAGCAAATGACAAAAAATGCATACATAAAGTTGAATATTTAAAAAGTTCTTCACACAGTAAAATGTATTTTTTATCAAACTTTTATTAAATATGCATTCTTAAATATTGTACGAAAATTCAATGATGTATGTGAAGTTACGAGTCCGCACTGGGTCCTCGTAGGAACTACGGTCCAAGCGCTCTTATTTTGATAGAAGGCCTGTGCCATGTAGTGGTACGTATATAGACTGGAATGAGATGCATATTGTAAGATTGTAGGAAACCTTTCGTGTACGATTTAATTAGCTTTTGGCAAGATTTATTATATGTGTGTGTATGTCTATAATAACTCGAATTGAGTAACATAATCATGCTGACGTAAGAAAAATTCACAGACTTCATTCAAAGTCAAAGTCTAAGTCAAAATATCTTTATTCAATTTAGGCTATAACAAGCACTTATGAATGTCAAAAAAAAATCTACCACTGGTTCGGAAAAACCCCTGCTGAGAAGAATCCGGCAAGAAACTCAACGAGGTAAATTTTTTTTTTTTTTTATGTTAAACCTAGAAAAATAACATTATTAGGTACCTAAAGTTAAGTGTATCTTGCATCGCATGGGCTCTATGGGCACCCTGCTCAATAGCAGTGATCGAGGTGGTATTTGTAAATATAGGTTTTTAGGCTAAGAATTAGTTAATTTTAGTTTTTTTTCTTTGCTTTGGTACTAACATAGGTATATATTGATTTTTGTTTGTATTGATTATAAATAAATATTTTCTCAAGTAGATTGTCACCGCTTCTCTTTGCTAATCGCTCCGCTCCTCTCTGGCCACCGCCAGTGCATACCTGCATCGCTTGCATAACTGCCCAAAAGCGAAGTAGGTTAGTACTTTCCATTTCGCACGGCGCTCTACTGCCCGCATTACTGACCTACACTTAGACCTTACTTCAATAAAAATAACGTTTATTTTGCAACTGCAATCAAGTCACTGACCCCTAATACCTGTATGAGTTTACTATTTCATTTAAGTGTTTTTGTTGCGTAAGTGATAATGAAATTTTAATTCGTAGGTTATCTTTTTAATGAGATTGTTTTGTTTGCCGATACACCTAATTGCAAAGTACGTGTTAATGTTTCAGTAGTTGTCTATTATTTTATTTTATTTTATGACGTTATTAATGTTTTTATGGGTGATTCCCAAAACAAGTTTGGGACAATATCGAACGATAATTAGGCGTAGTCATTCGTTGTTTGGCAATGAGCATTTTATTACAATTATGATTGTTTTTTGGAGTCTTTTTGTATTTTTTATTTCAACTCCAAATTTGTTACTTTTACTGTCATCTCGAGAAAACCATATCGAAAATACAAACTGAGACATGGATGCACAGAAAAACCAGAAAAAGAAACCGGTGCTGCACATCGAACCCAGGTCCTCAGCATTCCGTGCTGCGTGCTATAACGCCTACACCACCGCTGGTTTGTCCAGCCCAGGTATTTGTATTTTCGACGTTTTATTTAATTTGTAACGTACGAGTATGTATGTATGTATTAAAATGTATTAAATCTTTCTCGTTACATTTGACGCACTTCCAGTGGTCGGTTGACTTGAAATTTGGCATACTTATTTGGCGTATTTGGTGACAGATAAGTATGTTTTATAAATAACGTATAGCTTCGTGATGGTCACCTGTCACTTAGACGATTTTAAGTATTAAGAAACTCGTATCTGGTGACAATACAATAAATAATCTGTTAGTAACATCTTGGTGGTCCAGCTAGGAACGTTTCCGTAGGACGGAACTACACAACAGTTGACACCGACTTGAAATTTGGTATGGAAATGTAGTTTGCAATGCAAGAACATTCAACAAAAAGTAAGTACAATAAGCTAAAAAAAAATATTTTTTATCAAAAACTTATTTTGTAATTCTACTAAAAAAACAAAATAATTAGCGTTTGATTTTTAAAAATAAAACAAGTAACTAAATGTAGGTACTCGTTATTTAATCAAACTCGTAAGTAATATTATTAATTACAAAGCGGGCCGCATTAATTATCGTAATAATATATTAAAGTCTTAAAATAGAAACATATTAATGGTTTGTGAGCTGTCAGAATATCGATATAACTCTGTAAAGGAGCTCGTGAATACGACAGTAAAATGGAGTAACATCGGTGTCGTAATAGTGAAATTAATTGACATTTTACTATAAAAATCGGCCAAGTGCCAGTCGGACTCGCGCACGAAGGGTTCCGTACCATCTATACAATATTCATTAGACATAATCAAAAAACGGCAAAAAAACACGTTTGTTATTTGGGAGCCCCCTTAAATATTTTATTCGATTTTTAGTATTTTTTGTTAAAGCGGCCACAGTTATACATAATCTGTGAAAAATACAACTGTCTAACTATCACGGTTCATGAGATACAGCCTGGTGACAGACGGACGGACTAACAGCGAAGTCTTAGTAATTTCCGTTTTTACCCTTTGGGTACGGAACCCTAAAAACATACAGTCGAATTGTAAACCTCCTTCTTTTTTTAAGTCGGTTAAAATGGCATTACACTTAAGTATAGGCTGTGTACTGCTTACTGTGTTGGTTTGCAATAAGGAGTTATTGTATTGTATTGTATTGTATAGGGTATTCATTGCGGATGTACGTCCTTGGTACAGTCACTTGCATTAATATCTGCCACAGCGGAGCGTGTAAAAATATCTGTCACGTCCTACCGGCCCTAGAAATAGAGTCGTATCAGCTATTTACGCATGCTTGGTTGTGACATTTGTGCTGACGAGTGTACTTAGACCCTGCCCATTCATGCACTCCTGCGCCCTGGGAAACAATTATCTAATTGCCCTAATCTTAGGGATGTTCGATATAGATTCGATTAATCGATTAATCCGTGTAAAATTATCGAGCGGTAATCGATTAATCGAAAAATTTAAATAATCGATCTAATCGACAAGTTTCCACCGATTAATCGATATTTTACGATTTTTTTTAAAGTAAAATAAAAATTAAATGGGTGACACTATTTCCCGGCCGTAAAATACCGATATGGAGATACCGACATGATATTTGGTGTACACGCCCATAGCAACTCTTGTCAGTTTGACACCAGTTTGTATGGGCGAGAACACGAAATATCGGGTCGGTATTTACATTCCGGTATTTTACGGCCGGGAAATAGTGTCACCCATTTTATTTCACTTTAAACACATTTAAACTGTAAAAAGTTTGAATTTCGCACCTAGAGTGTGCCGTACCTCCTTATAAAAGGCTGTGTAAAACGCGGAAAAGCGGTACATCTGGCAACCCCGTAGGAATGTTCGATATCGATTCGATTAATCGACTAATCGATACCATGAGCGCCCTTCATCGATTAATAGAAATCGACACGATCAATTTATCGATTATTTCGCCATCGATTACCATCCCTAAATTAGATAGTTACAATGCTGTTCTCTTCTTTTCTTTTTCTGATGAAGAAGAGAGAGAAGTACTCGTACAACGCTCTGCTTATGCGAACATTAACGCTTATTATCCTTCTTACAGCTCCAAAGAAAAGGTCAACCGAGCCCACAGGCGAATACTATAGCACCCAACGCTGTCTGTAACACGCGACGCAAACGCCTGCGCGGCCTCGCCTCTAGGAAGTGCATGATTTGCGCGCGCGCCGCCTGCGTTGCGAAATAGTTCGGAATTAAATCCGGGGGGCTACTACGAAATTCGAAAACTGAATTTCGTGTCGTACTGTCCCTCTCACTCTCTTATTAAAAAATATTAGCGTCAGCGGGACGGCAAGATACGAAGTTCAAATTTTGCACTTCATAATATAGAGCCTGAATAATACGTCCATAATGTTCTATTTGCTTGCTTGATGGTAAGAAGGAATAAAGGAAATTGAAGCTTTTTTTTATTCGACTGGAGGCAAACGAGCAAGTGGGTCTCCTGATAGTAAGAGAGCACCACCGCCCATAAACATCTGCAATAGCAGATGCGTTGCCAACCTAGAGGCCTAAGATGGGATATCTCAAGTGCCAGTAATTTCACCGGCTGTCTTACTCTCCACGCCGAAACACAACAGTGCAAGCACTGCTGCTTCACGGCAGGATTAGCGAGCAAGATGGTGGTAGCAATCCGGGCTACCACCTGCCTTACCTTACTACTTCGCAATCTCCCTACAGTAACCTCAAGACAGCTAACTAAATTCCCATGAGAATTCCCGAAAATAACTTCGGTTTTTTTATTTACATTTTATAATAAATATCCGTGCAAAGTTATGTAGTTTATTTTCGAACCTCTAAGCACTATTCCAAAACAGTGTAGGTACAGTCAACCAATTAAATTTCTTCAATTAAATTAAATTATTCTTGTCATCTTGTCTTGTCAGTAAGTATTGTTTCAGACAAATAAAACTTATTCACTAAGATAATGCTACATAATGATAGTGGTGTTCAAACTGGTTGACGTACCTACGCCTATAATTTTTTTTTTTACCAAATAGCTGACAAACGAGCATGCGGGTCACTTGATGGTAAGCAATCACCGTCACCCATGGACACCTACAGCATTATTAGGACTGCGGGTGCGTTGCCGGCCTAAAGGCTAGGGGAATAGAGGGGGGAAGGGGGAGGTAAAAGAGAGGAGGGGAGTTGGGCCTCCGGATCTCCCACACACCATACGAAACACAGTAGCAAAACTACTATTTCACGCCGGTATTCTGTGGGAGTGTGGTACTAACCCGGTCGAGTCGGCCCATTCTTACTGCAGCCAGCAAGTGGTTACAGTAAGGCTCTACCACATGTAAAAATAATACACATGTACTACTTATTTATTAGAATACAATCAACTCCGCCCCAGGGCCGCGAAGTCCCAGACATTAGCACGCTATTAGCAGAGTTAGTTAAGCAACGTTTATCACTCGGCCTCATCTTAAAAAACCTAATACACCAATACTAAAAGACCTCCATTACAATACAAGAGTATTAGTAAAAAAGGCCTTTGTATAATGGTATATCGCCGCGCACACGTTTCCTATTATTTCTTCAGTTCGTTAATCATTTAAGATACACAATGTTACGAATAATGTGATATTTTAATTGAAATCTTTTGTCTGTGTTGCGAAAATTAGTAGGGTGCATTGCGAGACGCGCGTGCGCCGCGTTTCGTAGCGACGCGGCGCTATGAAACATTTGCTTAATATTAAGAGAAATCATAATTAGCCTTCGGTAGAGCGTATTTGTTTCCTCTAGTTTCTTCAGTCTAGTTTCTTCCCATAATCCCACTAATATTATAAACTAGCTGTTGATCGCGACTCTGTTCGGTATAAAAACTATCCTATGTCCTTCTCCGGGACTCAAACTATCTGTACACTGAATTTCATTTAAATCGGTTCAGCCGTTATTGCGTGATTGAGTAATAAACATCCAAACCTCCAAACATTCACATTTATAATATTAGTAGGATAGGATGCGAAAGTTTGTAAGTCTGTTTGTTTGTTACCTCTTCACGTCTAAACCGCTGAACCGATTTAGATGAAATTCGGTATACTTACAAATAGTTTGGGTCCCGGGGAAGGACATAAGATAGTTTCTATGCCGCAAAATTTCATAGTTCCCGCGGGATAGTAAAAAGAGAATTCTACGAGGACAGACTTGCTGGTAACGGCTAGTTTAAATAATATAATCTACGAAGTAAAAGTTGCAGAAAACAGCTACTGCTAAATTACTCTATTAACTAATATTTTTTTCTAATCACCAAACTAATTTAAGTAATTCTGACCGTTTTCAAAGTAATTATAACTAACCGGATCTGATCAATACCGGATTTGCACCTTTATTTGAACATCGCTTCCGAATAACACTTGGATCACACGCAATATCCCAAAATGCGGAAATCAGTCGAATAAAAACGCATCAAGTTCGTGACATTAGATCGCGCTATCACGATTGCGCTCGTCACTTGCACTGTGACCTATAAACTCAACGCACTTGGATCTCACAACTTATTTTTATTGTTCTCATAACAGAATCATAATAAAGTACATTCTTTATATCAACAGAGAGTTTCTTCCTCCTTTTCCTTATACCCTTTGGCATTCAAAATTTACCTACGAGGCAAGCACACGTTTTGTCGCTACTTGCTGATCGCTCAAAAAGTTAATTTTCCTTCGATAAGTTACATAAGGCTGCGCTACCAATGAGGCGGAGTGAAGATATGCAGAATCAATATAATCAAATTAGTTACAATTACTTAGCTCGCCTTTGTAGATCGATTTTTGAATGTAAACTGTTATTTTTACTTTTTTATGTACAATAATTTGATATACAATAGAATACATTTGTAAGACTTACTTGTGGTAGTGATTATCTCCTTCCAGAGACATCATCCATTCAGATCACTACGTTTTTCATCATCACCAGCAGCCGAAAGGCCCTTAGGTCACCGCGATGAAAGATTACTTACTGCCTACATCCATTAGTTTCCTGCAACTCTCGCGATATCATCGATCGCTGTCAACGCTGCACCTTCTGCTTTATGATCGCTTTTACCCCAAAGAGTTGTATATTCCTTGAACGATGTGGTCCAATGCTAATTAAACTTAATTCTTCCATTTCCTTGAATTTCCTTCAAATCTGCATACTAATTAATTATGTTAATAATTCTTTCCTGTTCATACATGAAATCGACAGTCTAAAAACATTTACTGGTGGGAGAAAAGAGGTCATTTGTCATTTCAAGCAGGAAGCAAAACCGAAAACGTGGCCTCGAAAAGAGAGCGGTCGAAAGGTTCACTTAAAGCTTGCGATAAATTGATGAATGATGGTAATGTAGAGTAAAGTTCATGTCACCTTTATAAGGGTGCTGTAAAGTGCTATAGATAAAATAAAAGTCACTTGCAAGTACAGTCAAAGAAACTGAATAGCGTACAGTTCCAGTACCGATATCTGACACAGCAAAACATGCATAAATATCAGATAAAATTCAATTTTTGGGGCTGTGGCAGATATGAATGCAGGTGAGTACCAGGATGTAATCTTTGTGCTATTTGTGTCATGTTGATATCCTACACCTACAGCTACAAAATTGGGTATAAAAAAGGTACATAAAGATGTAATCTCTGTTTTCTTTTTTAGTGCAGTAAATGAACTAGACAAAATTATAACTTAGAAAAAACGGCGAGTATGTAAGTTTTTATTCTGTCACCTTCAGGGCTACTACGAAACTCGAAACTCGAAGTTCGTGTCGTGCGGTCCCTCTGACACTTATACTGTTTAATACGAGAGCGAGAGGGACGGTACGATATGAACTTCGAGTTTCGAGTTTCGTAGTAACCCTGCTTATCACGCGATAGCAAATTCTAAATACGAGTATTCGGCAATTTTCTTAAGATACACATCTCGATACACACATTTGACGTATCACCGGCTTCCATGAAGACGATTCAACTACACTTATGTGATTTCCTTGGACTTAATCCTGAATAAATTCCTTTACAGATTAACCCATAATTATCTTCGCATTATTGAAAATGTTAATTCTCTTGACACCAGTAATGATCCAGTTTTCATATTACCCCTTGCGGCCACCAAACGGCCTTGCGAACAGCCTTGTGGTTCCAATGAACTTATCAACTATCACTCAACACGTTTTACCAACTTACTTTTACAGCTTCAATCAACAAAATTAAACCGTAACCCTTGACTTTAAAAGTTACTACTGTTGCATTTGCTTACCTGTTCAGTATGTAAGAATAGAGTTTAAACTTTATATGCGAGGCTTAAAGTAACGTTTGCTGTTAGGTTTTTAAAGGGGAGTGATTTCCGTTTGGGTTTTTCTCATCCGTGTATATATCCTAATCAACTTTTTTATAAAGTGTCGGTGCCAAACGGTTGTGGGTGCTTATAACACTATTAGTCGAGGAAACTGATGATCGCACCTGGATGGAACCTTTCCACAACCGATTGTACAACATTGTTTTTTGCAGGTGTGTATTATGTGCAAGTCCGCGTCCTGATGCTCTGAATAAATAGTAGATTGTCAACAAGAACATAAAACGAGCCATTTTACCCAAGACGTTCATATAGCCACCCGAACCGGTACGGTGAGGGTGGATAGACACGTCGAGGGCAAAATAGGTTTAATGCTCGAGTTTTACACTCTGCTTTTCCCTTAGATTGCGAGGAAATGAAATAACAACAGAAGAAACATTGTTCACTTACCTTTTATAACACCTTTTATTTTTAATGCATTTCTAATATAATTAGAAATATTTAGTTTTTTTAATTTATTTTGATTTATTTGATTGATTTTTAATTTTATATAAATTAAAAATTGCTAAAAAAAATATGTACAAACTTTTTTGTTTGTGGCTGTTGCCACCTGATTACCTTGGTAGACGAAGATTTTAGTTTATGCACTAGAACATAAAAAGTCATTTTATGTCGCCTAGATCCAGCATAAACACGAACTTTACGAGCATGAGAAGTGAAAAGTATATTTAGCCATGTATATTCCCCAAATAATACCGACAGTTAACGAAGAGCCTGGTTTGAACACAGTAACTAATGTTTTAATGCTCGAATATGCAAGTTGAAGTGGCAATCCGTAGGCCACATCGCTCGAGGAACTAGTAATTGTTGGAGGAGAAAGGTCCGCGAGTCATCATCATCATCATCATGTCAGCCGAAAGACGTCCACTGCTGGACATTGGCCTCCCCCAAGGCTCTCCACTCAGACCGGTCTTGTGCTTTCCGCATCCACCGCGATCCCGCGATCTTAACCAAGTCGTCGCTCCATCTTGTTGGAGGCCTACCGACAGCTCGTCTCCCGGTCCGCGGACGCCATTCGAGAACCTTCTGGCCCCATCGGCCATCCGTCCTGCGAGCAATGTGCCCCGCCCACTGCCACTTTAGTTTCGCAATTCTTCCGCAAGGTCCGCGAGTGGTGATCACGAATCGGAAGACGAAGCGTTGGCAAGCCTGCAAGTTAAGAAGACTAATAACATCGCCAGAGTTGCTAACCGTAGAGATGCCATACCTTTTGTTCTCCAGTTGTGTCAATAGACGCTTCCATAAATCTCAGGCTCGCCAAGCTGATAGGAACAAAATTTTATTGCGAACCAAGACCCTATGTTTCGCTATGTTTTTTATTGTAATTAGAATAGCATAAAAAGCGCATCACCAGTATGATTCGTCAAAGATGACTATCCTAAAAACCCCACCTCCTCCCCCATCGAAAATACAAACTGAGACATGGATGCACAGAAAAACCAGAAAAAGAGACCAGCGCTGGGAATCGAACCCAGGTCCTCAGCAATCCGTGCTGCGTGCTATAACCCCTACACCACCGCTGGACAGGAATTTAGACACGAATTTTTCCTATGCATACATATCTCAGGTTGCTTATTTCTACTACGCTACTTATGCAGCAGCACTAGCGACATCTATGTTTTTCGCTCTCATCGAGAGACGTCACATTCTATCGGAACCAACCGCTCACCCAGACAAGAGATGTCGCTACTAAGCAATCAAATTATGATTGGTTATTTCCCACCCCCTCCCTTTGTGCATCATGTTCACCTCAAAGGTTTCCATTACTGGCTGCATTGCCTCTTTGTAGCACACTGGATACTTGTTGAACCAACCATAACCCAGACCGGGAATCGCTGGGAATCAAATGAACATACCTATAACTTGACAAGTTCGTACGTGTCACTCGGTAGAAACTTCTCGCGGGGAGCCTCTGCTTTATTAATGCTAACTGCAACAGAGTTCTACCGAATGCCAATGTCACATACGAAGTTGTCAAATAATTTATTTAATTAGGCATTATTATTTGCGGAGGTCCATAACCAATGAACTAAAACAACTACTTTGCTCACCCGCGACCTTATGATAGCTACAGCTATGCAAAAAATGTGTGTTCATGCAGTTCATCCACCTCACTATACACAGACGCGTTTCAGTGATTTGTGTGTGTTCTTATAGTGTCAAGATGGAGGAACTGCATGAACACACATTTCTCGCATAAACTTAGCTATCATAAGGTCGCAGGTTAGCAAAGTAGGTAATTGTTTTAGTTGATTCAAGTTGTCAAAGTACTAAGTAGGTATAAAGTACCTACTTCGAAATTGTTATTAAGGTGGAACGATTTCCATACTAATTTATTTTTCCAACCATGTGCACTTGAAAGATTATTTGAAACTAAAATCACATCTCTTAACGTTTATTTCGTTCTTTAATTGCGGCATTCTTTAATTATGTAAAGAAAGCTTTAGATTAATAGCTTAATCTAGATGATAATTTTAGTTCATATTTGTCAATATGTGAGTGGACGGCGACAGTATCGTACGCCAAAGGCTCGGTAGTAGTGTGCGTTGCGGCTAATTCGCCAAGTCGCCGTCAATTCGAAGCTAGGCGCCACTGTCAGTTTTCGTTTGATTTGTCTGATCAAAATCAAATAATAATTAATAACCATTTTGAAGCACGTGCCCTTTTTTAAATATTTTTGCTGGCCATCGGTACAAATCCCTTCGATCAAAAGACTGAAGCGAAAAGAACAAATGCGTTGCCAATTTTTTTAATTTCCGTAAGAATTATTTCTTTCGAAAAGAAAAAATTGCGTTGCACGTACGGTCAAGGACTTAAATTTATGAATGAACTAAAATAATTTCCTTGCTCACCCGCGACCTTACGATAGCTAAGCTTATGAAAAATATGCGTGTTCATGCAGTTCCTCCACCTCCACACTGTAAGAACACACACAAATCACACAAACCCATCTATCACCACCACCACACTACACTGACGCGTTTCGAACTCAACCAGAACTCATCTTCAGAGTGACACAACCGTACACCATGCTACCAGTTGTTAGACTCACAACAACACAACCAACAACAACTCTAGCAACTGGTAGCATGGTGTACGGTTGTGTCACTCTGAAAATGAGCCTTGGTTGAGTTCGAAACGCGTCAGTGTAGTGTGGTGGTGGTGATAGATGGGTTTGTGTGATTTGTGTGTGTTCTTACAGTGTGGAGGTGGAGGAACTGCATGAACACGCATATTTTTCATAAGCTTAGCTATCGTAAGGTCGCGGGTGAGCAAGGAAATTATTTTAGTTCATTGATATGGACCTCCGCAAAGTAACGCCTGATTCAATAAATTATTTAAATTTATGAGCCACCATGGAACCATTTCACAGTAAACGTCATAGTGACATCGTATTAATTAACAAGGAAATTGACTTTTCATATGACAAGGTTCCACGGTGGCTCATGAATTAAAGTCCTCGACCGTACTTCATCATCATCATCATCAGCCTCTAGCAGTCCACTGCGGGACATAGGCCTCCCCCAAAGAGCGCCATTGCGCCTTGTCCTCGGCTAGACGCACCCAGCTTCTACCAGCAGCCATTCGTGGATCGTCACCGACCGTGCGTACCTACTAACAAATAAGTATGGAAAATTGCATATACAGTCAAACCATTTGCTTCCTGACCCACCGTAGAACGCTCTCACAGTAAATGTCATAATAAATTCCCTTGTCAAGCAATGCGATGTCACTATGACTTTTTCTATGAAAAGGTTCCACAGTGGGTCACGATTCCGTGGGTTCGATAGTACGTCTTATAAATAAGGAATATCACTGCAATTTTCTGCCGTCAGAGTGCAGCACTAGCACTAAGTGTTAATGGTTTTTTGAGTATCTTAAAATGTCCGTAGGAAGCCATAATAGCATATTATTTCAATTCAATTTTTGGAAATATAGCTCTATCGTTATTATCGATGTAAATATCATGTTATTTTGTTACTCATAAAAAAAATATCATGATTTCTGTAGGTACTAATACTCTTTGGATAAAATATAAAGAGAACTGACGTTGTCATTTGGAATATGTACAGTAAAAGTAAAAAAAGAAAAACAAAAACATCTCAACTGTCAAGTCAAACTGCGATTTTCTAATTCGCTATCGATGAAGCTATAGTTTCAAGAGAATTAAATTGTAATTCGCATTGCACTATGGAGCCACGAACTTCGCGAAAAGACTATAAAAATCATCATTACTCTGGTCCCAGGAAAAATCGAAAACGAGTTCAGGGACAAATGAAACGTTATCACGGAGAAATCAAAAGGTAAGTACCGTGGAAACCATATTGCAGATTGTGGCGTTATTTCGAAAACATAACCTGGCTAATCTGCTTGTTGTTGCAGTCGTAATGAAGTATGGTGCAAAAAAAGGAAAATGGATGACGATCCCAACATTAATTCGAGTTCTGCGTAAGTGAAACATAAATATCCTTCACACATATAGTATATAGGTAATATTATAAATTTGAAAGCTTCTTCCATTGGTTGGCAATCAAGTACTGTCCGCTTCAAGCGGAACATTTTCCCACGCATGACTAAACTATGGAACCAGCTTCCCGGGACGGCATTCCCAGAGCGGTACAGCTTAGGGATCTTAGCCTATCAATCTCGCAACGGGCCGGCAACGCACCTGTGATACCCCTCGTTTTACCGGTGCCCATGAGCGGCGATGATTGCTTCCCACCAGGTGACCCGAATACATTTCAAATTTACCACGAGCTTTGCGGTGAAGGAAAACATCGTGAGGAAACCTGCACAAACCTGCGAAGCAATTCAATGGTGTGTGTGAAGTTCCCAATCCGCACTGGGCCCGCGTGGGAACTATGGCCCAAGCCCTCTTGTTCTGAGAGGAGGCCTGTGCCCAGCAGTGGGACGTATATAGGCTGGGATGATGATGATGAGGTGACCCGAATACTTGTTTCCCCTCTTATATGAAAAAAATAAAAGGTCACGACTGATTGGGATGAAATTTGGTATGTAGATAGCTGGGCGTGTAAAGTGAAAGCTCCTTCTTATCACGATATACCCACGAGATCGGGATAAAATACCAAAATTTCAGCCGATACGAATTTTTATTGAATTTATTGAATCAGTGTTACTTTGCATAGGCCCATATATCAATAATTTTTTACAGTGAGGAGGTGGAAGAACGCATGAACATGCACATCCATACTAATATTATAAATACGAAATTGTGTGTATTTGTATGTTTCTCCGTCTTTCACGTCGAAAGAGAGCTATGGATCAACGTGATTTTTGGCATAGAGATAGTTTATGGGCCAAAGAGTGACATAGGCTACTTTTTATCCCGGAGAAATGCTCAGTTCCCGAGGGAACGGCGCACGATCACCGAATTCCACGCGTGCGAAGCCGCGGGCAAAAGCTAGTCTTGCATAAATGTAGCTATCATATAAGGTCGCGGGTGAGCAAAGTAATTGTTTCAGTTCATTCATATTACAAATTGACCGTGGGTATTTTATGTGCAATGTTATTTTATGAATTAGTCAAAATCCTGGAATTCAGTTCAACTATCGGTTCTGATGGCTTACGCGTGCGAAGCAAATGCCAAAGTTTGTGAGTACGGACCATCCATAAAGTACATCACACCAATTTTGACCATTTTGCAATTGTTTTGTTGGTTATGTTATTCGAGCGTATGTATTTGAATAATACCGTATGTGTGTATGTTTCATGCTAAAACGGCTTTAGGGATTAGTTACGAGTAGTACCTCAAACCATAGAAATCTATGATCTGATGTTAGAACCTAATTTAATTAGTATGTGGATAGTTGGATACCTGGAATAATACATATAGCGTCACTGCTTTGAAAAAATCTGGTTTCTAAAATCAATACGTGTCAACAAAATTAAACCTTGACATAACTAATTTTCATAAAGTTCACTCAGAAAAATTACTTATTTTGTGGTACGAGTTTTTTTTTAAGCACCTACTTACTTTTAATTTTATATTCGAACGGAATGGGGATAAAGCATACTACTTGTAATAATATTATCAATATGAAAGTTTGTGATGTTTGTGTGTGTGTGTTTGTTTGTTGCTTCTTCACGCTAAAACGGCTTGAAGGATTTTTTTGAAATTTGGTATGTTGATAGTTAGACATCTGAAACAACATAGAGGCTACTTTATATCTCAATAATCCCATAGGATCGGAATATAATCTTGAAATTTCAATCAATGGCTGGTTTAAGAGTTAAGAAATTTTCGCGGGTAGTAATTATTATAAAATACAAAACCTGCGCACAAACCTGACAATGGGCAACATGACAATGACGTCTATACTACCCATAGATGTGACAGGCTCACTGCCAGTCAATTTGGAATGGTTAGTTAGCTACTAATATTATAAGTGCGAAAGATGTATATATGATATGATGTGTGTGATATATATATATATATATATATATATATATATATATATGTGTGAGTGTGTGTGTATGTTTGTTACTCTTTCACGCTGAACGGCTGATGGATTGGAATAACATATAGATTAGTGCTTATCCGGATATTCCCACGGAATCGGAACAAAATCCCAAAACTTTAACAGCTAGAAGTAGAGACATGAAATTTATGATAATGAAATCCACTGTGTCCATCTGTCTGTCTGTCTGTCTGTCCGTCCGTCCGTCCGTTTCTTTGTTCGGGTGAAATATTTCAACTCAAATTCGAAGTGGATATCTTCAACCGATTGAGCTGAAATTTTGTATAAATGTGATGACAATGCAATATTATAATGACATGCAGCTGATCTGATGAAGAAACTAAAAGGTGACCATAGGAACTCTCTAATAAAACGACATAATTTCTTTGAGTTTGGACTCGTTTGATTCGTCTTGATGAGTACTTTGGTAACCACGGGAAAAAAGTACAATCAGCAAAAAAACTTGTCATATTAGAATTTTTAACAAAAACTTATTACTGAACTGTTTTTAAAATATTGTACTTAGGTACGGAACCCTTCATGTTCGAGTCCGACTCGCACTCGCGATTTCTTCATTATAATAATTAAAAATGATAGGTATCACTATATAAACATAGTAACATGTGGACTTGAATCACCCTCAGTTGTTAACTTTTACAGAATATGAATATGCTTAATTTTATTTTTGCTACAGATATGTAAACGAAAAGCGACTACTCCCTGTCATAACCATGTAAAGAGTATTTTATATAAAAATAATGTTTTGACCAATGACATGGCTTATGGCCAGTACAACGAATCAGTGGCCAGGACACTGTTCATAGAAAAACTGCAAAAAGCTGTTCGGCCAGCAGGGCTTTTTATTGATGAAGAGTTTGGTTTTCTAGGTGCTAGCCCAGATGGTGTGTGAGCCTATTTCATAACAAAATAATTACATATTTCTATTATATGTACATATCATCAATAAAACACTTTTGTTTACTTCAATGATCAAATTGCAGGGGTTATAGAAAAAGAAAAATCACTTCTGGAAATTAAATGTTTTCCCTCATTAGCTCGTAGCAACCAAGACATTTTTTCCGCTGCCAAAAGCCGAAAAAATTTTCCGCTCTATGTTGATGACGGTGGTAGTTTACAAATAAACAAAAAGCACAACTTCTATTATCAGGTATCAATCACTTTTTACTTTTTTTATTGCTATTCATAAGACACATTTTTAGGGTTCCATAGGCAAAATGGCAAAAAACGGAACCATTATAGTTTTGCCATGTCTGTCTGTCTGTCCGTCCGTCTGCGGCTTTACTCCGAGCAGTGTTAAAAAGCCGTAATTTTGCACGGATGTATGAGCAACTATGCCAACGAAATGGTTACAAAAAAAATCATGACTAACCTTATAGTGTGGGGTATCGTTGGATAAGTTCTTTTAAAACTACTGGGGAGTTGCCAAGACGATTTTTCTATTCAGTGATCTTCTTGCGAAATATTCACCTGCACCCTACCCCCCTACCCCGCACCCTAAGAGTTAAAGTGTTGGTTAGCACAGTAATTATGTCAAATATACAAGGAAAAGCCTTTATAGGGCTATGTTCCACATACGATTCTCCACTCCACGTAAGATTTCACATACAATTCGAAATACAAAATCCTTAAAAAAATATTACTTAATTTTTTCGTAACGGCTACGGAACCCTATCTTTGGCATGCCCGACACGCTTTTGGCTGGTTGTTTATATTATAAATGGTTTTTCTGTTTCCAGATCCAGGGCCAACTGCGGGTTTGTAAAATGCAAAAATGTTACTTCGTCGGATATATTTCTCCAACATATGATATAACCGTATTAGAAATAGAGCGCGACGAAAATTTTATTCGTAATATGTTACCAAAATTGGTGACATTCTATAAAAATTGTATATTACCGAAATAGTACTTCGAAAAGTTGGCAAAAACCAAAAATGTTTAGATATTTCACTGTGTTAGGTGCTGCCCTTTTTCTTGTTTCTTTTCCTTTGGCTTTTATTTATTTGGATCTTTAGTTTTACGGGTGCACGAACGTGCAGCTTTTGCAATCTATTGTGATTCAGAACTGGCCTCTGGCCGTATAGTAATATTATTTTATACGATAGTCAGTTCTACGAGCGCATATGTGAGCAGCTTTTGCGAAGGTAACGTACATCCTAGCGGTAACGTGGTGTCGTATGGAATTCAAATTCACATAAAAAAAATACGAAAAATGTACTAAATTATTAGCTTATTAAAAAAATTGTACTACACGTAGTTACAAGAAAACAATGATCAATCTGTTACCACCAGGAAAGATACTTCTTGGGCAAGCGCTATCAATTTCCCTATGAAGCAGTCGACTTTTCAAATTTCTCGTGAATCAAAAAAAATGTGCGAAAAATGTACGAAATTGTACACTAGTTAAAAAAATTGTACCACCCGTGTATAGTAACGAGAAAACAGTGATCAATCCGGAAGTATCCTTCCTGGCAGGCGCTATTTCATTATGTAGCAATCGTCATAAAAAAGAGTAAGTAGTACTGAACGTACACTTTTCTCGTAACTACGGGTAGTACTCTTTTTTTTAATTTGCGTACAATTTCGTACATTTCTCGTATTTTTTCCAGGAAGTATCATTCCTCGTGGTGACAGATTGATCATTGTTTTCTTGTAACTACGGGTCAATTTTTTTTTTATTAGTTTGAATTCCATGCGACACCATGTCACCGCCAGGAAGTATGACACTTGCGAAGTAAAGAAAGAAAGAAGAAAGAAAATAATTTATTTATAACAGCAATGACACATAAGTACATTTTGTCAAACTACATATTATGTAAATAAACAGTGGAATGATGGCCAAAATTGGGTCAAGGTACCATGGATAAACCTTCGGACCGTTAGTTGTATGACATAGGTATTGTTATTTGGCAGTCGGCTGGTAAGCTGTGTAGAGGTATGAGGCTGGCGTGAAATTGCAAGGGCCTGCAGTGGGTGGGAGTAGGCTGATTTTATTCATATACTTATAGATGTAAATAAATAAATAAAAACCTGACGTAATAATAAACTGTTTTTAATTTGTAGTTCAATAAAACCTTCAATTAAAAACATCGTGAGGAAATGTTCATACGCCTGCTGCGAAGTTTCCTAATCCGCACTAGGTCAGTGTGGAAAATAATACTCAAGTCCTCATTGTGCGAGGAAACCTGTGTGTGTCCAGCAGTGAGACGTGTGCGGATCTGGAAGATGATAATGACAAAATTTTCCGCTCGTGCTGAAAATATCACTTTCCCGAAACGCCTATTTTTTCAAAATACTTCATTAGATTTTTATTACATTCCCATTTTACCTGATGTCCAAAATAAGAAATTCCACAAAAAATTACTTCCTCGAGTAATCTTCGATTTTGTAATTATTAGTATTTTGAAAAGTGTGTTATTCTGGTAACGTGGTATTTTAGGCACCAGCTAAATTTTCCATACACATAGTAGTTTTTGATATTATGACAGGGGATAAAATTAGCTGAAAAAAAAATTTGTTTACAAATTAGGTCAAACATTTTTAGCTACATGTTTAAAAAAATAATTAGGTAGTAGTTACCTCATACATTCACATCATTAATTGAGATCCAAAAAAAAAACAAAAAGATATAAACCACACACCGGGTTTGATCCCGAAGATTCTAACCCGTACCTAGCATGAATAGACGCCAATGCAACTAGTCCAATCTGCAGTTTGAACGAGACGTCGAAATTAGCAATCACTTTTGTTGACGACAAGTTATAAGCATGTGTGCGTAAATATTTCAGTCACCGCTGCCGCGTTGTTATAAGTAAAAGTGAAACTATTTTTTAAATTAAAATATATCTGAAATTTAGTAGGATACATTACAAATTTCACGCTATTGGCGCATGTACATTATTTTTTAAAAATATCCATATTTTCATTGCTAAAAAAAAAAAATACGTGGAATTTGCACACTAACGTCATCTACTGGCGCTGTAGTGCCTAGCTGACCGTGACAAACGACCTTAAAGTCGTAACTCATCTAAGCTTGCGTCTGATAGGTGTCAGTATTAATTATTTATTACAACTGTAATTAAAGCTGCAAATAAGACGCTAGGTAAAGATTTACTTTAGACAATTAGCTAATATCTTTGATAATTGGTTTTGAAAGATAGTGGTAAAAAAGTAGCCTTAATCTGGTAACCGGCTAATTAATATTTTCCGTAAATAAATAAATTAAATTTAAATTTAATTAATTTAGCCGGATGGAAACTGGTTTCATTAGTAATGTACGCGTACTATGCGTTTAGACTTTGGCTTAGTACTCGTAAAAAACTGCTTTAAACTTGGAAAGCCGTTCAAACTCACAACGTAAATATATTCATCATTAGCTTCTGTCTAGTCGTTCCTTTATTACTGAGGATCGTAATCATCAACGGTGTCTGGTGGTTTCTAACGGCATCTGTCCATTGAGGTCCTGACGATGGAGCTAAACTTCGGGGACATGGAGTCCCTTATTTGATCGATCCGTCTGGTAGATCTGCCCTGTGCTGATCGTTTCCCAACCACTCGTGTTCCCAACTACGATCAATTGCTCCAGGCTTTCATTACCCCTTCGCATCGTGTGGCCAAAACCGAAAGAATGAGGGCTAAAAGACAGGCGAATATCGCTAGATGGCGTTAGTGTCGTGAGGATTTTTTGACATTACGGTCTTGCTTGCAATTGGCTAATAACTAAGTGAGCCAGCCCGTAACTTCAAAAAACCTCACGATACTAATGCCATCTAGGGATATTTCACCTGTTTTAGCCTCATTCGTTGGTGTGGCGGCATAGTCATCGCGGACTGATTTTTAAAGTCATTAGCGTCTTCTGCAGTAATATTTGTGTTGGTCGAAATAACCTAACCAATAAAATGAAATGAAAGTTGAATAACCCTACATTGTCAATATCTCAAAGTTCAATATCTCAAAAATGGCTGAACCAATTTTAATGAAACTTAGCTCAGAGCTCGACTTTCGATGCGTTTTTGTTACTTGAAAGCGAGTTCCTTTGTGGTGGCAGACAAACTCGCTTTCAAAAAGCAAAAATGTATCGATATCGGTCCGTCTATTTGACAGCTACGATGCCACAGACTGACAAAGAGATAGACATCGACGTCAAACTTGTTACACTACTTTTTACCGGGAGTTAAAAGTGGTTCTTAACGGTTGAAAATCATAATAAGAGCCGTTTAACCTTTTGGTTGAAAACTTTTACCAATACAACCAGTATATTATCGAATCCATAGGTGCAACTCGGAACCGTACGGTCCACATGCGTCAGAACTCAGACAAAAAACGGAATATTTAGCACAACGCTCGCTTCAACTATCTCCACAATTATGGCGGCATTCTTATAAAAAAAACATAATTGCTTTACCTCTCCAAGATCGGTCAGTGACATTTTCGCCGCGACCAAATTGGTTGCCAAAACGTGAATTGCGATGACAGATACCAGCTGTCTAATTCAAGGCGCCCATACTTGGCTCTGTGGTTAGCGCCAACCGTGGGCTCGTTCCTTTGTTAGGCCTAATGGGCGCCAAAAGGGTGCAACGCGGTGTAATTGCGCCGACAGTAAAGGTAAATTAGTAAGAAGATAATGCACTCTATATTTTGGCACGATATACTTAGTCGGCTGGTGGCGTTGCTTTCGTCTTATCTTGTCCTTTAAACAAGATTTTTTTTTGTATATGCTACATGACTTTCTCGATGACGGCTCTGCTTTAATGAAATTTACCCTTGTCCCCGTACATGGGCCAAATTATTTCCCAACTTAATATTGGTCCTGGCTCTTCGCCGGCAGTTACCGTAACGTGCTCGCTTCGCTCACTCGGTTCGCGCGTGTGGTCACATTGTACCTGAATAATCATCCTCGCTCGTTGTCAAATCTAATTTTCTGTAACCTAAATTGTCAGTAAAAGTGTGACCAATTATATACCCAAATCTCTTTGAAGTAGGAAATATTTAGCTCTTTCGTTCACTGGCTATGTATGACGGTTATGCATTGGGAACAAGGTGAAATTTACAGGGATCTTGTATGTAGGTATGTTAAGGATCATTTGTTTATGGGGACTTAACCACAGGGCCGTGGTTTTAACAATAAATATAATAGTCGCTAGTCTTGACTAAGTCCCACAATATAGACACATCGAAAAGTCTTCGAATACTCATTATCCCCAAACAAATTTGATGTTTTGATTGAGTAGTAATCTATAATACAGGGTTATGTGTAATTCACTAGCATCCCCTTATCCCCAAACTCCCAGCACTCAAAAAAATTTATCTTGTTTTACGGCTCCATTTTAAAAAGTCGTAAATAAAAAAAACATTTATTTTGTTTAAGTGGCAGGAGTTCAGGGTTAAAAGGATGCCAGTAAATTACAAATAACCCTGTATAGTTATATTTAAGGGGCTGTTTCACTACCCATTGATTAGCTTTATGTTGGATAAATGTGATGCCGTCTCCGTCTATTCGAACAAAACAAACAGAGACGGCAAGGAAAGACAATTCCTTCTCGACCCACTGCTGGAACAAGTTGGTGGTACTACGAAGAATAAAGGACATTTATCCGTCAGATAAATTTAATCAATGTTTAGTGAAACAGGGGGTAAGTTCAAAACTGTCTAGGAATAAAAAAAACCAAATTCATTCATAATGACTGTTTTTAGTGAGTGACAGTCGCGAAAGTTTAAAACAATATAAACACACAAACATTACGAATGTATTCCCACATGGGGTAGGCAGAGCACACGAAACGTTACCGCTTCGGAGCCACTTTTAGCAATTTTAGGTTTTAAGTTTGACAAAAACGGTACATAGTGACAGTTTGCTAGCCTGTCGCCTACGGTATACCTTAACCTATATCCTTAGTCGCCTCATACAATATCCACGGAAGAAATGGAGAGGTGTAATTCTAACCCGACACCACACGGGTTAAACAATATAGGATACCTATATACGAAATAAACGAATTCTTTGCGGACGAAGTCGCATATAACAGTTAGTCTTAATATCAGCTACTATTTGGAAATAATTGGTTAATTTTGCAGATTTCATTTTTGGTATGTTTATTTTCACCGCAAGAAACTAATTAAGCTTTTGCTGTCGACCGCTCGTTCCATAAATGAACTGATTTTCCCAGAGAACTTTCAAAAGCTTGAGTGTACTTGGTTGTGCTTATTAAAGCGATTAAAGAAATTATAACGGGTTATTACAACAGTTGCATCGTACGAGTGCTGCAAAAAGAATTTACCAAGCCAATATACTTTTCAAAAGGGTTGGAACGTGTCAGCTAAAGCCATAACTTAGTAAGTTGGGATGTATATCAGTGGCGAATTGTAGCCGTGGTGGTGGTCGAGTGGTTTGCCCTATGGCCTCTCAAGCAGAGGATTGTGGGTACAAACCCCGGCTCGCACCTCTTAGTTTTTCGGAATTCGTGTGCGAAATTACATTTGAAATTTACTTACTATCTTCACGGTGAAGGAAAACATCGAGAGGAAACCTGCACAACCTGCGAAGCATTCAATGGTGAGTGTGAAGTTCCCAATCCGCACTGGGCTCGCGTGAGAACTACGGCCCAAGCCCTCTCATTCAGAGGGGAGGCCTGTGCCCAACAGTGGGACGTAAATAGGCTGGGATGATGATGTATATTTAATGGATCACGTTCTTTACAACTCGAGATCAAAACTGGCCATCAGTTCAAATTCAAATTCAAATCATTATTCAGTAAATAGGCCGCAATGGGCACTTTCACAAGTCATTTTTTAAACTACCAACGCTTTCGGAAAGACCATCATTGCCAAGAAGAATGCGCCGCAAGAATCTTGGCTGAAAGTCAATTTTTCAATCTCATTATAAGAGGAGGCCTGTGCCCACCAGTGGGACGTATATATATATAGGCTGGGATGATGATGAATCCGTAATGGCGCGTTTGGTTTATGGATTATAGAATAGAAACTTCACCTCATCTGATGCTCCATGACATTTTTTAATTAAAGAAGAGTAGCACAATTTTACCGGGCCGTTACGTCAAAA